>NW_016107316.1:16640727-16642332 GCF_001604975.1 Cebus imitator | reverse complement strand
GGGCTTACAGGCATGAGCTACCATGCCTGGCCTGTATAGGTAATTTTTTAAATGTTATTAATCTCGTACCCCCAAACAAGTCTAAAAAGTCAGATCCACTATAAGATATATTCTCCATTATTTCACCCTGTATTATTATTTAATTTTTATAAGCATGTTTTGGTTCAAAAAGGATATGGTATTCTTCCTAAAAATATCTAGTTAGTAGACTCTTATGATATTTAGTATTGTCAATTTGTGTCCATATTTAATGACTTAAAAGTTGTTAATAGCTTTTTCTGGATGAAAAGTGGCAGCTTCCATGAACATCATTAATGATTGTAGTGTTTTGTTCTTACAATAATAAATACAACAGCTATTTTCTGTTGACTGAGAGGCTTCCAACCAACAAAGAAAATAAGGAGACCTTTCCTTCCAAACTACACCTAAAATGTATTTGCATATTTAGGAGTGAATATTCTGATATTAGCAATAAGTCCAGGTGATATTGCTGGCACGACTGATGTGGTGATGCAGAAGAGGCACAGTGGTAGGGGCCGGGCGCGGTGGCTCACACCTGTAATCCCAGCACTTTGGGAAGTCGAGGCAGGTGGATCACGAGGTCAAGAGATCGAAACCGTCTTTGCCAACATGGTGAAACCCCATCTCTACTAAAAATAGAAAAATTAGCTGGATATGGTGACATGCATCTGTAATCCCAGCTACTCGGGAGGCTGAGGCAGGAGAATCCTTTGAATTCAGAAGGTGGAGGTTGCAGTGAGCCGAGATCGCGCCATTGCACTCCAGCTTGGGTAACAAGAGCGAAACTCCGTCTCAAAATAAAGAAATAAATAAATAAAATAAAAAAAAAAAGAAAAAATGAAAAAAGGCCAATAATAAAGAGAGAGAAACAAACACACCCTTTGTCCCCAGCATGCAGTGACTGTGCATACATCAGGAGAATGAATGGCCAAACTTTATGTTCACTGGTTTGGGAGTTTGTGGGCCAACAGTTATGAATATCTTAGAAGGCTTTTTTTTTTCTTTGAGTCAGTGTCTCTCTCTGTCATCCAGGTTGGAGCACAGTGGTGTGATCTTGGCTCCCTACAACCTCTGCCTCCTGGGTTCAAGTGATTCTCCCACCTCAGCCTCCCTAGTAGCTGGGACTACAGCTATGATGCCTGGCTAATTTTGTATTTGTAGTAGAGATGGGGTTTTGCCATGTTGGCCAGGCTGGTCTTGAACCTGACCTCAAGTGATCCACCTGCCTCAGCCTCCCAAAGTGCTGGGGTTACAGGCGGGAGCCACTGCACCTGGCCTAGAAGCTTACATAATGTCAGGTACTACCCTAAGACTTGTACATACATCATCGATTTTATTTTTTAAAATGATTCTAAGTTAGAGAGATTTTTATTGTCATTTTATAGACAAAGAGACTGACATCCACATAGTTAAGCAACTTGCGCAAGGCCCTGCAGGAGGGTCACAGTGCCCTGCATCCTGCCGCCTGTCTCCAGGACTTCCTCCCTGAAAACCTTGGGTTTTCATTTTTTGTTTTGTTTTTCAGCTTTATTGAGAAATAATAGACAAATAGAAATTGTTTTTTTTTTTTTTTTTTTTTTTTTT
>NW_016107316.1:16632850-16638452 GCF_001604975.1 Cebus imitator | reverse complement strand
TTTAGACAGAGTCTTACCCTGTCACCCAGGCTAGAGTGCAGTGGCGCAATCTTGGGTCACTGCAACCTCTGCCTCCCAGGTTCAAGCAATTCTCCTGCCTCAGTCTCCCAAGTAGCTGGAATTACAGGCGCACGCCACCATGCTCAGCTAAGTTTTGTATTTTTAGTATGGGGTTTTGCCATGTTGGCCAGGCTGGTCTTGAACTCCCAACCTCGTGATCTGCTGTCTCAGCCTCCCAAAGTGCTGGGATTACAGGCGTAAGCCACTAAGCCTGGCCTGTTTTCTTTTCTTTAAAATGTGCCTGTCACCTCTGACCAGCCTGGCCAAGGTGGTGAAACCCAGTCTCTATTAAAAAAAAAGAATTAGCCACCCACGGTGGCTGGCACCTGTAATCCCAGCTACTCGGGAGGCAGAGGTTGCAGTGAGCTGAGATGGTGCCACTGCACTCCAGAATGGGCGACAGAGCGAGACTCCGTCCCAAAAAAAAAAAAAGTATCTATCGCCTCCTAGGAACATGAATAAAGTAGAGAAGATTCGGAAAAGCTCCCTGAGCTCCTGGAGTAACGGGAACTGTGTGAACTCAAGGCATATTATTAGTAAGGTTCTTATTCTAAGAGGCTTAGACTTTTTATGACCCCTACAGGATTCAGCACCACACAATCACTGAACAGCAGTGTGTGCTGGGACAATGTACAAATACATTCCACTCACAACTTAAAAAACAGCACGCCATTCTTAATATGCCCAGGACTCCACCCACTGTTCCTTTCCATCCCGCTTAATCAGAAAAACAAATTTCAGATATGGTTGTAGTAAAGCTTATTTGCTTTCGTTTAGCCTATGCCTTGTTCTGTTGGAAGCCTTCAAAATATCTAAAAGACATCACAAAGCGTAAGTTCTAGAAGAGGCTATGCATTTGTAGGAGTTTTCATCAGGAATGGCCATGACAGGCCCAGTTAACACCTATATTCCAAGTAACAACAACATCAAATATTTCTGTGGCACTCGCTGCTTAGCACGTCAGTGTTTAGTTGTCTATGACTGCTGTCTCTGCCTCAGTCTGCATATCGTCTTCTCCCCAGTGTGTCAAATCTCCCTCTGCTTATCTCTAATAAAATGCTTTTGATTGCATTTAGGCCCACCTGGAAAATCCAAGATAATTTCCTAATCTTAAATTAAGTCAGTCCTTAACTTAATCACAGCTGCAATGACACTGTTTCCATGTAAAGTAACACGCACGGGTTTCCAGGATAAGATGCAGATATCTATTGCTGCATCGTATTCCAGCTGATCACAACATCCATGATCTGATACAATTTTCAGCAAATGAGTGAGTTTAGCAGAACATGTGTTGCTCCCGTGACAGAGATGATAAAACTGAGGCTTAAAGGGAGCAAGTGAATTATTTCAGCTCAATCCGCGTGTGACAGGTGGAGCTGAGACTCAGGCTTGAGAATTCTCACACTGGGTCCCATGATCTTAGCTCTTTATATTTTAATGTGTATCAGAACTACCTAGGGAGCTTGTTTAAAATGCACATTTCTGAGCCACTCCAGCCTACTGCCATCCTACTGAACAGACTCTCTAGGGGTAGGACTTAGGTATCTGCATTTTCTCCTCCCTCCCTCCCTCCCTCCCTCCCTCCTTCCTTCCTTCCTTCCTTCCTTCTGTCACAGGGCCCAGGTTGGAGTGCAGTGGTGATGCAGCCTTGACTTCACTTCAGCTCCTGAGTAGCTGGAACTACAGGTGCATGCCGAAACGCCCAGCTAATTTTTTATTTTGTACAGATGGAGTTTCAATGTTGCCCAGGCTGGTCTCGAATTCCTAGGCTCAGGTGATCTGCCTGCCTTGGCTTCCCAAAGTGCAGGGGTTACACGCGTGTGCCACTGCACCCGGCCACGTATCTGCATGTTTAAGCGCCCGCTTCCCCTCTTCCAGCGCAGGGGATGTACCGGCTGCATGTACTTGGCCCAGGGTAAACTGGTTCCACAGCTACAGAAATGTTCCGAGGCAGGCTGAGGGGAAGAAAGCTCTCACAGAGCCTTGGGAAAAGCTAGGGAAGCATGTCCTTGGTCATGGAGGTCCGTCAAAGCTGGATGAATGGACAGCCATTTCATTTGTATGTTATGGGGGGGTTAGGGCTTGAACCAAGGGTAGCATGGCACCATCTCTGGAGCACACTGTTTGCCCTCTGGAGCCCAGGACTGCCTAGGAAGCTACAGCCTTGAGGCTTGGGCTGCTGACCATTCCATTCCCTCGGGCTGCCAGAACTCTTGCTCTGTCAGATATTCTAGTGAAGCTGCACTTAATGTCAGTCCCCGATCTCTCATGGAGAAGGTATGTGCAACAGGGCTGTCTGATGAAACAAGTGCCTTTTTGGTACCAGGATCTCGAGCCTCCTTAGGAACCCCTGGTTTGATAGCTTGTGGGGTGGAGCTTCCCCTCCCTGAGCCTGAAAGTATAAAAGCACAGTTGCAGCAGCCTAGCTGGATCACTGGTCAGGGAGCACTGGCCATGGGTCTCTGTGGGGGCAGTTCCTAGAGAGCCCACCCTATGTTGCTCCTGAATCTTCCAGGGGTTGACATGAGGGGGCCAAGCTGGAAATTTTGGTGATAGTGATTCAGAGGGTCTGATGGGGTGTTTCCCGGGAGCCCTGGTCAAGGGACCACACCTACTGTGGAAATCCACCGAGGAATGTGCCAACATCTGGCTCAGATGAGGTTGGGACTTTTGGGTTTTATAGCAAGTAAGGCCTTCTTCCCTCTTAAAGAGGCAGCGTAGTGTTATGATTACAAGCAGGGGTTTGGAGCCAGATCACACATTTGAATCCTAATTATTAGTAGGGGGATCTGGAACAAGTTACTTAAAGCTCCCTGTGCCTCAGTTTCCCTATCTATCAAATGGGGGCAACCCAAGCACCTGCCTTGTAGGCTTGGAATGACCAGACTCTACCTGCCCTGCCTATCACAGTTAACCGCTGCCTCCTCACTTTTCCCCCAGTGCATTTTGGCCTGCCATCAATACTCCATGAGTTTCCTCTGGGCCCATTTACCTGTGTGACTGGTCACTATTTCTTTAAATGCATGATACAGCAGGAACTTCCTGTTTCACCCCTACCATTGTGAATTCACACTTACAGACTTTTATTAAAATTCGAGTTGTCTAATGCATGAGATCACGAAAGAATAAAGTTTATTTTTTTTAAGGTCTAGCAATGATGAAGAAGGTTGCCATAGCAACAAACTGAAGATTTTGAACATGTGGCATTTCAAAGGCCAGGGACACTGCTAGAGCCACCCTTTCAAGATCAAAGTTTTAGCTCTTTACACACAACAAAGGGCGCCAAGCTTGCTGGAATGATCACCCACCCTGCAGTACAGGCAGGCGGGAGGCACAATGGTTTGAAAACTGAGGGTTACTAAGGGTCAATAGAGAGAGCAAGCTCCAAAGACTGGCCTTGCAGAAACAGCTCTCCCCTGGTCTGGAAAAGGGAAGCTGAGCTGGCTGGCCATCGTCATGGGCCAAGTCTTTCCAAACAGAAGACAGCCATTCCCTCTTGTATAGGTGGGCATCCTGAACCAACCAACTTCCTGCTGTCAGTGACAGAACTGTAGTTAAAAATACTGGGCATACGGCTGGGTGCAGTGGCTCATGCCTGTAATCCCAGCACTTCGGGAGGCTGAGGTGGGCGGATCAGCTGCGGTCAGGAGTTTGAGACCAGCCTGCCCAACATGGAGAAACCCCGTCTCTACTAAAAAAAACAAAAATTAGCCGGGCATGGTAGCACATGACTGTAATCCCAGCTACTCGGGAGGCTGAGGCAGGAGAATTGCTTGAACCTGGGAGATGGAGGTTGCAGAGAGCCGAGATCACACCATTGCATTCTAGCCTGGGCAACAGGAGTGAAACTCTGTCTCAAAAAAAAAAAAAAAAATACTGGGCATACACAGAACCCTAGCTCTCTCACAGTTCAAGGACTGCAGGCCTTTTTGCTGCATTTACCCACACAAAGAGAAAGGAGAATTGCTTCTTTGCTTCACTAGACTTCATCTGGCTAGAAAAATCAATACCAAAAAACAGTGCCCAAATCTAAGACAAGGTCCTACCTGGAAGCAGATCTTGCCAACCCACATGGTTTTGAGCTTATCATTGCCTGGCCCTTTCTCCCCATTGCCCTTGTTTACAGCAATTCCCTGGAGCAGTTTTCACGTAGCCAGAAGCACAGTCCATCCCATCTTAACTTGATCATGTCCTGCCAACCTCCTGACTACCAGCAAGGCATAGTAATTCCCCAAATCTGTGACATGCTCTCCTGTCCACTCACATTACACAGTCCCTCCTTCAAGACTCTTTGCAAAACTGGCTCTGGTTTTAGGGACTCCTGAGAAAGACTAGTCCTTGCTGGCCCCAGGACGCCATCCCTGCTGGCCCCAGGCAGCCCCATATGCTGGACTCCAAGGCCTACACTCAGGAAGCACAGACCTCAGGGAGCACCCCCTGTCTACCTCTGCTCAGACCTCAGGGAGCACCAGCTGGGTGCCTCTGCCCTCAGAGCCTGTCCTTAGCTGGTGCTGAGCCCCATGCCTTGGGCCGTTCCACTAGCCTTGCAGTTCTGACCTCACCTGACTTCAGAGAACCCACCTCTGGCCTGCTGGTCTCTAGCAGTGCTGATTTTTGAACCAAAGTGCCGGAGATTGGGGTATATCTAGTCCACAGATGACAGTTAAAACCACAAGAGTTAATGAAATTGTCCAGGGGCAGCATATTCAGTGGGAAGAGGGCAGAGCACAGAGCCTTGGAGATCATAGACACTCAGGGGCATGAGGAAGAAGAGAATCGCTGAAGGACACTGTCTTGGCTTCCTGTGGCTGCTGTAACAAATTACCTTGATTTAGTGGCTTAAAACAACACACATTTATTATCTGAGTTCTGGAGCTCAGAAGTCTCCAATGGGTCTGCATGGCTGCATTCCTTCTGAGGGCTCCAGGAAGCATCCATTTCCTTATGCTTTCCAGCTTCTAAAACCACCTACATCATTTGGCTCATGTCCCCTTCTCCATCTTCCAAACCAGCAGCAGAGCATCTTCAGATCTCTTTGTCCCTGTCCCTCCACTTCCATCATCACATCCCTTTCTGTCTGACTCTGATTCTCCTGTGTCCCTCTTATAATGACCCTTGGGATTATATCAGGCCCACCTGGATTATCCAGGATAATCTCCCCCAGCTCAAGATTCTTAACTTGATCACATCTGCAAAGTCCCCTTTGTCATATAAAGTGGCATTCACAGGTTCCAGGGATTAGGACATAGGCAACCTTGGGGTGAGGGGGCATCATTCAGCCTACCACAGAAACTAAGCAGGGTGAGTCCGGTGGGAAGAGTCAGGGTGACAGACCTGAGGAAGCCAAGGGAGTGTGAAGAAGGGTGTGATCCCCAGGGAGAAATGGGGGTGATCCCAGGGAGAAACGGGTGCAATCCTAGGGAGAAATGGACACAATTTCAGGTCATGATCCTCAGGGAGAAACGGGAGCAATCCCAGGGAGAAATGGGCACGGTTCCCAGGGGAGAATCGGTGTGATCCCCAAGGAGAAATGGTTGTATGG
>NW_016107316.1:16574840-16632310 GCF_001604975.1 Cebus imitator | reverse complement strand
ATAAAAGATAAAAGATAAAAACATGAGGGGAAAGATAAAAACATGAGGGGAAAGGTGGGTGGGGAGCAGGTTATTTGCATGGTTTCCACAGATTCTAAGATTCTAACTGCAAAGACAAAAATGTAATTTTACAATGGAGAGGGTAGCTGGCCACACCCTGGGCCAGAATCACACTTGGCATCCATAAAAGTGGGACACAGACATTTCTGCCTCCTGCTGTGATACCCAGTATAGCAACCCACAAGCCCCATGAAGTGTTATAGCCAAAAGAAGTTACCTGCATCCAATCAAACCTTCAGATCTAATTCCAGTTTGCAGGAAACACAAGAGACAGGAGAGTCAGGTGAGTGACACCACAGGAAAGAACCAGACAAATCCAGAATGGGGGGCATTCTACAAAGCAACTTAACTTTCCTCTTCAAAAAGTCAATGTCACGAGTAAAAGAGGCACAGAGTGAGGTTGGAAAGCTGCTGAGAGAGGTAAGGGACATAGGAAACAAAGAAACACAGTCTTTATTAAGTTCTGATTTGAAAAAGGCTAGCAATGTAGACAACGGGGGACAAGTAGGGAAACCTGGATTTGGACAACATATGAAAATAAGATCGGGGAATGACTCGATTTTGTCAGGCAAGATAATGGCATTTTGTAGTTTGCAGGAGAATGTAATTTTTTTTGTTTTTCTCTTGTTTATTAATTTAATTTACTTCTACAGTGCAAGAGATTTGAACTTGTGTTTAGATTGAGGGAAGGAGCCAAAGCAAGGCAAAGGGTGGAGATGGGGAGGGGGAGAAAGAATGGATCCAGGGAGGCTCTGGAGGGGCTGGACACCTCTTCCTTTGGAGAGGAAGAATATGGACACTGGAAGTGGGAGGAGCCCCCTGGGACAGCCCCCATTTCCTGAGTGGGAGAAAAAGCAAATGCATCTTGAGACTGAAGAAGTTGATTTGGGAGGGGAGTTGAGGAGAAAATGGAAGCTTCGTGAGGACCACCTGGAGGAAACCCTGGTAAGCTCCTAGTGCACCAATGTGTGGAGGCCCTGACTCACAGGCCATGTGGTTTTCTGAAGTGGGGGCATTTGGTGGAGAAGGCGGGGTGGCTGTGCCAACCCCGGGAGGGTGAGGCAGGTGGACAGAAGGTGTCCTGAGGGCCCAGGAGGGTGGCAGAGGAAGGGAGTCTCAGCAAGAGTGGGAGCTTGGGGGTAAGAGGAGAGCTGGGGAGGTGAGACCTCGTGAGTGGGAGGAGAGCGAGGGAGCAAGGTGGAGGAGAACAGGGCGCTGCACAGACTGAGTCACAAGGAGGGACATCTCCAAGACCCCTACCATCCAGGACCCCCACGACCCTGGCCCTGCTGCAGAGAGGCAGCCCTCCCACTCATCTGCTGAGTGATTAGCTTTGCACTAGCCTCTGAGTGGGCTTGGTTTGAGGTTGTGGCACAGTAAAAGCACAAATGCCTGTGTGCCATTGACTCTGGGTTACTCAGAGGACAACTTTTTATTTTTTATTTTTATTTTTCATTTTTTTGAGATGGAGTTCACTCTTGTTGCCCAGGCTGGAGTGCAATGGCACAATCTTAGCTTGCCACTACCTCTGCCTCCCAGGTTCAAGCAATTCTTCTGCCTCAGCCTCCCGCATAGCTGTGATTACAGGCATGTACTACCATGCCCAGCTTATGTTTGTATTTTTAGTAGAGACAGGGTTTCTCCATGTTGGTCAGGCTGGTCTCAAACTCCTGAACTCAGGTGATCCTCCCACCTTGGCGTTCCAAACTGCTGGGATTACAGGTGTGAGCCACCACATCTGGCCAAGTATAACTTTTTAAAAATGGAGGTGAAATTCACATAACCTAAAATTAGCCTTGTTTAACTGCCCAATTCAGTGGCCTTTAATCCATTTACAATGTTTTGCAATCAAAACATGTTCCTCCCCCCAAAAGAAAACCCTGAACCCACTCAGCAGGCCCTCTCCATTCCTCTCCCCCATTGCCTGGCAAACACAAATCTATTTCCTGTCTCTACCCCTAACTGGATATTCCATATAAATGAGATGATAAATATGTGGCCTTTGGGTTGTTTCTACATTTTGGCTCTTGTGAATACTATTGCTGTGAACACTTTGTGTACAGCTATTTGTTTGAGAACCTGTTAATAATTATTTTGAGTATACACCTTAGCAGAATTGCTGGGCCATATGATAATCCCATATGTTCAACTTTTTGAGGAAGCACTAAACTATTTTCCATAGGTGCTACCCCATTTCATGTTTCCACCATCAATGCATGAGGGTTTTGGTTTCCACATCCTTGCCAACATTTGCCATCATTCGTGTGTGTGACTGTGTTTTTAATCGGCATCTTAGTTGGTGAGGTGAAGTGGCATCTTGCTGCGGTTGTGATTTGTATTTCCTTAATGATGAGTGATTCGAAGTATCTTTTTGTGTGCTTCTTGGCCATGTGTGTATCTTTTTTGGGGAAATGTCTATGTGAGTTCTTTGCCCGTTTTTAATTGGGTTGTCTTTTTGTTGTTAAGTCTTAAGAATCATTTGTATATTCTGGTTATTGAACCCTTATTAGATATATGATTTGTAAATATTTTCTCCCATTCCGTGGGTTATCTTTTTACTGTCTGGATTGTGTCCTTTGGTGCATAAAAGTTTTAATTTTTCCTTTTTCTTTTTTTTTGAGACAAAGTCTTGCTTTGTCACCCAGGCTGCAGTGCATTGGAGTGATCTCAGCTCACTGCAACCTCCATCTCCTAGCTTCAAGCAATTCTCCCACCTCAGCCTCCCAAGTAGCTGGGATTACAGGCATGCACAATCACACCCCAGCTGATTTTTGTATTTTTAATAGAGACGGGGTTTCATGATGTTGGCCAGGCTGGTCTGGAACTCCTCACAAGCGACCCACCCGCCTTGGCCTCCCAAAGTGCTGGGATTATAAGAGTAACCGACTGCACCCAGCCAAAGTTTTAAATTTTGATGAAGTTCAATTTATCTATGTTGTTTCTATAGTTGCTTTTGCTTTTGATATCATATCTAAGAATCCATTGCCAAATCCAAGATCGTAAAGACTTATCCTTATAGTTTCTTCTAAGAGTCTTATAGTTTTAGCTCTTACATTTAGGGCTTTGATCTATTTTGAGTTAATTGTTGTGTGTGGTGTGAGATAGAAGTGAAAGTATAAACTTTCAATGTATGAATCTTCGTAATATTTTACTATGTGTATACACTAGGCCAATATGTTAGATTGTTTATGTAGAGGATCTCAGGATCATTTAATATTTTTAGTTTATCATTAGTAAGTGCCCTTAAAAAGTCAGGACATGTGGTGATTGACACTGTCCCCAAGACATGCATCTGGACCCATCATGCAACGAGGCAGATGTGCAGAAGTGAACTCCGAGCAAGGAAGGGTTTTAGCTGGCCCTGCCTCCCCACTGTCTCCTGGTTTTCCAGTCCCTCCTCTTGATCCAAAGCCCAGGTATTCTCATTAAGGGCTGGAAAGCATCACTTAAATTTTCGCTGGGCACAGTGGCTCACACCTGTAATCCAGCACTTTGGGAGGCCAGGGCGGGCAGATCACCTGAGGTCAGGAGTTTGAGAAGGGCCTGGCCAATATGGTGAAATCCCATGTCTACTAA
This sequence comes from Cebus imitator, assembly GCF_001604975.1. Taxonomy (NCBI): domain Eukaryota; kingdom Metazoa; phylum Chordata; class Mammalia; order Primates; family Cebidae; genus Cebus; species Cebus imitator. The sequence continues at coordinate 16,628,674 of NW_016107316.1, read as the reverse complement.
AAATGCAAAAATTAGCCAGGTGTGGTGGTGAGAAAAAAAAAAACAAGAAAGAGAGGGAGACCAAAACAAAAAAAAAAAAAAAAAAAGAGAGAGAGAAGAAAGTAAAAAAAAAAAGCATCACTTAAATTTTTAAAATTGTACTTTACTGCATGATGTAAAGTGCAGGGGTGGTATTAGCAAATCTGGATTTTGTGACAAGTCTTCCGACAACTGCATCCTTGGGATGATCAAGCACAACCTGTATAAATATCTATCCCAGGGAAGGAAGCAAGGGAGGGACGAGGAGAGGGAGAGGAGAAAGAAAGAATAAAAGAAGGAAGGAAGGGAAGGAATCCTACACAGGCTTAAGACAAGCATGGGTCAGTGGTTCCCAGACCTAAATGGCATCACGTAGGAAGCAAAAATACACAGATTCCCAGGTCTCCTCTCCAGAGATGTGGGTCTCATTGAGCCCTAGGAATCAGTAGGTTTCCAAAGCTCACTGGTCTGAGTTGGGGACCTTGAAGGGGGTATGGTTTCTGAAGAGACACTCTACAGGGGGGAGATCTGTGCTATACCAGTTCAGGAAGCACAACCAGGTCTAAAGGGAAAGCTACAGGGAGGCAGCGTGGACTCAGGGTGAGGCTTTTTCTTGACTTTCACCCATAGGGCCGGGGGGCTGCCTTGTGATAGACTAAGCCTGGTCATGGGAGCATCGGCACAGAGGCCACGTGCCATGCTTTGGAATCTATGGGGAGGACTTCACATCCGGTGGGGCCGGTGAGGGGCTTCTGACCTTGCCACCCCTCAGATTCTAGGGAGAATATTGATAGACGCACAGGGGCTGAAAGAATCACTGCCTAAAGCCAGCACTCCAACTATGTGAGCACAGACAAATCATCTCACTTCTCAGGGCCCCATCTCTACACTGAGAAATCTGACAAAACGAGGGGTTAGATGAGTTGATGCATTTTGCTTTCTTTTCCTTTTCTCCTTTCTCTCCTCCCCTTTCTTTTGATTTCCTGGTAGCAAAACCTTTTATCCAAATAAAATGCTGCAAACTTCCATTCAAACAATGAAAAGGACGGGCTGGGTGTGGTAGCTCACACCTGTAATCTCAGCACTTTGGGAGGCCAAGACAGGTGGATCCCTTGAGGTCAGGAGCTGGAGAGCAGACTAGCTAACACAGCAAAACCCTGTCTCTACAAAAAATAAATTAACTAGGGCAAGACGCTGTAGCTCACACCGGTAATCCCAGCACTTTGGGAGGCCAAGGCAGGCAGATCACCTGCCAAGATTGTACCATTGCACTCTGGCCTGGGCAGCCTCTGCCTCCTGGGTTCAAGCAATTCTCCTGCCTCAGCCTCCCAAGTAGCTAGGATTACAGAAAAGAGCCACCATGCCTGGCTAATTTTTTGTGTTTTTAGTAGAAACAGGGTTTCACCATGTTAGCCAGGCTGGTCTCAAACTCCTGACCTCAGGTGATCTGCCTGCCTTGGCCTCCCAAAGTGCTGGGCAGGTCACTTGAGGCCAGGAGTTAGAGACCAGTCTAGCCAATAAGGTGAAACCCCATTTCTACTAAAAGTTAGCCAGGTGTGGTAGCAGGTGCCTATAATTCCAGCTACTGGGGAAGCTGAGGCAGGAGAATCACTTGAACCTGGGAGGCAGAGGTTGCAGTGAGCCGAGATTGCACCACTGCATTCCAGCCTATGCAACAGAGCAAGGCTCCGTCTCAAAAAAAAAAAAAAAAAAATTAGCTGGGCATGGTGGCACACACCTTGAATCCCAGCTACTGTGGTGGCTGAAGCAGGAGAATTGCTTGAACTTGGGAGGCAGAGGTTGCAGTGAGCCAAGATCATGCCAGTGCACTCCAACCTGGGTAACAGAGTGAGGCTCCACTTCAAAAAAACCCGAAAAACCCAAAACAATGAAAAGGAGCTGGCTATTGGCTATTGGATGAAGTAGCAGTAAAGGGCCTAGAGACTTCTATTCCTCTTCCCCCAGGTCCCCCTTTCCCCCACAAAGCTCTGAATCCATGTGAAGACCTGTTTGGAACTCCTGGGCTGGACTCTCAGATAATGACATGCTGGCAGGTGTAAAATGATGAGGAGCAAAAGGACACTCTTCTCAGGAAGGCTCAAGAAGGTCTGGGCTCAGAGAGCTGGAAAGAGCAGCAGACAGGGATGGCAAGGGGAAAGGCTGCCTTCCAAGCTGCCCTCTGGAGCTACTGCAAATATTTGACTTAACTTACTGACAATAGCTTGTTCTTAAATCATCTGTGTTGTCTGCAGTACAGCAATCATGAGTCAACTTGCTCTCTGACTGATGCGATGATTCACTGTGATGGGGAATCTGCAGGACACTGAATTTTCCAGGCAGTAGCTGACAAAACACCTGCTCTGGGCTAGGATTTGCTACGCGGAAAGCTAGAGCTGGCAGCCACCTGCTTCTTGTGGCCCCCACAGATGCGTGATGGCTGGTTCATTTTCCATTCAGATGTTCCCTTTTAGGCTGTGGTTATCTTAAACAGGACAACTAAAACAGTATCTGAAGCTGTTGCCAGGGCAACTTGACAAAGGACTTTCCCCTCAGCTAGTATATGTGTAATGTGTCAAAGGCAGCTGGCTGCCAGGGATAGGAAAGAGAAGGGAATCTGTATAGGTTGCTACTCTTGGTCCTCAGAAGGAAAGTTGGAAGACTGTCTTCTGGTTAAATCAACTTATGTAGAACAGGAAAGCAACCCTGACCCATGCAATAAAAATTCAGGTTTGGGGCTGGGCATGGTGGCTCATGCCTGTAATCCCAGCACTTTAGGAGGCTGAGGTGGGTGGATCATGAGGTCAGGAGTTTGAGACCAGCCTGGCCAATATGGTGAAACCCCATCTCTACTAAAAATACAAAAATTAGCTGGGCGTGATGGTACATACCTGTAGTCCCAGCTACTCAAGAGGCTGAGGCACTAGGATTGCTTGAACCCAGAGACGGAGGTTGCAGTGAGCCGGGATCGCACCACTGCACTCCAGCCTGGGCAACACAGTAAGACTCTGCCTCAAAAATAAATAAATAAATAAATAAAAAATAAAAACTCAGCTTGGGAGGCTAAGGGGCAAACCTTAAAGTTTTGTGATATCTGCAGCTAGATAAAGGCCTCACTTAAGACCTGTAAAATAGTTGCATCTAAGCTGCATGAAGACCTGGAGCTTAAAGTATGTCCTGAAGGGAAAGGAAGGGAGAGATGGCAAGAAATTAAAGACAACCAGGGCATGGGAGTTTGTTTAGATGCACACATGAAACTGGGAGTTTTTGACCTATCTGATAGCTCTTCTCTAAATCATACTCTCCCATGACTGCAACCACTTGCACTGACACCAGTGTTAGAAAGCTTGAAGGACTTACAGAGACCAAGTTGAACCTGCTCATGGTATTGATGAAAAGACTGAGGCCCATGAAAGGTAACCTGCTCGACGCTTCACAGTAAGGGAAGGGCAGAACTAAGCCAGAAGCCCTGTTTCCTGCTTCCCTGTGGTCTTTCCACTGATCTGGTAGCTTTGTCCTGGGGACATCACTTTACTCTGTCTTTGAAAGAGGCATAGCCTGGACAGCTTTCAAGATATGCCCCCATAGAGTGCTGAGTGGTGAGGACCTTGGGCTCCTCCTGCCCTCCAAAGAATGCCTCTGTTTCCATTGATTTTTATATCTACTGGGGGACCCCACTTAAAATTATTTGAGGGGAAAAAAATTCTATCAGTAAAAAAGTTTGGTGATCATCAGTCTAACGCTGAACACGTTAGATGGTGTTAATGGTTGCACAAATTTATGAATACAGTAAAACCACTGTGTTTTTTTTTTCTTTTTTTTTTTTTTGAGATGGCTTCTCACTCTGTTGCCCAGGTTAGAGTGCAGTGGTGCAATCTCGGCTCACCACAACCTCCGCTTCCTGGGTTTAAGTGATTTTCCTGCCTCAGCCTCCTAAGTAGCTGGGATTGGATTACAGGTGTGTGCCACACCACCAGGCTTTTTTTTTTTTTTCTGTGTTTTTAGTATAGACGGGGTTTTGCCATGTTGGCCAGGCTGTTCTCGAACTCCTGACCTCAAGTGATATAACCCTTGGCCTCCCAAAGTGCTGGCCTTGGCCTCCCAAAGTGCTGGGATTACAGGTGTGAGCCACCGTGCCCGGCCACCACTGAGTTTTAAAATGGGACGCTTGAAAGTAGTGAATTCTGTTTTTAAAAATTATTTTATTATATATCTATATAATTTGTTTAAAAAATGAAAGGGCTCTTTGTTCACACAAAGGGAGACCCCAAAACAAGCAGTGTGTCACACTTAGGGTTGGGAACTAAACAGGAACAGAATGTGACAATGCCAACCCTGAGGTCCCCCCTTCCCCTGCCAACCCCCAGGATTCGGGTGGGAGTCCAGGATCCCCCGGGCCACTCCTTACCGAGTTGGTGCCAAGGATCTGCAGGTTGGGCTTCTCCGACTCCAGCAGCTTGGCCACCATCTTGAGGAAGCTCTCCACGAAGAGGTTGATGCTCTGGCAGTGGCAGGCCATGAGCAGCTGGTCCAAAGCCTCCATGGCAATGCACACGTACCTGGGGAGGGCAGCACACGCCATCACTGGCCGCACCCCTGCCACCCCGTGGCCCAACCGGGACATGCCAGGTGTCAGCGCGGTGACCTGGGCAATGCACCATCCAGGTAACGAGGCTCCCCCACAGCCTGCCAATGTCTGGGCAGCCTTTCCAACAAGTGTCTGCTCCAGTCCAGAACTGAGTCAGAACGAATCTGGGCTGGAAAGAAGCCTGAAGACCAACTCATTCAGCCACTTATTTTACAGATTAAGAACAGGAGGATGGATGAGATGAGCATTTCATGAGTCAATACAAAGAGCAAGATTGATACCCACAATAGCAAACTGTAAGTCTAAACTCTGTGAGGTTGGAGAATTACCCAGTTCAAGTCAAGAGTGTTTTTGAGTGCCCACTACGGAAAGGCTCTGTCCTAAACAGTGCAGGTGGTGTAAGGATGAGGAAGGCAGTCATTCAGCTGAACGAGCTGAGATAATACACAGCTTTTCCTTTAAAGGGAAAATAACCAACAAGAAAATCATGCATGATGTACTATAAGGTTTCCAAGGATGGAGAGAGATGGCTCGAGTGGGGAGGAAGTCAAGAGCTTTATGAAGAATCTGAGTCAGGCCTGAGGACCAACTTCAAGGCATAGAAAATTGCAAGTTTTGCGTTTGAAAGCCTCAGAAAGTACTCTGCAAGCAATGTGGTTGACAGCATTACTATGCAAGGCATAGAAAATTTGCAAGTGTTGTATTTGAAAGCCTCAGAAATCCCATGATAGATTACTATACAAGCAATATGGTTGACAGCATTACTATGTTTGGACAATACTCCCTACTGAGGGAATAAGACAGACAAGATGGATACAGAATAAATTTTTTTTCTCCTTATGAGGAAAGTTCCCTGTGTGAACTAAGTCTTAGTTCTACTTAAACAATTCCTCTCAAGTCTAAAACCTGAGTGAACAACTTCAGAAACTAGGAATATACAATATCCAGTGTCAAAGAGCTAAGTCAGCTCACTAGATGACTGACAACTGGCATGGTTGGCTCTGTGTCCCCATCCGAATCTCACCTTGAATTGCAATAATCCCCACACGTCAAGGGCAGGGCACCAGGTGGAGGTAATTGAATCATGGGGTGGTTTTCCCCATACTGTTCTTGTGACAGTGAGTGCATTCTCTCGAGATCTGATGGTTTTATAAGGGGCTTCCCCTTTAGCTTGGCTTTCATTCTCTCCCCTGCCTCCGTGTGAAGAGGTGCCTCCCACCATGATTGCAAGTTTCCTGAGGCCTCCCCAGCCGTGCAGAACTGTGTAAGTCAATTAAACCTCTTTTCTTTATAAATTACCCAGTCTCGGGTATTTCTTCATAGCAGCATGAGAATGGACTAATACAGTGAAATAAAATGTCAAGCTAAAGCCTAATAACCTCTGTCCTCTATTCGCAATTCTACTCTTAGGAGAAGCAAAAAAGAGGGCCATGCCATCTCCTACCTCCAGCTCCTCAACGCCTGAAAATAACAATCTCATTTGTTATTCTTGCTGTTCTCTCCTCTGTGCTAAATATACCCAAGCCCTCCCAAACTAGCCTTCACAGGACAACCCCCAATTATCTTAGTCGTCTTACCCAATGCTTCTCATAAATCTCCCAAAAAAATGCCAAGAATCAAATTCCTAATAAGGAGAAAGACACCTCTAAGCTCAAATTTCATATTTGTTGCAAGAGTGTGACATAACTAGTAATGTCTACATTATAAAACATCATCCTTTACTTACAAAGCATTTGCATTCTAAAGAAAGAGGGTTTTTGTTGTTTGTTTTGTTTTGTTTTCTAGCAAGGAAGCTGCTGCAAACCTTTCAGAAATTATTCTGGTTAAAATCTTTATAGTTTTGGAGTTAAGTTTCTGGGGTAGAATGCTAGATTTCTCTCCAAAATATGTCCCTTTGCCTTTCCCTAGTAATTCAGAATTTTAGCTGTGCATGTGGCTGCTCACTTGGGACTCCATTTCCCAGTCTCTCGTGCTGTGAGGTGAGACCACATGACAAAAACATTGCCATTAAAATGAGGGGAAGTGGCCAGGGCATGGTGGCTCATGCCAGGAATCCCAACCCTTTAGGAAGCTAAGGTGGGCAGATTGCTTGAGCCAGGAGTTCAAGACAGCCTGGGCAACATGGCGAGACCCCTTCTTTACAAAAAATACAAAACTTTGCCAAGCGTGGTGGTGTATGCCTGTAATCCCAGCTACTTGGAAGGCTGAAGTGGGAGGATCACTTGAGTCTGAGAGGTTGAGGCTGCAGTGAGCCATGATTGAACTACTGCACTCCAGCCTGGGTGACAGGGTAAGATCCTGTCTCAAAAATAAATAAACAGGCCAGGCAGAGTGGCTCACACTTGTAATCCCAGCACTTTGGGAGGCCAAGGTGGGTGGATCATGAGGTCAGGAGTTCAAGACCAGCCTGGTCAATATGGTGAAACCCTGTCTCTACTAAAAATACAAAAATTAGCTGGACATGGTGGTAGCACCTGTAGTCCAAGCCACTCAGGAAGCTGAGGCAAGAGAATCGCTTGAACCCAAGAGGCAGAGGTTGCAGTGAGTCAAGATCATGCCACTGCACTCCAGCCTGGGCGACAGAGCAAGACTCTGTCTTATTAAAAAATAAATAAATAAACAAACAAATAAAATAAGAAGAAGATATGTTGAACATCAGCATCTCTTGATTATAAGACACAATTGTGTCCTCTCTTTCCCTCTTCCTACCAGCTGGGAAGTGGCAAAAACTGGAGACCCAGAGAAGAAAGTCATGTGCTGCAGATCCCTGAATGACCTCATGGAGCACAGCCCACTGGCCCACTTCATAGTGGTGTGAGAGAGAAGAGAAACACTTCCATATTGCTGGAACCACTGTCTTTTTTAGTTTCTTTATACTCCGAATAGCACAGGAACCTAATAATCAGGTTTAGGAGTGCTTTAGAAGCCTGATGGCACAAATAAAGGTGAATTCTGAGCAATCCAAAGCAAACCAAGTGACTGACCTCATTGGAAAGGAAAGTAAGAGCCAGAAATTTGTCCATCCTGCTAGAGGTGAGATCATTGCAAGGCTTCATGAACTCAGAGTTTGGGCTCATGTGCCCATTACAGGATGGTGACCCTTCTACTTGTAATGTCAAATCGTGTGGAATAGAAAAGTACTTCCTGATACAAAGAAAATACAGGAGACGTAAAGTAAGCAGAAAACTGTAAAGCCTAATTGGGGTACCAAGAAATCAGGTTAATGTTTCCTCAGTCAAAATCAAGTAGCAAAAGGCCTCTCCTACAAGATCGCAGCAAGCTGTCACTATGGGATTTTATAATGTTTAAAGGTGCCCAAAACTCTAAAGTCAGGTTCATATGCTGTAAATATAATAAAGATGAGTTAAGAAGTTTGTCCTTCTTTATGTCTTGACCCAAATCATATCCATCATTGAATGTTAGGCAGATATTTAAAAGAAAAAAATTTTTTTAGACAGAGTTTTGCTCTTGTTGCCCAGGCTGGAGTACAATGGCGTGATCTCGGTTCACTGCAACCTCCACCTCCCAGGTTCAAGCAATTCTCCTGCCTCGTCCTCCTGAGTAGCTGGGATTATAGGTGCCCACCACCATATCAGCTAATTTTTTGTATTTTTAGTAGAGATGGGTTTTCACCATGCTGGCCAGGTTAGTCTTGAACTCCTGACCTCAGGTGATCCACCCACCTTGGCTTCCCAAAGTGCTGGGATTACAGGCATGAGCCACCACACACAGCCTATTTAAAAATTCTTGATTAGCTAGTCTTTTTTTCTTTTTCTTTTCTTTTCTTTTTTTTTTTTTTGAGACGGAGTTTCGCTCTTGTTACCCAGGCTGGAGCGCAATGGCGCGATCTCGGCTCACTGCAACCTCTGCCTCCTGGGTTTAGGCAATTCTCCTGCCTCAGCCTCCTGAGTAGCTGGGATTACAGGCACGCGCCACTATGCCCAGCTAATTTTTTGTATTTTTAGTAGAGACGGGGTTTCACCATGTTGACCAGGAAGGTCTCGATCTCTTGACCTCGTGATCCGCTCGCCTTGGCCTCCCAAAGTGCTGGGATTACAGGCGTGAGCCACCGCACCCGGCCCCTTTTTTTCTTTTAAACAAAGTTGGGGTGAACAAAGAGCACAGCCAGGTTTATTACAGGACAATTGCAGGAGCTCTCACAAGGCCACAACACAAGTCTCCATGATACCTCCGGGGACAGCTACCCAGTTTCAGATATTGCACCGTCAGACTGCCTCAGACATGAGCTAGCTTTGCTAATCCAAACATTAAAAAAAAAATTAACAGCAGTCATGACTTCTAAATGTTTTTTTAAGACATCAACTATTTCTTACACACCCTTCAGCTAACTTCTATACCAAGTAACCAGAAAATAAAACAGCCTCTAAATGCTGAAATTTTCTTTGCCACATTTATAAAATGTTTATTTCTTTTATCTAGATGAGCCGAGTCAACTATTATTATTATTATTATTATTATTAATGTTATTTGAGACTGAGTCTCGCTGTTGTTGGCCTTGGCTGGAGTAAAATGGCGCAATCTCGGCTCACTGCAATCTCTGCCTCTCGGGTTCCAGCAATTCTCCTGCCTCAGCCTCCTGAGTAGCTGGTGCTACATGTGCATGCCCCCACACCTGGCTAATTTTTGCAGTTTTAGTAGAGATTGGGTTTCACCATGTTGTCCAGGCTGATCTCAAACTCCTGACCTCAGGTGATCCATCCACCTCAGCCTCCCAAAGTGCTGGGATTATAGGCATGAGCCACTGTGCCCGTCCAGAGTCAACTATTATTAAGTGATTCTTTAATGATATTAAATAAAGGTTTAATTGAATAGTTGTCTCTGGGCCCACTCACAAATGGATTCAGTCATGCTCTATCCACAGAGTGTCTTCCAAATACAAAGGCGGCCTTGGCTCTTTGAGCCCTTCTGGTGAACGAGAGCCACACCTATCAATCTTCCCAGCTCCCGGGACAGCCATTCCTGGCTCTGCAGCCTCAACCTTTAGAGGCCATCACAATCACCATCTAGGAAACCTACTGTGCCTTGCAGACCCAGTCCCAGCATGTTTCAGGTCCACTGTGTAGAGACCGAATTCTGCAGGGTTGGGGAAGCAGACTGGGCTGGAGCCCTTCCAAAGGGGACAGGCTTTCCCTGCAGAGAGACCTGAACACCTTCATGCAGCCAAGCATGGCAAGTAGGAAATGAGGGCAGGCAGCGTGGGATTCTCTTCCCTTATGAATCATCCTGGCATCCTTCTGTATGAAGGGATCTGTGGCATTTCACCATTATTTACAGTGTTTAAATGAGGTAAAGGAAAGGGTGGAGTTAGGCAAGAGAAGAAACTCAAGGCCTCGCAAACCCCAGAGCTTTTAGACTACCACTTTTCCTCTTCCTGGAAAAAATTCCAGAAATTCCTGATATGGAAAAACCATCCATTGCTTAAAAAAAAAAAAATTGGCTACTTATCAAGAGTGGAAAGTGGAAATTTTCCGTTTTGGTAGAAGGTGAAAATTATGGTAGATGTGAAACTGAAAAGTGTAAGAAGTATAAGGCCTAGTTCTCTGTTCCTCATCTCTGATCCCAGTCTTAAGGATGGAATATTTGTAATTATGAACTCGAACTTTTCAAAACATCTTAGAGAATTAGAAGTCAATGGGACCTTGGAAGCCCAGAGTCCAATGCTCTCCATGTTTGTGCTATTTTATTTTAACCTTCTCAAGTGTGTCCAATCTGTTACACACTCAAAAGGAATAGAGCCTGGGATTCCCAGATCAGAAGGTCACTATCAGCAGAGATCTGACCTGGGGTGGGTGTCCTGGTAGGGGTCCAAAGTCATAACAGGTCTGGAAATCTGAACTGGCCTAACTGCGTACTTAGAGCAGGAGGGGTAGGAGGGAGCTGGGCCCACGGGTGAAGGCAAGAGCAGGTTACAGACCACAACAGCAGCTGACAACCAAGGGTTGCAGAGGCACTAGCAGCACTGCCAGCGGGTGAGGAGGGCAGAACCCAAGGGATATAGGATGGACTGGGGTTCATGGGTAGCAGTGGAGGCTGGGAGAAGACAGGTGACAACCGGAGGAACTCAGGGTCAGAGGTCCAGGCAGAAAGTGAGTTACAAAAACTGAAGAAAACATGGTACTTAGGTGAGAGGCAAGAAGTCCCTGGTATACAGTCCCAGACTAGGCAGCTGGTTCTGCTGGAATACCCGTGCTCAGTAGGGAGTGGCCCTAGAAACCAAAGGAGGTGTCAAGCCTCCAAGAAAGGAGAAGTGGGGAGTAGAGTCCAGGAACCAGGCTTAGTTGGAGAAGAAAGGCAGATTCAGAGTCAGGGATGAGGGTCAGCAGGCCGGATGAGGGGGCAGCTTTAGTAGGGCAAGTCATTGCCCAAGAACCACTCAAGAGCAGTGGCCTGGACAAAGAACCTCTTGTTCCAGGCAATTTGAGTGCATGTGGTCAGCCCACTCCTAGACAGAACCTTCTGGGTTTTAGGAGTCCACAAGTAGGGAGAGAGGGCTGACCTCAGCTAAGGAAGGGAATGATGACCCTCCTCATCTAGTAGAGGTCTGCGGTATCCCTATCCCAAGGTCAGCCATCCTCTGACCAGGTTCACAGTCCTTCTGGTGAATGTGTATCTCTTAGGAACGCCACTGGGTCAGCTCCAGGGCCAGGGTCCTCAGATGAGAGAAGCACAATCCTCTGGCATGGGCATCTCCATCTGCCAGGGGTTGGTCCCAGGCTGGGTGAGAGCTCCAGGCACTGGGGATCCTGATGTCGTCTTATATGGCATTCTGCACCTGTCAGTGCTCAGGGGCCACTGTCAACTGAGAGTGTCTTTCCCAGCACCGCTGTTCCCTCCCCTGCTCTCCTCTACTTTCTAGGGGACATGCTGGCACTGGAGCTGAACGGGAAGGGAAATGTAAAGAGAAGGGAAAATAGAAGGACTGCTCGGTTTTTACCGCTCTGCACATCACTGCCCATCATATTCCATGCCCATGAACAATGCCTTGAAATTCACATCTCATCCTCTCTCTGCCCACATTTGGCTGCCCGCACTGTCTCCATGCTAAACACCTATGAGCCAGAGTCCACACACAACTGGAATGGGGTGACAATGTGGGGAGGCAATGGGGCAGATGAGGGTGGTTCTGCTCCTGGGTCCGGCATCCAAGGTTCATGTCCATATGGTCAAACCCCAAATACAGACACCTGCATCATGGCAGGGAGACACAGCCTCTCACCCTGACTACAGGAGAATATTTTACTCTTCCAAAGCTGCCTTCAGTGACGAAAAAGGTAATGATGACGTATGTGGCATTGGGTATGGAAAGACAGGGAGGGCAAAGAGATCAGATCTCACAGATTTTTCTTCTCCAAATGTTTACGAACAAAGCCCTCAGTGAGGCCGTCAGGTTTTAAATACTTAGAGGCTGCAATGGCTATTTTTAACAGAATGATACTAAATTTGAATTGCAGTTGTAAGGGCAGCAGAATGATTCTACGTGGCTCTGCTGGCTCTAGGACATTTTTTACTGAGAGAGCCATCACCGCAGAGAGGGCCAGCAAAATTAGTATTAAATGTTTAATGTTAGAGCTAGCATGTTGGTTTTAGGTTCAACCTACGATAAAGTCATTTTGACTTGCTTGAGTATAATTTACAATATATCAATGCCCCTAATATAATCAGCATGCATGGTAGATTCACTCTTATTTAGGATGTAGCCTCATTTTATTACATGAAATGATCATAGAAACATATTGGTTTGGGTCCTGCTTTTTACACCAGGGGTGGCTTGATTTAAGGTTTGCTGGTGAGGCCTGTGCTTTCTAGACCTCTACACCCTGTCAGCATCATGCACGTTTCATTGTAGTTCAAGACTGGCTCTGTCTTCTCCTGCCAGGAGGAAGGGGCCTTGGATGGTGGTGGGGCTGGTGGGCAATTGTAGGGGGAGGCCCAACAGAGGTCAAAGTGAGAGAGCACCAGAAAGGCCCACAGAGCCATCAGGGGGGTCGGCCAGACCATGTGGAGTGGGTCTACGGCAGGTGTGGTAGGGGTGGTGGGCTTGGCTGGGTTACAGGCAGGTTGTGTAAAACCCCAGAAGTCAAGCTGAGGATGCTGGATTTTTTTCTCAAGGAGCTAGAAAAGTACAGCTTGGTGTCTGTGTGTTGAAGATCATACATAGCAGTATTAACACAGAAGGACCAGAGCAGGAAAGATGGGGAGCAGGGAGACCATGTCCAAGGCTACTGCCATCATCTGAACAAAAAGAGAAGAGCCTGGACCAGGAGAAAGGGAAGAGTAGAGGACGGCTATGAAAGACTCCGTGGAGAATGGAACCAACAGACCTGAGAACAGTGGCCTGAATGAATCCACCCAACCCTCAGCCCCATGAGCAACACCACTAGGAATATCTGAGCATTCTCCTGACATTCGGTCTCTGAATCGTGGTGTGATGGTTGGGCAGCAAATGCCATATGCCCTATAGTTCATGTTTTTTACTGTGGAAGTAACACATCCACATAAAGAATATTTAGGAAAAACGTAGAAAAAATAGATTCAAAACAAAACCAAAAAACCCGAGCCACACTGCTCATAAAATGAGTACTCCTAACATATTGATATGTTCATTTAGTTTGTTGTTGCTATTGTTTTTGAGACAGGGTCTTGCTCTGTCACCCAGGCTGGAGTGTAGTAGCACGATCTCAGCTCACTGTAACCTCGGCCTCCTGGGGTTCAAGCAATTATCCCACCTTAGCCTCCCAAGTAGCTAGGACTACAGGTACATGCCACCACACCCAGCTAATTTTTGTCTTTTTGATAGAGACAAGGTTTCACCATGTTGACCAGGCTGGTCTTGAACTCCTGACCTCAAGTGATCCACCTGCCTTGGCCTCCCAAAGTGCTGGGACTACAGTAATGAGCCATTGCACCTGGCCAGTATGTTTGTTTTTACTATATTTTCTTTTTTTTTGAGACGGAGTTTCACTCATGTTACCCAGGCTGGAGTGCAATGGCGCGATCTTGGCTCACCGCAACCTCCGCCTCCTGGGTTTAGGCAATTCTCCTGCCTCAGCCTCCTGGGTTCAGGCAATTCTCCTGCCTCAGCCTCCTGAGTAGCTGGGATTACAGGCACGCGCCACCATGCCCAGCTAATTTTTTTTGTACTTTTAGTAGAGACGGGGTTTCACCATGTTGACCAGGATGGTCTCGATCTCTTGACCTCGTGATCCACCCGCCTCGGACTCCCAAAGTGCTGGGATTACAGGCTTGAGCCACCGCGCCCGGCCTTGTTTTTACTATATTTTCTACCCATTGAGATTTGTTGTTGTTGTTTATTTTTTAACTTGATTGCAAATACTGTCTACATAATTATGGATTTTGGTTTTCATTTACTTCAAGCATTTTCTAAATTATATGGAAAGCATCTTTATAAACACCATTTTTATTGACTAGATAACATTTTATCAATGACATACAACATAATTCACTGAACTCTTCTCCTCTGGCTGGACATTTAAGTTATTCCCACTTTTTTATTATTATAAATAATATGATAATGAACATCTCTGTATGTGAAGGTAGACTGTATTTATGATTGATTCCTTGGGGCCTGGCGCAGTGGCTCACACCCATAATCCCAACACTTTGGGAGACCCAGGTGGGAGGACTGCTTGAGCCCAGGAGTTCTAGACGAGCCTGGGCAACATGGCAAAACCTCATCCCTACAAAAAATACAAAAATGAGCCAGAAATCATAGCATATGCCTGTAGTCCCAGCTACTTGGGAGGCTGAGGTGGGAGGATGGCTTGAGCCCAGGAGGCTGAGGTTTCAGTGAGCCAAGATCATGACATTGCACTCTAGTCTGGGTGACAGAGCAAGACCCTGTCTCAAAAAAAAAAAAAAAAAAAAAAAAGATTCTTTGGGATAGACAAACAGAAATGGAAATTACTGAGTCAAATGACATAAGTGTTTTTAAAGCTCTTGACACATTATTTCAAAATTACTTTCTAGAGAGTTTCAACCAATTTGCACTCTTCCTAGAAAAGAATGAAAATGCTTCCCATTTTGCCATCTATTGGTCATACTGGAAATTCTGTTTTCTTTGTGATGAATTTGATAAGTTAGCATCTTAGTATTTCAGTATGCATCTGTGATCACAAGTCTGTTGAGTGCCCATGTATGTGGCAAGCTCTCTCTCCTCTCCTGAAGTCTCCTGTTTGTGGTCCTTGCCTCAAATCTCTTAGTGTCTCAGTTTCCCCATTCCACCCACTGTTTGGTATGAGCTACTAATATATAAATTTGAATCCTTTGTCTTAATTTATTTTTATTTATTTATTTGAGACAGAGTGTCACTCTGTCACCCAGGCTGGAGTGCAGTGGCACAATCTCAGCTCACTGCAACCTCTGCCTCATGGGTTCAATCAACTCTCTCCTGCCTTAGCCTCCCAAGCAGCTGGGACTAAGTGCATGCCACCATACCTGGCTACTTTTTGTATTTTTGGTAGAGACAGGGTTTCACCATGTTGTCCAGGCTGATCTCAAACTCCTGACCTCAGGTGATCTACCCGCCTCGACCTCCCAAAGTGCTGGGATTGATTACAGGTATGAGCCACTGTGTCTGGCCCTTTGTCTTAATTTTTTAATATACTTTTTTGTTGTTTGTCTCTTATATTTTGAGCATTTCTTTTCTCTTTTTGTTTTTGAGAGAGTCTCTGTCGCCCAGGCTAGAGTGCAGTGGCACAAACATAGCTCACTGCAGCCTTGACCTCCTGCGCTCAAGCCATCCTCCCACCTCATCCTTCTGAGTAGCTGGGACTATAGGTGCGTACCACCACACCCAGCTAATTTTCTTTTTATTTTTTGTAAAGATGGGCAGTATGTTGCCCAGGCTGGTTTTGAACTCCTGGACTCAAGCGATCTTCCCCACTTGGCCTCCCAAAGTGCTGGGATTATAGGCGTAAGCCACCATGCCTGGTCTGAGTGTTTCTTTATTGACATCAAAATACTTAAATTTTTCAACAGTTAAGTCTGTGGATCAGTCATTTGCTTTAAGATTTCTTCTCTCTTTAAACATAGAATGTCCTTCTCTTTCAGAAGATTGATAAATATTTCACCTAAGTGTATTTTTAATGGACAAATTGCCCTTAACTCTGCCTTCTTACTAGAATGTAGATGACTCCTCCTTAGTTTTCAAGGCAGTAAGTGGGATAAGGCAGGACAGGTTGGATGTGGATGGCGGTGCAATCATAGCCTTAATTTTTTTTAAAGCCTCAGACTGTATGAGGGCTTTTGTATGGAAACATGAGAGAATGGATGCTGGAAGAGGTGCCTGTAGGAAGCCAACCGCCCTTCTTCTCAAACCTTGGCAGCAGCATCACGCTCAACCCTGCCTTTGGAAGATCGCATGGGATATACTCCTTAGTCCCAGGCCCCAATTTTCTTGGTCTGTTTGATAATCTAGTCTACCATCATTTTCCTTTTTTTGAGACAAAGTCTTGCTCTGGCACTTTAGGTGTGTACCACCACACCCAACTAATTTTTAAATTTTTTTGTAGAGATGGAGTCTCACTATGTTGCTTAGGATAGTGTTGAACTTGCCGGGCGCGGTGGCTCACACATGTAATCCCAGCACTTTGGGAGGCCGAGGCGGGTGGATCATGAGGTCAAGAGATCGAGACCATCCTGGTCAACATGGTGAAACCCCGTCTTTACTAAAAATACAAAAAATCAGCTGGGCATGGTGGCGCATGCCTGTAGTCCCAGCGACTCAGGAGGCTGAGGCAGGAGAATTGCCTGAACCCAGGAGGCGAAGGTTGCGGTGAGCCGAGATCGCGCCATTGCACTCCAGCCTGGGTAACAAGAGCGAAACTCTGTCTTAAAAAAAAAAAAAAAAAAAAGGGATAGTGTTGAATTTTTGGCCTCAAGTGATCCTCCCACCTTGACCTCCCAAAGTGCTGGGATTATAGGCATGAGCCACTCTGCCTGGCCAACATTTTCTAAAAGGACTATGTTTAACCTAACAATATAGTTCCTGACGTCTCTCTCCCTCCTTTACAAACCACTTACCCATATCGATGACGACCCACGTCACGGATGAGCCTCTCAGAGAGATAGGCACCAATGCGATCAAGTTTTTCTGGAGCTGAGAGGGCGTAGAAGGTCAGCTTCTCCATGTTGGTCTTCACCAGACCATCCTGTGGAAGAAAACAATTTGTGCTCACTGTGGCCACACTATGGATAGATGAGTTCAAGTCTAGAGAAAAATAATAATTCAATTGAATTGACATTTACAGAGTCCCCTTTATGGATATGCTGGACCACATGTGAGTTTCAGGGACAGGCAGACGATTAAAACACAGTTCCTGACTCCCAGGAACCCATGGTCTAGCCCAAAGTATATGCAAGCTATAAATAAGAATAGTAAGTGGGCCAGGTACTGTGGCTCACACCTCTAATACCAGCACCTAATGAGGCTGAGGCGGGTGGATCACGAGTTTGAGACCAGCCTGGCTAACATGATGAACCCCACCCCCACCGTCAGTACTAAAAATACAAAAATTAGCCAGGCATGGTGGCAGGTGCCTGTAATCCCAGTTATGGGCTGAGGTAGGAGAATTGCTTGAACCCGGGAAGTGGAGGTTGCAGTGCATCGAGATCACGCCACTGCACTACAGCCTGGGTGACAGAGCAAGACTCCATCTCAGGGAAAGCAAAAAAAGAATAGTAAGTGATACAAATGTATATATGTGTGTGCATGTATGTGGATATATACACATGAATGTATACACGTATGTGTATGGGTATGTATATACATACCATGTGTGTGTGAGTGTGTAGGAATGAACGACATAGCATCATTTAAAAGCCACCCACCCAAAATAAAAGCCACCCAAAATTAAAGCATGTTGGATAGTTGGCACCAAGATACGCACAGGATGAAGGCACCTCTGCAGCTCTTAGGGAAGTCTCCAGAGGGTGCTGTCACCCAGACAGACCCTTGGTTCCCAGAGAGCAAGTCAAGTACCTCAGATCCCAATGTTTCCCAGACCACAACCCACAAAGCAGCCTGATAGGTGGAGAGGCAGCTTGGAGGCCAGGTCCTCTATGTATGTGCCCCTAGACACCTGGCAGACACCAGAGGGTGGCAGCCAGGGCGAAAGACCTGGGCTCCTGAGCCCAACCCAAGACAGGGGTGTCTTCATACTGACCAGCACAGAGCTACGACCGACCACTCAAAAGAGTTAGCAGCTCACGGGGCAATCACACAAAGAGACACGCAGGAGATGTCT
Organism: Cebus imitator; assembly: GCF_001604975.1. Lineage (NCBI taxonomy): Eukaryota > Metazoa > Chordata > Mammalia > Primates > Cebidae > Cebus > Cebus imitator. The sequence continues at coordinate 16,610,785 of NW_016107316.1, read as the reverse complement.
TGGTTGGACAGTGACGGCCACAAGCATGCCAAGGCTAACTGCCAGCTGCCTTCTGCAGATCCAGATGCCCTCTTCCTTCATGTCCCTAGCGGCCTCTCACCACTACCCATGGCTGTGGCCCAGGTTCCAGTTTCCCTGGGAAGGCTGTGTCCAAGGGCCCTGAGAGGCCCTGCCTTCCCCACCTGGCTTCCAAGCTGCCACTCCACCCGTCAGAGGCCCTACCTAGATGCTGAGAGCCATGATGTCTGCCAGAGATGTGACTCACCTCAGGATCCTCAGGGAAGATGTTGTCAACCAGCCTTTTGTACCTGGGGCGCAGGGCACCGCAGCAGCCACACACACCTGGAATGAGAATGGGAAAAGCTGTGAGCAAAGCCTCCTCGGAAGGCCCGGGAGAACCAGGAGCCAGGGCCAGGGTGGCCGGTGAGGAAACAAACCCAGGCTGGAAACAGACGGCCCCTCCCTTGGAGGGCCCAGGGCCTTGTCCTCCCGGAGCTGACATCTCTCATTACCCCCCGCCTCCCGCCCCCACATTCTAAGACATCTGCCATTTGCCATTCTGACATCTTCATGTCTTTTGCTTGGGGGTTGGAACCGTGCCATAGGGAAGGCCAGGCCACAGGGAACATTTTAAGGGGTGAGGCTTTGTGGGGGGGGCGCTTACACAAAGGTCAGGTGCTGTGCCCATATACTGCATGGTTACATACACACACACACACACACACACACGCACACACACACGCACACACACACATTTCTGGAACAGGCGTACGAAACTGCCTCCTGCAGCCCAAGAATCTAACCGAGCATCCTGGGAAGATGGATACAGGTCTGGGGGGCAGGTGTTCTTCCCTCTCTGTCCCTTCATTTGCTCCTGACTTTATTCCGTGCTCTTCAGTCTCTCTACCGTCCTGTCTCCTGGAGCCATTTCCATCATAGAAAGTTATGTGCAACAATGATAAATTAACATCATCATCAATGATTCACATTTAGAGATGCATCTTTAATGCAGTGTGCCAATGGAATTTGAAAACTGCGGCCTTTTAGAGTTGGGCAGGGCTCCGAGGGCCATCCGGTTTGTGGTTCTCAAATGCCGACGCCCAGTGAGGTTTGCACCAATCTGTAGCAAAACGAAAAATCTAACAACCCTGTGGCATGTTTGTGTAAAGCTAAATTTACTCCATTGAGAAGACTGAAGTGACCTCCTCCTTCATCTTTTGGTGCTGTGAAGTGATGGTGTTAGGAAACCCGTGATAAAACAAACTGACAAAATTAGAAGTTGGCAACTCTAGGTCCACCATAAAAAGTTTTAATTGGTAAAGAAAGAATAGACAGTGCGTTTCTTTAGTCAGCCTCCAAATCCACCCAGCTCCACCCCTCACTGAGGGGCGGGTGCTGAGGAGAAGAGAGGAGGGCATGGGGAGGGGCCAGGAGGGCCTGGGAAAGTCCGCCTTCCCCCATTCCCCCCCCCCCGTAAGTACCCCTTCATTCTGCCAATTAAAGATGAATTCTAACTGTACAAGCACTCCACTTGAAATGCAAATGCACCCTGGGAAGATTAGCCTACAGATCGTTCAGAAAAGAATGAGTTCCTTCAGTAGGAATTACTTTAATCCAAAAGAGGTTTACATGGGGTGGAGAAAATAGTTCTTTTGGAGTTTTGTTGGGGAGTGAGGTGGGTGGGTGCCCTTTGAGGAGGGAAGAGCAGCAGTTTTGGCTCTGGGGTGATTTGGGTTTGGGGATTGGTGTGTCCTTGGAGAAGGCATGGGGCACCAGAGGATGGAGGGCGCCCCGGGTAGATAGCTCATTTGGGATCCCCTCCACCACCCTCAGCTTCCACCGGCTCTTGCACGGAAGGGACAAGGCAGACCAGTGGGCGGGCTGCACGCCCAGGCTCTCCAGATTCAGTCTTACTGCCCGACCTCACTCCCATTTTCTCATCCCCTCCCTGCCCCTGCCTGAGAAAGGCATTAGGGCCCTGGGTGACTGGCATCCAGGGTTATTTCTTGTGATGGGACAGCACCCTCGGGGCCCAGTTCCCCTTTTAGGGCCTGGAAGCCCAGGGTTTAAACCTGCAGCGGCCCAGTCTTCTGCCTGGCATGGCTGCCTAGATGTGTCTTTCCAAGGTGCCCAGGTAGCAGCCTCCCTTGTTACAGTCCCTAAACCAGGAACTCCCTTGATGCAATTCAATTTGAATTGACACTTACAGAGTCCCTAAGCTCTATAAGAGCTTACTTTGTATCACTTACTATCCTTTTTTTGTTTTCTCTGAGATGGAGTCTTACTCTGTCACCCAGGCTGGAGTGCAGCAGTATGATCTCGACGCACTGCAACCTCCACTTCCCGGGTTCAAGCAATTCTCCTACCTCAGCCCATAACTGGGATTACAGGTGCCTGCCACCATGCCTGGCTAATTTTTGTATTTTTAGTACTGACAGGGGTTTCACCATGTTGGCCAGGCTGGTCTCAAACTCGTGATCCACCTGCCTCAGCCTCGTAAGGTGCTGGTATTAGAGGTGTGAGCCACAGTACCTGGCCCACTTACTATTCTTATTTATAGCTTGCATATACTTTGGGCTAGACCATGGGTTCCTGGGAGTCAGGAACTATGTTTTAATCATCTGCCTGTCCCTGAAACTCACATGTGGTCCAGCATATCCATAAAGGGGACTCTGTAAATGTCAATTCAATTGAATTGCATCAAGGGAGTGTCCTTTGCATCAAGGGAGTGAGGAAATGGAAACATGGGGAAGTTAGGACTAAAAAAGATTGTAGCATCACTTCCTCCCTTGAAACTTTCTGAACGGCCTAGGAGCCAAGGCCTGCGCAGGACAGAAGCTAAGCTTGCAGCTGCTAGAACCCACGCTTGTCAAGGAGAAAGCGCGGTACCATCCTGGGTACTCACAGTAGAAACTTCCACATGGTGCCCCAAGGGTGCTCTGGGGTTGCAAGCGCAGATAGTGTGCTGGAGAGGGTTCCCTGAGGCATCAGCCCAGGACAGTCCTGGTATGGGGACACCAACTCAGCCCTTCTCAAATGAAAACCAGATCACTTGCTGCCTCCTGCTGTCTTGGATTCCAGAAGGGGAGCTCCTCAGGCCATCCCTCGCGACATCCTCCCCTCTCTGGCCCACAGGCCCCCCAGGGAAGGTGACTTCCTGGGCACAGAGGCCTCCAGGAGCCACCACCATGCAGGGCCCATGGTGGGAACCAGTCCCAGGCAGGGCCCCAGGGCCCTTCTCCACCAGTAGGGAAGAGGTAAGAAGGCCTAAAGAACAAGAGGGGAAGGTGAGGGCTTCCCAACTTACTCCCCGACACTTCCTTCTTGTCTTTCTCTCTAACCTCTTCAGACCCTCTGAGGGCAGGGGTTAGGGAGGCAGCATGGCCAACAGCATGGACTCTCAGGTCAAATCCTGGCACTGCCACTTCCTAAACTGTGACTCTGAACAAGTGACAACATTCTCTGTGCATGGGTGTCCTCTCTCTAAAACAGGGCTAGGGCTATCCCACAGGGCTGTGAGGAGGTCAGAGCCAGTCCAGGGCTGCAAAGCACTTACAGCAGGGCCAGGACTGGCAGGCCCCAGGAAGGTTCTGGAAGCTGCCCTCCCCTTTCCGCTTTCCCCCAGGCCCAGTGCCACTGAGCCCTTCAATCCATGCTGGCTTGGTCCATCTTAGTGGAGCTTTCCAATTGACCACTTGCTCTGCCACAGATGTCCAAAGGCCTAGGAAGTGAGAATCACAGAACACCCCTTCAGAATACTGTGGTACTGTGGGTCTGAAACACGTGTCATGTCCCCAAGGAAGCTCTGTGCACTTGTAAATAACAAGAACTTGACCCCAACCCGCATTCCTGTCTGGCCACCCTCCCAAAGCCAGCACATGAAGACCAACTCTACAAACCCCAATGCAAAGGTGACACAACATGAGCTCACACAACAGAATGGAGTCACAAACAAGAGGCACACTGGAGAGAATCCATGGGACTTGCCATTGGAAGGCCACTAGTGGAGTGGTTGCAGTTTGGTAGGGGAAGAGGAGGTGAACCTTAAGGGATTGATGAGTGCATGGGAAGCTACAGCAATCAAGGCAGCGCGGTATAGTGAAATAATTAACAGGTGGATCAGCTGGACATCCATGTGCAAAAAAAAAAAAAAAAAAAAATGAACGTAGATGCAGCCCTCACACCCTGCAGAGAAGCTTACTCAGAATGGATCATCCGCCTGAATGTCAAACACAAAACTATAAAACTTCCTGAAGATAACATAGGAAAAAGCCAAGATGGCCTTTGCTTTTGGTGATGACTTCTTAGATACAAAACCAAAGGCACAATCCATGACAGAAAGAACTGATAAACTGGAATTAATGAAGATTAAAAATTCTTGCTTTTTGGCTGGGCATGGTGGCTCAAGCCTGTAATTCCAGCATTTTGGGAGGCTAAGGTGGGTGGATCACTTGACGTCACGAGTTCGAAACCAGCCTGGCCAACATGGTGAAGCCCATCTCTACTAAAAATACAGAAGATAGATGGGTGTGGTGGTACATGCCTACAGTCCCAGCTACTTGGGCGGCTGAGGCAGAAGAATCACTTGAACCCAGGAGGTGGAGGTTACGGTGAGCCAAGATCACACCATTGCACTCCAGCCTGGGCGACAGAGTGAGACTCCATCTCAATTAAAAAAAAAAAAAAAATCCTGCTCTTCAAAAGACACTGTCAAGAGAATGAAAAGTCATAGATGGGGAGAAATATTTGTAAAAGATATATCTGATCAAACATTTATGTGTGTATATATAAATCTTTAAAATATAAGGAACACCGAGGTGGTTTGGTTGTGTCCCTACCCAAATCTCATCTTGAATTGGAGTTCCCATGATCCTCACATGTCATGGGAGGGACCTGGAGGGAGGTAATTTAATCATGGGGACGGTTACCCTCATGCTGTTCTTGTGATAGTGAGTTCTCACAAAGTCTGATGGTTTTATGAGGGGCTTTTCCCCACTTCACTCTGCACTCTCACTGCCGCCATGTGAAAAAGGACGTGTTTGTTTCCCCTTCTGCCATAACTGTAAGTTTTCTGAGGCCTCCCCAGCCATGCTGAACTGTGAGTCAATCAAAGCTCTTTCCTTTATAAATTACCCAGGCTCAGGTATGTCTTCATTAATGGCATAAGAATGGACTAATACAAACACTTAAAACTAAACAATAAAAGAAAATAATCCAATTAAAAATGGGGCCAGACGGAGTGGCTCAGGCCTGTAATCCCAGCACTTTCGGAGGCCAAGGGAAGCTGATCACTTGAGGTCAGAAGTTCGAGACCAGCCTGGCCAACATGGCAAAACCCTGTCTCTACTAAAAATACAAAAATTAGTCAGGTGTGGTAGCGCATGCTTGTAATCCCAGCTACTTGGGAGGCTGTGGTAGGAGAATTGCTTGAACCCAGAAGTGGGGGATGCAGTGACCCAAGATCACCCCACTGCACTCCAGAGCGAGACTCTGTCTCAAAATAAATAAATAAATAAATAAAATAAACAAATAAAGGGCCGGAAACCTTAACAGACACTGCACCTGCAGATGGAAAATAAGCATATGAAAAGATGCTCTACATCATATGTCATCCAGGAAATGTAAATTAAAACAACAATGAGACACCACTCTACACCTATTAGAATGGCCCAGATCCAGAGCACTGACAACGGCACATGCTGGCAGGGATGTGGAGCAGCAGGAATCCTCATTCATTGCTGGTGGGAATGCAAACTGGTACAGCCGCTTTGGAAGACAGTTTGGCAGCTTCTTACAAAATTAAATATACTCTTACCATACGATCCAGCAATCACACTCCTTGGTATTTACCCAAAGGAAATGAAAACTATGTCTACACAAAAACCTGCATGTGGATGTTTACTGCAGCTTTATTTACAATTGCCAAAACTTGGAAGCAACCAAGATGTCCTGCAGTAGGTGAATGGATAAACTGTGGTACATCCAGACAATGGAATATTATCCAGCACTAAAAAGAAATGAGCTACCAAGCCATGAAAAGAGATGGAGGAAACTTAATGTGTATTACTAAGGGAAAGAAGCCAATCTGAAAAATCTACATAGTGTATGCTCTAAAAAACAGTCTTGAAAAAAAAGGACATGGGATAGGAGAGCAGATGCTCTGGAGAGCAGAGCCACAGTCCCCAAACTGTGTTCCAGGAAACACTAGCTGTGTGATACTAACAAGCATTTCCCAGAAAAAGGCTCCATGGACAAATAAATATACGAAGCCAGGCATACCAAATCCTCTTATACCAGATTCATAGCACAAATTAACATATACTGAAAAGTCAACAGCCACTAGCACCCCCATTTTGGCCAGGCGGGGTGGCTCACGCCTGTAATCCCAGCACTTTGGGAGGCTGAGGCAGGCTAATCACTTGAGGTCAGGAGTACTCAGCCTGGCCAACATGGGGAAACCTTGTCTCTACTAAAAATACAAAAATTAGCCAGGTGCAGTGGCTCGCACATGTAATCCCAGCTACTCAGGAGACTGAGGCAGGAGAATTACTTGATCCTGGGAGGTGGAGGTTGCAGTGAGCCTAGATGATGCCACTACACTCCAGCCTAGGCAACAGAGGAAGACTCCCTCTCAATCAATCAATCAATATCATCACTGTGATGAATATTTTTATTATGCTTCTTATCAAGACATTTATTACCTACTTTAAAAACAAGTGGGAAAAGGCTGAGTGCAGTGGCTCACGCCTGTAATCCCAGCACTTTGGGAGGCCAAGGCAGGTGGATCACCAGATCAGGAGATTGAGACCATCCTGGCCAAAATGGTGAAGCCTGTCTCTACTAAAATACAAAAAATTAGCCAGGCATGGTGGCTGGGCAGAAAATTGCTTGAACTCAGGAGGCAGATGTTGCAGTGAGCCAGGATTTCACCACTGCATTTCAGCCTGGCAACAGAGCGAGACTCTGTCTCAAAAAAAAAAAAAAAAAAAAAAAAAAAAAAAAAAAAAAAAAAAAAAAAAAAAAAAAAAAAAAAAAAAAGAAAGAAAGAAAGTGGGAAATAGGAAGGAATACAGCACCTTGGAAACAGTCGTAATTTTAATTTAAAAAATATTGGTGTTTAAGTCCTGCTTCTGCCATTTGGCTTTTGAGGTCCAGGCCCAATTCTGTCATTTGACTTTTGAGACTTGATGAGTTTCCTTATCAATATAATAAGAGATTTTCCCTAAGTTACAGTTTTACGATGGAAATCCCAGATTGTTTGCCATAGAATCTAAAAAGAGAGAAATTATCTTGAGTTCTGATAGTTGGGGAAGGCTTCCCAGAAGAGAGGTGCAAGAAGACTGGGGTAGGGTTCACAGCATGAAAAAGTCAGTAGGTGCCTTCTTCCTCCTGAGCCAGCCACAGCTCTAAAATACTTCATAAGCACCAACTTTTGTAATCCTTACAATAACCAGTGAAAGGAAAATAAATCTTGGGGGCCCCTCAAATCACTAAGCTAAAGAGAAAAATCAAGCTGGGAACTGCTGAGGGCAAACCTGGCTCCCATTCTATTCAAAGTCGCTCCTCTGCCCACTGAGATAAATGTATAGCCCATTGCCTCATTTGAAGAGGCTAATCAGAAATTCAAAAAAAAGTACAACCATTTCTCTTTTATCTACCTGTGGCCTGGAAGCCCTCTCCTCATTTTGAGTTGTCCCGCTTTCGCCTCGAGTTGTCCCACCTTTCCGGACTGAACCAGTGTACATCTTCCGCATACTGATCGATGTCTCACGTCTCCCTAAAATGTAGAAAACCAAGCTATGCCCTCACCACCTTGGGCACATGTCCTCAGGACTTCCTGAGGCTGTGTCACAGGCCCGACCTCAGCCTGGCAAAATAAACTTTCTAAATTAACTGAGACTGGCCGGGCATGGTGGCTCACACCTGTAATCCCAACATTTTGAGAGGTCAAGGCAGGTGGATCACTTGAGGTCAGGAGTTCGAGACCAGCCTAGCCAACATGATGAAACCCCATCTCTACTAAAAATTAGCTAAGCGTGGTAGTCCTGCGCCTGTAATCCCAGCTATTTGAGAGGCGGAGGCACAAGAATTGCTTGAATCTGAGAGGCAGAGGTTGTACCACTGCACTCCAGCCTGGGCACAGAGTGAGGCTCCTCAAAAAAATTAAATTAAAAATAAATTAATTAACTGAGAACTGTCTCAGATTTTCGGGGTTCACAAACCCATGGCATAGGTACTATTTTTATCCCCATTTTATAGATGAGAAAATGGAGGCATTAAGCAGTTAAGTTACCTGCCTAGAGCCACACCACTAATAAATGGCAGACTAGAATTTGAACCCCAAAACTTCCCTTTCAGAGGCCATGTTCTAAAATACAAAACCAGGGAAGAAATGGGCCACCAGAGCACGGTGGTTAAGAATTTGGGCTCACAAGTAAGACAGCCTTAGGATGAAATCCTAGCTCTTCCCATTTCTTAACTGCCTGGCCCTGTGCAATCCTCCACACTTCCTGGGTAGGTAATCAAAGCTGACAGCAGGAGATTCCCAGTTCTTGTCTCTGAGAGAAGAGCTGGGGGGACTTTGGTCAGGAGCGCCCAGACTCTAGGTCCCAAAGCAGCTTAGGGGTACTAGGAACCCACAAGCACCTCTAGAAAGCTTCCAACCCAACAGTGGTGAATTCTAAGTAGCCACAAAACCTAGCTGGGAAAGAAACAATTAACAGACATTAAAAAGAAACAGAAAGTTCATTGTAACGAGAGATTAATATGTTTTAATATATTTCTTTAATCTTATGATATTTATTTTTAATATCAGTATTCATACATACAAATTGTAGAGTTTAACTCACAACTATATATCCATAAAAGAATCATTTAATTCTGAGCCATTTTATTTCTAAGACAGAAGCACTTTCCGCCAGGGTCTTCTTTGACTCTCTGGGGATGGTGTCTGGCAGATCCAACCACAGTAGCCAAAGGTAAATTTATGAAGGATTCTCTTCTGTCACTAGGAGCTGTCTTACCTGATATTTTTGTACCTATTTTAAGGAAGCGAGGGAAACGTGAGATGGCCAATTCCCTGGTGTAGCTGCACTGCCACTGAAAGGTCAAATCAGTAGGAATCAACCAAAGGTTCACTGACATGATTTCAGCAGCTTCCTCCCTTAAAACCATAAGAATGGTGAGACCTCGCTTGATGGCTCATTCCCGATCCAGAATGTTCTTCCCCATGTCCTCTGGGCTCCCACTCTCATATCCCTAAGGTCTCTGCCCAAATGTCACCTGGCTGGAAAGAGCTTCCCTGACCAGCATTCCACTTTTTCTGTCCTGATTTATTCCTTTTCATAGTGCTTTTTGCCAATGGACACATTTCATCCATGTCTACACTCCAGCTCCCCACTTTAAGGTAAGCTCCTCAAGTGTAGGACCTTTGTCCGTTTGTCCCCACTGTGTCCCATGGCTGGGGTAGGGTCCAACCCACAGATTTGTTGCATGAAGGGATGACGGTGTGATTGAGCAGAAAAGCCAGCATGAATTTCAAGGTCAGTGATTTCAGTCAGTAACTCAAAGTTTATGAGGCACTTAGCAAAGGATCTCCAGTGCTTGCAAGACAGTGCTTCCAGGGGGACTTCAGGGAAACTTCCTGTTAAAGAACGGTTGGCTCCTGTTCCTGAACGTGGCGCCCAGCCCACCTTCTAGGGCTGCCAACACCTGTAGCTCCTGAGGCCCGGCTCACTGGGACCCATCTCTCTCCAGGGCAGACATGCTGGGCAGCAGGAAGCCTGGGTCAGGGTTCCTCCTGTCAGCCCAAGTCCTCTTGCCTGCTTTGTCCTCATTCCCTCAATCCCCTTGGCTGGCTCCTGGGTTGGCTTGTGGCCGCAATCCTGGCTGCTCATCAGAATGACCTCTGTGCTGTGAAGAGGGCCCAGAGGTGTTTAAAACGCTCCACCACAATTCTGGCACACAGCCAGGGTGAGAAGTGCCGCCAGCTCCTTGCCTGTCCAACATGTGATAACAGATCCTGCAGCTGCTGGCAGCCTCGTGACAGAGGACGCAGGACCCCTCACCTCGGCCACCAGCAACATCTGGGTCCCCGCGACCCCAAGGCGGTGCAGCCCTGTTTCTCCTTTGACCTGCTTGCTGGTCTCGTTTGCTTGACTGAGCTGTCCCCTTGATCAGAGCCGTCCCCCACTCAGGGCGATTGGTGGACTGAAACAAAGACTCAAACACTAACTATGTCATGCTTTTCAAAATCGAGGCCCCTTCCCCCAAACTCCCCACTAGTAACCCAGCATTACCTGCAAGGCCCACTGAGATACGTTAGTTCCTTTGAATTATTTCCTCTCCTTCATTGCCGTTCTAGTCTCCCTCATGCTGATTTTAATATCTAAAAATGTTCCAGGGGCCTGTACGGCTGCAGACAGCACCGAGGGGACAGGTCCGACTCAGAAATGACAGCCTCCCTGTTCTACAGCCGACTGTTGGACGCCGCCACCCTTTGGAGCCACCTGCTGTGGACAGCCCTGCAGGCCGATGCTCAGGCTCTAGGAAGTTCTGGATTGTTGAATAACCATGGGCTCTGAGTACAGCAGCAACAGGAAAGGAATCTCTCACTACCTGAATACATGAGCATGGAATTACTGCAAGAAGCTGGTGTCTCCATTCCCAAAGGATATGTGGCAAAGTCACCAGATGAAGCTTATGCAATTGCCAAAAACGTAGGTACAGCAGAAAGAAATAATATGTGCAGGATAAACTGTAACTATGAGTACTGCTGGCAAGTTCTCTGGGACTCACAAGTAGTAAGAAGCAGGTTCAAAAGACGTTGAGATAACGGCGCAGGTTTTAGCTGATGGTAGAGGAAAAGAAACATTTGAAAGTGGCCTTGGCTGGGTGCGGTGGCTCCTGCTTGTAATCCCAGCACTTTGGGAGGCCGAGGTGGGCAGATCACCTGAGGTCAAGAGTTCAAGACCAACCTGACCAACATGGAGAAACCTCGTCTCTACTAAAAATACAAAATTTGGCCAGGTGCGGTGGTACACGCCTGTAATCCCAGCTACTCAGGAGATTGAGCCAGGAGAATCGCTAGAATCTGGGAGGCAGAGGTTGTAATGAGCTGAGATCGCACCATTGCACTCCAGCCTGAGGCAACAAAAGTGAGACTCCATCTCAAAAAAAAAAAAAGAAAGAAAGAAATAAAGTGGCCTCAAAGGAGGAGTGAAGATAATTTTCTCTCCGGAAGAAGCAAAAGCTGTTTCCTCACAAATGATTGGGAAAAAGTTGTTTACCAAACAAATGGGAGAAAAGGGCAGAATATGCTATCAAGCATTGGAGTGAAAATACCCCAGGAGAGAACACTACTTTGCAATAACAATGGGAAGGTCATTTCAAGGTCCCGTATTAATAGGGAGTTCACATGGTGGTGTCAACATTGCAGATGTTGCTGCTGAGACTCCTGATGCAATTAAAGAGCTGTTGATATTGTAGAAGGCATCAAAAAGGAACAAGCTCTCTGGTTTGAACAGAAGATGGGATTTTCACCTAATATTGCGAATTCTGCAGCAGAAAACATGGTCAAGCTTTACAGCCTTTTTCTGAAATATGATGCAACCATGATAAGAAATAAATCCAGTGGTGGAAGATTCAGATGGAGCGGTGCTGTGCTGGATGCAAAGATCAATTTTGACTCTAATTCAGCCTATCGCCAAAAGAAAATCCTTACTCTACAGGACTGAATCCAGGAAGATAAAAGTGACAAAGATGCTGCTAAGGCAGATCTCAACTACATTGGCCTCGATGGAACTGCAGACTGTCTAGTACATGGTGCTAGTTTGGCCATGGCCACAATGGATATAAATAAAACTTCATGGAGGAACTCCAGCCAACTTCCTTATGTTGGTGGTGGTGCTACAGTCCATCAAGTAACAGAAGCATTTAAGCTTATCGCTTCAGAAAAAAAGGTACTGGCTACTCTGGTCAACACTTCTGGAGGAGTCATGCACTGTGATGTTATTGCACAGGTTATAGGTGTGGCAGTAAAAGATGTGGAAATTAAAATACCTGTTGTGGTACAGGGTACAAGGTATACAAGTTGATGATGCTAAGGCACTGAGAGTGGACAGTGGGCTTAAAATTCTTGCTTGTGATGACTTGGAGGAAGCTGCTAGAATGGTCAGAAAGCTCTCTGAAATAGTGACCTTAGCCAAACAAGCACATGTGGATGTGAAATTTCAGTTGCCAATATGATCTGAAAACCCAGAGGATGCTGAAGGTGTTAAATGTGCTATACTCACTAAGAATACTGTGTTCTGTGTTATACTCACTAAGAATAGTGTCTTCTGTGTTATTGTTCTTTTTCTTTTTAGTGTGTGGAGATTGTAACTGCCATGTAGGTATACAAACTTTTAAAAGCATTTGGTTTGCATTTAGCTCTACTATTAATGGAACGGACTGTTTGTATAAAGAACCTACAATACAGGTATCTAATGTCTTTTGTCACAGCCAGTCTTATTTGCTTCTCCTACAAAATGTAACTTGCAATATGTCTGTTTATTATTGTTGGATACAAAGTTCTTCATTGATAAGAGTCCTACAAATAAAATAAATAATTTTTTAAAAACTCCAAGGGTTACCCCCAGCTTTGTACTAAGCACTAGGACAAGCACTTTACAAATATTTCATAAAAGACTTGTAACAACTCCATAAAATAGATACTATTATTCTCATTTTAAGATAAAGAGGCAGGATCAGAGAGGTTAACTGCCCTGCCCAAGGCCACACAGCATGTGCTTCTCTGCCATGAAACTCCCCTAATCCTCCCATCACTTTCCCAAACATACATCTCTAGCAATTTGCCAAGTTCATCTTGTGCTCTCTTTTGCCACAGCCACCTTGCTGGAAGCCTCCTTAACACCTGTCACCCAGTCCCAGCCACCTGGCCAGTGTCTCTTCACTTCAATTCATTCTATATGTGGCTCTAAGGCAAATAATATTTAATTTAGTTTGCTTCATGGTCCAGCAGGTAGCATGGCCTGAGTCGCATAAAATGTCAACCCTTCCACTTAGGATTTCACAAGGGATACCTCAGTAGAGGTGGGGGCAGTTGCTTCATCTTCAAGTCCTTCCTCCACTGTAGGTGGTCCTCTCACCCATGCTCTGCCTCCTGGAACGCTCTATTTCCAGCAGCCAGAGGCCACAGTGAGACAGGCTGGGAGGTCGGAAGAGGAGCAGACTAGGGGAGCCATGCAGCCCCGTAGCTGTGAGTGACAGGATGTTTGGGTGATGGGGACTGGCCACAAGCTGGAGACGTTGAAGGGACAAGAGAGTCAGCGCCACAGACCTGACACCTGGTGGATCCTGACACCTGCTGAGCTCCCGGGAAGCATTCCTTAACAACCCTCTCCGACCCGCGGCGGAGTGTGCTCTCTGGCAGCTCGACTTTTCTGCATCCTTCGCACTGTATCACCTTATGTAATCTTCTCCCACTGCTTGTTCAGGCGAAGTTATTTCAGTGACTCATCTTTTCTTCTCCCAAGATAAACTGTTAATTCCTAGGTCTCATTTTCTTCTGACCTCAATACAGTATCCTGAGCCCAGCAGGGCTGGAGGAAAGCTGGCGTGATGTGTGACTTCACCTGCCTTTGATCAGTGTGAGACCCAGGGAAGTCACCTCCCCTCCTGGCCTTTCCTCTCCTTCTTATAAACATCAACTCCCTTATCCCCATTCACCAAGAAAAATGCCTTTTTGCTCAAAAGAGTTCGTATTTATTTTCTCAGCTTTATAATCTGCTTGTAAAGACAAGGGCTGGACTTGATCATTCCTACCAAAGCAAATGGAATTCTTTTTAAACAATTTACAATAAAATCTGACCCACGACCAATGGCATGGACACCCCCTTCAAATGAATTGAAGGAAATGGAACAAAGTTCAGAGAGGTGTGTCTGATTCAAGTGTCTCCCACGAGGCACTGGTGTTCACTGACATCAATGGACTCCAGCAGTTCGCAGGCACTTGCTGGGTGGCATGGGGAAGAGAAGGAAGTTTAAAATAGACAGATTCTGCCATCGAGGAACTTACTCTGTAGTTGGGACACAAGAGCCGCACACATCTAAGGTCGATGATATGTCACAATGAGACTAAGGAGTCCATAAAACTGAAGAAATCTGAGTTTAATGAACCCAGGAAGGCTTCCTGGAAGAGGTGAGATGTGAGCTGCCTCACTAGGGGTGGAGAGAGCTGGTAAGGACTGGTGAGTCCATGAAACAAAAAAATCAACAACCCTCCAGTGGCAACAATCTCTAGAAAAACAAAAAGACTGTCTCTTTTCTTATTCCCTTTTCCTTGCTTCTGAATTTAAAAGGAATAGATGCTTATGGGTATGAATTTATAAAATGTGAAAAAAAGATATGAACATCACTCAGAATCACATAATTCAGAGATAACTATTAGAATTTCAGTGTATTTGTTCTACTTGTTTCCATGTTTATATATATTTTAAAATTTATATGCATAAAATTGGGATCCTACAGGATAGTGTTAAAACCAAATTTCTTCTTATACTGTGAGCACTTACTTTTACTGAAAAATTTTCGGCCTGGCATGGTGGCTCACACCTGTAATCCCAGCACTTTGGGAGGCTGAGACGGGCAGATAATCCGAGACCAGGAGTTCCAAACCAGCCTGGTCCAGATGGTGAAATCCCGCCTCTACTAAAAATACAAAAAATAGCTGAGTGTGGTAGCAAGAGCCTGTAATCCCAGCTACTCAGGAGGCTGAGGCAAGAGAATCACTTCAACTTGGGAGTTGGAGGTTGCAGTGAGCTGAGATAGGGCTACTGCCCTCCAACCTGGGTGATAGAGCAAGACTCCATCTTAAAAAAAAAGGAAATCTTTCAAAACTTCATTTTAATGGCTACTTTTATTATTTCATCTTTTGACTGGATCCTGATTTATTTAATCATTCTCTGTTGTTTCCAATTTCTCATTATTCCAAGTGACACAGCAATTTGCCTTTGGTAATTAAAGCCTGGAATCAGACAGACAGGCAGAGCCTGGTTTTGTTTTATTGGTGATAAGGAAATCAAACCTCACATGTGGCTGCAGGGCTGGTATGCAGCAGAGAGGCACATCTGCAGGGGCCGGGACCTATATCTTGTCTGGGAAAGATTCAGGATTGAAGAGGTCAAGAGGAAATGCTGATGAAAATGAATTTGGGGAAGGAGGCAGAGTTTGAGTTTCCAAACAGATCTTACTGGGAGTAGAATTAAACAGCAGCTGAATTCTCCCTGGGGAGACAGTGTGACTGAGACTTGCCTGAAGTAACAGACAAACCAGGAGCTGTCAGTGGCCTGACCTTTCGGAGCTCTGGAGCTTCCGAGAGGCTCGCCCCTTTCCGGGCAATCTTGGTTGATCTGATTGCCACCTTAATTGAGGATGGGGATTTAAAAAGAGAGAAACATGTCCAATTGATTTAATGTCAGAGCTTCAATTCTTCACTAACTACAGGCTTCCTTGGGCTTCGATATGCTCTTCAAGCAAAGAAGAGATGAAAATAAACAGACTGTTTTTCCGTTCTCTGTCTCTTGGGACCACTAACAGCAAGAAAATTTTATCCCAGCTATTTTGGGGAAATAGAAAGCCTGGTTTCAAACCCTGTTTCAGCTTTGGCAAGCTGTACAATCTTGTGTGCCTTGGTCTACTTATCTGCAAAATGGGAGGAAGGGAATCTACTTAATAGGGTTGTGGTAAAGACCAGATGAGCTAACACAGTGAAGTTCTTAGAACTATTTCTGGCACACAGTAAGTACTCAGTAATTGCTAGCTTTGATCATCATCACGAGTATTACTATGATAATTATTATTAAAATCTTTTTCCCAACTTTGGAGAAAAAAGGCAGGGTAGAATAAAATGGAATGTTGGAGCAAGAATAGCCCTTAATGTCCTTTATCTTTATTTCATGCTTGGATGTGAAACACCAATTGCTATTAAGATATTTAAATCCAAGGCCAGGCATGGTGGCTTACACCTGTAATCCCAACACTCTGGGAGGCTGAGGTGGGAGGATCACTTGAGCCAAGGAGTTTGAGACCAGCCAGGGGAATATAGTGAGACCTCAACCATAAAAATGAAAATAAAATCAGCCAAGCATGGTGGCGCATGCCTGTAGTCCCAGCTACTTGGGAGGCTGAGGTGGGAGGACCACTTGAGACTTGGAGGTCAAGGCTACAATGAGCCGTGATGCACTCCACTCCACTCTAGCCTGAGTGGCAGAGTGAGACCCAAGGACAAAGCTCCATGAGGAAACACAAGTGAAAGGGCGTCATCATGATCATCAACAACAGCTAATGCGTTTTGAGCTTGCCTGTTCCAGGCATTATGCATTCTTTTTTTTTTTCTTTTCTTTCTTTCTTTCTTTCTTTTTTTTTTTTTTTGGAGACAGAGTCTTGCTCTGTCCCAGGCTGGAGTTCAGTGACGCGATCTCGGCTTACGGCAACCTCTGCCTCCCGGGTTCAAGCGATTCTCCTGCCTCAGACTCCTGAGTAGCTAGGACAACAGGTGCAAACCACTATGTCCAGCTAGTTTTTGTATTTTTAATAGATGGAGTTTCACCATGTTGGCCAGGATGGTCTTGATCTCTTGACCTTGTGATCTGCCTGCCTTGGCCTCCCAAAGTGCTGGGATTACAGGCATGAGCCACCATGCCCAGCCTGCATCCTTTCATTTAATCTTTACAAAAAGCCTATAAGGTTGATAGTTTTCCTTGTTTTATAGATGGGACTAAACCTAGGCTCTTATCTAATATGTTGACTTGTAAAATTAAATAACTGAGGTCTCTGCCTGCAAATACCTTGTATTGTTGGTAGGTAAAAAAAAAAATAGAATTGAAAATACATTCATCAGGAACATGGAACATATAATCAGGATCATACAAATTAACTGTTACACACACACAGCGCAGGGTTGCTGAGGAAACTAGAGATGGGATGGGAAGGTGTCAGAGGAGACTGATTTTGAACATTATTTAAAAGAGAAGGATTCCATTGTTTTGTGAGAAAGAGGGTTTTCCATGTCAGAAAGGGTGAAAAGAAAACAGACATTTCCTGAGTGTCTATTATTTTAACTGCCTAACTCGAGCACTTTATGTTAAAAAAAAATCCCATGAGGTTAGTATTGTCAGTCTTCACAAGAGAAAACCAGGGCTCACAGAGGTTAGTTAATTTGCCCATGATCACACAGGAAGTGAGGAAGAGAGTCAGGAACAGAGCCAGGGCGGCCCTGTGACTTCAGAGCTGGGAGGGATTTGAACTGAGTAAATATGCCAGATGGGGATATGAAGAAAATGCGCTCGAGTAGAAAAGGACAATTTCCAGGATGGATTAGTCTTGAAAAGTCATGTGTAACTGGTGAAATCTGAACTGGCTCTGTGGATTGCACCACCATCAAGTTCCTGGTGTTGATAATGGACTATAGTTATGCAGGAGGTTCACACTGGGGGAGGCTGGGTGAAGGGTACACAGGACCTCTCCGTGCATTTCTTTGCAACTGCCCATGAATCCACATTTCAAAATAAAAAGTTTTTAAAAAGTTGGCAGATAGGTGGGGCATGGTAGCATGCCTATAATTCTAGCAGGACCTCTCTGTGCATTTCTTTGCAACTCCCCATGAATCCATATTTCAAAATAAAAACTTTTTAAAAAGTTGGCAGATAGGTCAGGTGTGGTGGCTCATGTCTGTAATCCCAGCACTTTAGGAGGTGGAGACAGGTGGATCACTTGAGGTCAGGAGTTAGAGACAAGCCTGGCCAACATGGTAAAATCCCATCTCTACTAAAAATACAAAAATAAGCCTGAAGTGGTGCATGCATTTGTAGTCCCAGCTACTCAGAAGGCTGAGACAGAAGAATCACTGGAACCTGGTAGGCGGAGGTTGCAGTGAGCTGGGATCGCACCATAGTACTCTAGCCTGGGCAACACAGCAAGACTTTGTCCTCAAAAAAAAAAAAAAAAAAAAAATTTTAATGTTTAAAAAACTCAAAAATCAAAAAAAAAAAAAAAAAATTTGGTGGCTAGTGAAGGCAAAGATACTTCCTTTTTTTTTTGAGATGGAGTCTTGCTCTGTTCTTCAGAGCAAGAGTGCAATGGTGCAATCTCGGCTCACTGCAACCTCCGCCTCCTGGGTTCAAGCAATTCTCCTGCCTCAGCCTCTCCAGTAGCTGGGATTACAGGCATGTGCCACCATGCAGGGCTAATGTTTGTATTTTTAGTAGAGATGGGGTTTCCCATGTTGGCCAGGCTGGTCTCGGATTCCTGCCTCAAGTGATCCACTTGCCTCAGCCTTCCAAAGAGCTGGGATTACAAGTGTGAGCCACTGTGCCTGTCCAAAGATGCTTCCTTTGAGTAGAGGTAGTAACTGGCAGAGGACTCTGGCTCAGGAACCTGATGGGCCATGGAGGCACAAGAGCGTGTCAGCATCATGCCAGAGCCTCTCCTGCTACCAGCTAGAGTGACCAACCAGCCCCATACCAGGTTGGTCACAACTAAAGGGAGAATAAGATTTGCTAACTCATATATTGAGTATCCATTATGGGTCCTCTCACTGTGCCAAGGGCTACCTGGAGATATCAGACACTGCCAAGACACAGGGCTGGTTTGGGGGCTCTTACAGTCTAGTTGGAGAGAAAAGGCACAATTGATAAAGTATAAGTGGCTTGGGGGAAACGACGTTTCTCATGGAAAGTTTTATGTGTTGCAGAAGCTCAAAGGAGGGTGTGTGCTCCTCAGCCTGGTTGGTTCCTTTACAGGGGAGGAAGACTTGAGGCAGAGCCTAACAGGAGAACAAGAGAAAAAGTGGGGGTCCTGGCAAGAGAAACTGTTGAGCAAAGGGGCACATGTGGATGTGGCTTCAGAGCCTAAGCTTGCCTGGGAGCTCCTTGCAAGCACCTAGCACCCAGCTCTCAGTGCACAGCAGGCATTCCACAGAATCATTACATAGTGGGCTGGGTGCGGTGGCTCATGCCAATAATCCCAACACTTTGGGAGGCCAAGGCAGGTGGATCACTTGAGCTAAGGAGTTTGAGACCAGCCTGGGAAACATGGCGAAACTCCATCTCTACAAAAAATACAAAAATTAGCCAGGCATAGTGGTGCGCACCTGTAGTCCCAGCTACTTGGGAGGCTGAGGTAGGAGGATCACTTAAACCTGGAAAGTAGAGGTTGCAGTGAGCCGAGATTGCACCACTGCATTCCAGCCTGGGTAATACAGCAAGACTCTGTCTCAAAAATAAATATATATTAAATAGCTTAAATAATATACACAGTTTTGGGCTGGGTGCGGTGGCTCATGCCTGTAATTCCAGCACTTTGGGAGGCCAAGGCGGGCAAATCACAAGGTCAGGAGATTGAGACCATCCCAGTCATAGTGAAACCCTGTCTCTGCTAAAACACAAAAAAATTAGCCTGGTGTGATGGCGCGCACCTCTAGTCCCAGCTACTCAGGAGGCTGAGGCAGGGGAATCGCTTGAACCCAGGAGATGGATGGAGGTTACAGTGAGCTGAGATCATGCCACTGCCTCCCAGCCTGGGTGACAGAGCAAGACTCTGTCCCAAAAAAAAAAAAAAAAAATACACAGTTTTGTATTTTATAGCATAGAGAGAGCATGCCTTATAATTCAGCAAATTGGGACCATGAGTTATGTGACCTCAGGCAGGTGTGCCACACACCCTCTGAGGGTTTCCTTGTATGTGGGAGGTGAGCAAAACACCGAGTGTGAGGTGGCACACACACTGGGCTCCATAACTGGCAGCTCCCTGGTCCTTTTACTTCTATTTCATAAGTGTTGATCCTGGTGTTGAATTGTCATCATAATTATCATCTTGAATGTATGCTGTAAATTCCAGCAGGAAGAGCCACAATAACGCACCAAATCCTTTCCATATTGTTCGACATGTATCTTGTTTACACTTTCATGCTATTTAAAACAATGCTGGAAAGAGCGTGTAGACATCACAGCTTTTTCCACTTTCTGGATTATTTCCTTAGGCTGGATTTCCAGAAATGGAGTCAAAAGTATTTTTAAGACTCAAGAATTTCAATTGTCCCTTCAGGAACAAGAAATGACTGAGAGTAGCTGGGCAGGACATTCCAAGCAGCAGTCGCCTGGGTCCCAAAGCTCCAGGGAGCCCTGACTGCTCAGGTGAGGAACTCCGCGGCATTCTGCAGCTGAGGGGAGCTGTCGGCAGGCTTTCTGAAGAGGACGTATGGGAAGATGAGAATGATGTATTAGGAAGGGTAGCCATGGGTCTGGCTATGGTTGAATTTGAATTTAGAGAGCTCAGAAGAAGAGAGATCATCTAGAGAAGAAGCAGAAGTCAAGGCATAAGAAAATAAGGATGCTGGGTGTGGTGACTCATGTCTGTAATCCTAGCACTTTGGGAGGCTGAGGTGGGAGGATCACTTAGGTCCAGGAGTTCAAGACCAGCCCAGGCAACATAGTGAAACCCTGTCTCTACAAAAAATGCAAAAAATTAGCCCAGCATGGTGGCATGCACCTATAATTTCAGCTATTCAGGAGGCTGTGGTGGGAGGATCACTTGAACCCAGGAGATGGAGGTTGCAGTGAGCTGAGATCACACCACTGCATTCCAGCCTGGATGTCAGAGCAAAACTTTGTCTCAAAAGAAATAAAGATAAGTAAAGAAAATAAGGGCCGGAGCCAGGGTGGTGGGGAAAGAGAACAGAAAGAAAGGGCCAGATGGCCCAAGCACTGAGTAACAGCCACCCACGTCCACCACTGCCAGCACCCAGAGGGAGAAGCTGAGAGACTGGAACTAGTGACGAAAGTGGGGACCCCGCCCCTGCTGGAGCTGCAGTAGCCACACTGGCAATGCAAACTGGATTAGAAACTCATCCCACCACTAAGGAAGGCTGGCACCAATAAAACCACACCACCATGGTGACGTGCGAGGTTTGAGACCAGCCACAAGAAACAAGAGGAACTGGGGGCAGAGTCTGAAGATTGCCCGGTAAAACAGATACACTGAAAAGCTGATGAAAACTCAGGGGGAAAGCAACAGGCGGGAGCCTTCCAGAACCACCATCTATTTCTCTTCCGCCTGCTAATCACAGCTACAGGACACATATCACCAGGATGTTTGTAAACAAAGGAACTCTGAGTGGAGCTTAGCCAGCAGGCTGAAAGCATCGATTAAGTAAGTGCAAACCTCCATAACATAATTTGGAAGACAACAAAATAATTTTGGCGACAAACAGACATAATTTAGGCAACCACATGGAAAAATTCCTAAGCTAGAGCATTTAATGAGAAAGGCGTATACGCAACTGTATCCACAGTAGGGCCCAAACTATGAACGTTATGATTACATTAGGACAGGGGATGTGCAGAAAAGAAGCGAGGTTGGCTGGCTGGGCACGGTGGCTCACACCTGTAATCCCAGCACTTTGGAAAGCCAAGGCAGGCAGAAGGCAAGGTCAGGAGTTCGAGAACAGCCTGGCCAACATGGTGAAACCCCATCTCTACTAAAAATACAAATAGTAGCCAGGCATGGTGGTCGGCACCTGTAATCCCAGCTACTCTGGAGGCTGAGGCAGGAGAATGGCTTGAACCCAGGAAGTGGAGGTTGCAGTGAGCCAACATCACGCCACTGTACTTCAGCCTGGGCACAGAGGGAGACTCTGTCTCAGAAAAAAAAAAAGAAGAAGAAGAAGAAGAAGAACAGAAAAGAGCTTGGTCTGTGGAATATTAAATGACAGCAAATTTTCTCCTTTGTTTTCATTTGCATTAACACCGCGTGGATCTCTGCATTAATCCAAATGGATATCGTCACCCTCCCGATGTTGTGTGTGTGCCTTCACAGCTTCTCAGATTAGCAGATTAGCAGAGTCTGTCCCTCCGAGCGGCTGCACCCTCTATCTTTTCCCACTTCCACCCCGCCTTTCTCCCTTCCTCAGCTCCTCATTGACAGTGGCCCATTCCTGCCAAATATCTCCCACTCCTGGCTGCTAGAGGGACGTTTCAAATGGAAAGGATGTCAGCTGCTGCTCACTGCTTTCCTCCTTCGTTTCCTTATCAGCCATCACTAGCTCCTCCAGAGTTGAATTTTAAAATCATCAGAAGCTGGCCGGATGCAGTGGGTCACACCTGTAATCCCAGCACTTTGGGAGGCCGAAGCAGGTGGATCTCTTGAGGTCAGGAGTTCAAAACCAGCCCGGCCAACATGGTGAAACCCCATCTCTACTAAAAATACAAATATAAGCTGGGCACGGTGGTGCGCATCTATAATCCCAGCTGCTCAGGAGCCTGAGGCAGGAGAATTGCTTGAACCCGGGAGGTGGAGGTTGCAGTGAGCCAAGATTGCACCACTGCAGTCAGGCCTGGTGAACAGAGCAAGACTCTGTCTCAAAATAAATAGATTAATTAACAAAATCATCAGAAGCCCCCAATAATCACCGGGAAAACACTGCGTAATGAGGTAGGAGATGGGACTCAACTCTGGAGGTTGGGCTTGAACACCGGACCAAACTGAGGGCTAGCTAAAACAGGGCAGAAGCAGCTTTTCATGAACCACACCCACCAGTGTGCCATGTCAGTTTGTTGCCATAGCAACAGCCAGGTGTCACTGCCCCTTTCCATGGCAATGACCTGATGAATCAAAAGTTGCTACCCCTTCCCTAGAGATTTTTGCATAAACTGCCCCTTAATCTGCATATAATTAAAAGTAGACATAACTATGACTGCAAAACTGCCCTGAGCTGCTACCCTCAGCACATTGCATGTGCCCTAGCCCAGCTCCTGCGGTAGCCCTGCCCTTCAGGAGAAGTTACGGAGTTGGAACACCACTGGAGCTGTAATGCTGCTGCTTCAATAAAGCTGCTTTCTTCTACTCTTATCACTAGCTCGCCCTTGAATTCCTTCCTAGGCAAAGCCAAGAACCCTGGCAGACTAAGCCTCACTTTGGGGCCTGCCTGGCCTGCATTAGTGTGGAATCTTTCATAATCTTTATTTTAGCATGGTTTGAAATTAGGAAGAGGGGGAAAAAAGCATCAGGCAAGACACATCATGACCACTAGAGACAAGTGATGGCTTCTCATCTTGTTTTAACTGACCCTGGCTTTCCTGCTATGCCCAAGGCCTGGCCTCCTTTGCTTACTCAGAAAGTGACTCCAGTGGCTCACGCCTGTAATCCCAGCACTTTGGGAGGCTGAGGGCAGATCACCTGAGGTCAGGAGTTCAAGACCAGCCTGGCCAACATGGTGAAACCCTGTCTCTATTAAAAATACAAAAATTAGCTGGGTGTGGTGTTAAGGCTGAGGCAGGAGAATCACTTGAATCCGGGAGGCGGAGGTTGCAGTGAGCCGAGATCTCACCACTGTACTCCAGCCTGGGTGGCAGAGTGAGACTGTCTCAAAAAAAAAAGAAAAAGAAAGAAAGTGGTTCCAGTACAGATGATATGGTGAATATTCATTTTATTAATTACTCAACACCTAATATTCAAATGCTAGCAAACACATAGGCCCTTAAACCCAACTATCTTATGCTATGCCCCAGGTTGAGCATAATAAACAAGGCTTGAGAAATCTAACTTAGAAAATGAGGTGTGGAGCCTTCCCGATCTTCCTCAAGCCTGCATTTGACTCAGCTTGCAGATGCCTGCTGTCTGTGTCTGTCAGCTTCAAATTGTGATTAATGTCTCAGTATTTTTAGGGCTCATCACAGCCTGTTTGATCAAATCTAAGTTTCAGCTTCTCAGTGTAGGGAGTGGAAACAGAGATCAGAGTAGGACATGGCTGTCAGCTTCCTTAAAAAAGCTAAATAGGCCGGGCGCGGTGGCTCAAGCCTGTAATCCCAGCACTTTGGGAGGCCGAGGCAGGTGGATCACGAGGTCAAGAGATCGAGACCATCCTGGTCAACACGGTGAAACCCCGCCTCTACTAAAAATACAAAAAATTAGCTGGGCATGGTGGCGCGTGCCTATAATCCCAGCTACTCAGGAGGCTGAGGCAGGAGAATTGCCTGAACCCAGGAGGCGGAGGTTGCGGTGAGCCGAGATCGCGCCATTGCACTCCAGCCTGGGTAACAAGAGCGAAACTCTGTCCCCAAAAAAAAAAAAAAAAAGCTAAATAAATAATGGATCCCCAGCAGCAGGTCAGGCTCACAGCTCATACCCACATCAGCCCTGACCCTGCACACACAGTCCAGGAGAACCAGAGGTGAGAGCAGCATAGGAGAAATATGGACCCATCCCCTCCCCTTGGCTCAGAAAGCCCATGTCTGGGTATCTGCACCTGCTCGTATGCACAGGGAAGCAGGTAAGTGATGGATCTGGTGTCTTTGTTTGGAAACAACCTACAATGTTCATCAATAGAGGATTGGATAGGCCAGGTGCAGTGGCTCACACCTGTAATCCCAGCACTTTGGGAGGCCAAGGCAGGCGGATCACTTAAGCCAAGGAGTTTGAGACCAGCCTGAGCAACATGGCGAGATCCCCATCTCCATTTTTTCAAAAGAAAAAAATATTTAATATTAAAAAAGAAAATAAAGGGTTGGCTTGTTTGCCAGGGAACAGCCATGCAATGCACATGAGGCAGCAGATGAAATGAGTGAAGCAGCACTGTGAGCACCACCCCAGACAGCTCCAAAACATATAGTTAATTAAAAAGGAGGCTATAGAACACCTATGGTATGATTCTGTTTGTGTGCACCCTCACAGCCCAAACAAACGGGGTGTGTGTATAGATATGCATGTGAATATGCTGTCATGCAAAAGAAAGATGTGTAAAGATACACAGCACAGTGTTAACGCTGGCTACCCAGTAGAGCTGGGGGACCTAGGGAAGGAGGGGGTCAGGAGCGACTTACACTGCAGCACTCCATATGGTAGCCACTAGTCACTTGTGGTGACTTAAATAAAATTTAAAAATGGCCGGGCATGGTGGCTTACACCTGTATTCCCAGCACATTGGGAGGCCAAGGTGGGCAGTTCACAAGGTCAGGAGATTGAGACCATCCTGGCCAACATGGTAAAAACCCCATCTCTACCAAAAATAAAAAAAATAATTAGCTGGGCATGGTGGCGGCTGCCTGTAATGCCAACTACTCAGGAGGCTAAGGCATGAGAATGGCTTGAATCAGGGAGTTGGAGGTTGCAGTGAGCCGAGATCGTGCCAGTGCACTCCAGCCTGGGCAACAGAGAGAGACTCCATCTAAAAAAAAAAAAATTTAGTTCCTCCAGCAAATTAGCCATATTTTATGTCTTCCTAGCCACATGTGGCTAATGGTTACCACACTGGACAATGCAGAAACACAGCACTGACATCATGGCAGAAGTATTACACATTTAATTTAAAATAAATATAATTTTTACTATTTTTCCCTTTTTCTCTTCAGGATAAAGCTCCATACAAAATCTGATGAGCAAAAGTTGTCTGTTTAAACATCTGAAATCTTGGCATTAAAGCATGCACCCACACACGTATACACCCACAACCTGTTTTCTATACTTGGTTGCCTCTGTTCTTGCTGGAATTTTGAACCAAAGGAGGTGACTGAAGATCTAGAAGTCATTTTGTTTATTCATGGACACATGACATGCAACACAAAATACATCAAGTGCATTAGACACAGTAGAAGGTGAAAAATAGAATGCATAAGTCCTTGTCCCCTTAGAGTGACAGCATGCTGCCATAATGAAAGGAAGCACAAGTGTCACTGAGGTCAGAGAGTCAGTGTGCTGGGACTTCAGAGGGTGGAGATGTTGTTTTGGTTTAAACGCCTCCCCATGGAGATGGAGTATCAGTAACTTGTGGGCAAAGACAAGAAAGGAAGGCATTCCAGGCAGGGGAATAGCATTAGCAAATGTCTGGGGGAGCCAAGCACAAGGGAATGTTCTAGAGACATCAGCTGGCCAATCTATCTAGAGTATCACTGGAAGCTGGGGTCGTTAGAGAGGGGCCCAATGGTGAACAGCCCTCAAATGCCAGGCCAAGAGGGGAGAACTGTCATTATGACTAAATAATAGCCACTATCACCTTCTACTGTGCTCTTGGAATGTGTAAGGAATCTACTTCCAGTGGATAAATGGATGGAGCAAGCCCTGACCCTCCCAGGAAGCCACTAAGAATGTGTCTTCTTGGAAGAAGAGCAGGACAAGGCCTTGAACTCTGTGTCCAGCTGGAAGTGTGATAAACTTGGGGGTATCACACTGGGCTAGTGTGTGACATGGGGAGGTGGGGGGATATCTGGTCTCCAGCCTGCAGTGAGGTACTAAGTAGTTACAAAAGGAAGTCAGAAAGAAAGCAGAGGCTTCTGACTGGCGTCCACCTGCCCCATAGCCAAGTGGTGACATCTAGGCTCAGAGTAGAGGACCAGAGATGAGGTGGGTGGAACACAGGCTACATCTGCCTCTCTCCCTCCCTTCATGCGCGAGGGGTTTCCAGAGGAGACATTGAGAGGCAGGGGACGGCAGAGGGCTGAGCAGGATCCTACCAGCATCTGCCTGCTTACATAGGGTGAGTGTGTGACATGGGTGGGCCGGGAACAGCCCAGAGCAGAGGCTACCATCACAGAAGAAGACAGGGACCCCAGGGGCACTGAGACTGCAATAAGAAACTGGGCATATTTTGGGAAAGGGGAAAGCGTATTGTGAGTCCTTAGGCGAGGTGAATTTCAAGAAGTAAAAATGGCTGAGAGAGGAAGAAGCAGTGATAACTGAGAAGCAGGCGAAGGCATAGGCCCAGCCCTCAGGCCTGCACTGGTGACCTTTCTGAGAGGTTGTCAGTGGGGAGGTGACACTGGAATTTCAAACAGAGTGAAGTGAATAATGACTATGAAAGGGGGAAAGGTGCAAGCTCAGCTTCAATGACTGCTGGCTCAAGAGCATTATAAAATAGTACATAATCAGCTGAACATGGTGGCTGACACCCAGCATTTTTGGAGGCAAAGGTGGGAGGATCGCTGAGCACAGGAGTTTGAGATCAGCCTGGGTAACACAGTGAGACCTCATCTCTACCAAAAAAAAAAAAAAAAAAATAGCTGGGTATACTGATGCACACCTGTAGTCCCAGCTGCTCGTGAGGCTGAGGTGGGAGGATCACTTGAGCCAGGGAGGTTGAGGCTGCAGTGAGGTATGATGGTGCCACTGAATTCCAGCTGGGATGACAGAGCAAGACTTTGCCTCAAAATAAATAAATAAATATTATAGGAATCATTTATTTAACAACAGTAACAACAGAAGGTGGTGCTGCTTTATCTCTGAATAGATCAGGGCAGATGTGCTGCCTCAGTGTGCACCCCGACAACCATGTGGGAACAACTGAGGGATGCAGGCTGCTTCCAACATCAGATGTGCAGGTCCTTGGGAACCAGTCACCCCGGGCTAGGGGTGAACTGCTAAGGTGGTCCTGACGCCGGGCTTTGGCTGTGTCCTTAGAATCCAAAATGTGTTTTGTAGCTTTGATGATAAAATTACTGTTAATTTATTGTTGGTATTTTATAACTTGATTGGTATTCACTTTACAAATGCTATGTATCAGTGTAAAGAATCTATCAGTTACATTTTTGGAAGGAAGTACATTGTAAACTTTCTAAGCTCCAGGAATCCCAATAAATGGGACCAAAGGGAAATAAGTTAATGCTTCTGTATACAGCTTTCTTAAGGTGATCTGAGCTCCTCATGGGAATTCATTCATCTGAATACCTACCACTTGGCACATCGAAGCATTCAATTTTTTTTAAATACATGTGAGCTGGGCGCAGTGGCTCACGCCTAGAATCCCAGCACTTTGGGAGGCTGAGGTGGGAGGATCACCTGAAGTCAGGAGTTTGAGAACAGCCTGGCCAACATGGTGAAACCCTATCTTGACTAAAAGTACAAAAAATTAGCCAAATATGGTGGCTCATGCCTGTAATCCCAGCTACTCGGGAGGCTGAGGCAGAAGAATCCCTTGAACCTGGGAGGCGGAGGTTGCAGTGAGCCAAGATTGCTCCACTGCACTCCAGCCTGGGCAATAAGAGCTAAACTCCATCTCAAAACAAAGACAAACAAAAAAACATGTGGACTGTGAGGTTAAGAAGCATTCCAATAAATAACTCCTACTCTCAAAGAGCTTGCATCATAGCAAGTAGAATCTATCACATGAAAACAACAGTGTTAGAAATCACGATTTGGGCTTTGCAACACATTTATGCTTTCCCCTTTCCCAAAATATGTCCAGTTTCCTATTGTGGTCAGCAGGCAGCCTATAAAAAGCAGGGTTACTCACCTTCAGCTTTCTAAATGAACACACAGTATCAAATATAGAAACAGAGGAAGCTTTATTGTTATAGAGCCAAACTGATTGAGATCAAGTGTAAGCGCTTTAAATATACAGATGAGCTCACAGATTTAAGACACAGATTCTGAAAAGCTAAGGATCCAAGATCAATCATTCAAATGCCCAAATATATAAACAGAGAGACCATGGCAGCATGAACACGGTGCCAGAACGCAAGACAGGCGCCATGCCCAGAGCCTCTGAAACGTACAGCCAGGGCCAGGGTGGTCACGGTGCCAAAGAGAAATTTCAGAAGCAACACTTTTGAAATGCAAAACAGAATCAGAAGCAAGAACCAGAATTCTGCAAAAATGCAAAAGAAGTACTAGGTTGAGCCCTACTAAAAATGCCAAGTAAGCAGTAGGCCAAGCAGAGCCAAGACCCATTTTTAATGAAGCGGATCTACCACACATGGGTCTTCTGAGAGCCCCTGCACCAGGAAGGAAGTCCCTCAAGCAGAATCTGCCCACAGCAAGAAGCAAGGAGCAGATGGATGAGAACGCAGCTGGAAAGGGACAGCTCCCGAAAAGCTCTAAATGAGGAGAGGAGAACCCTTCCTCCAATGCAGACCCTCAGGCCCCTGGAGAGGGTGACCCTGTTACTGCCACACTGTCATCAAAAGGATCAGCTGATGGGAAAATATGTATTACAAGCTTTGTAATTAACATCAGCATCAGCTAACAACTATAGAGCTCTCACAATAGCTCAGGAACTGTTAGGAGGTTTGAATGCATCTTGACATAATCCTCCCAACAGCACTGAAGTGCAGTCTATCATCTCCATTTTATAGATGAGGAAAATGAGGCTTAGGGCAGTTAAGTAACATTTTCAAAGTCACATAACTGTTAAACAGGGTAGCTGGATTCAAACCCAGGGCTGTCTGACTGCTGGGTCTTCACACTTAACCTCTGACCTGCAAAGGACACATTGAGATTAATTCATTTCAGTGTGTCATTAGAAAAAAATATATCATTCCTAGCCAGGGAGTATAGGTCCTTGTACAGAGATGTCACAAGCCAGCACATTATTAAGGAAGAGGTGAATAATAAAGCCATTAAAGGCTCTGTGTTCTTAGGAGAATGACATTACTATGGGCTGTGAGGTCACAAAAGCCCTAAGGAGGAAATGGAAAAAATCAGTCCTTCAGCTGGCCACGGTGGTTCATGCCTGTAATCCTAGCACTTTGGGAGGCCAAGGTGGGTGGATCACTTGAGGTCAGGAGTTCAAAACCAACCTGAACATGGTGAAACATGTCTCTACTAAAAATACAAAAACAACAACAACAACAACAAAAAACTAGCCAGGCATGGTGGCGGGCACCTATAATCCCAGCTACTCAGGAGGCTGAGGCAGGAGAATCACTTGAACCTGGGAGGCGGAGGTTGCAGTGAGCCGAGGTCGCACCACTGCACTCCAGCCTGGGCGACAGAGTGAGACTTGTCTCAAAAGAAAAAAGAAAATGAATTCTTCATCCCCGGCCCTGATCAGCCATGTCTGTGATTGTGCTGAGACAGTGCCAGAGGCCTAGGAGAGTCGGGCTTTGTTTTGTCATTGAAGGTCCCCTGAGAGTCAGCAATGCCAATGGCAGTGCTCCAAAGGCCGGCCTTATACCCAGATGGCCCTGTTGCATGGGCCTCCACCCACTGCCCAGCCAGCACCATCAGCCTCCCAGCTGCCAACAGGCCGGACTTCCCGGGCCAGCTTCCTCTGCAGGCTACTCAGCATGTAAGCCCCGACCAGCAGTTCTCAATGAGCTCTTTCACGGGTGCTGGGGACAGTCTTGGGCTGCTGCTAAGAGCCCTGGTGCGGGCTGGCACAGGCCCTTGACTGTAGTCTCCTGGTATGCCTGCTGCCAGCACTGCAAAACAGCCCTGGGATTGTTTGCACGGATGCTTTCTTCTCTTCCTGGGTTTCCTACTGTTTTACTGCAATATAATTAACATGCAGCAAGATGCACACATTTAAGAGTTCAGTACCCTGAGTCTGGACAACTGCTTTTACACTTGTGGAACCACCCCGCAAACAAGAGATAGGACATTTCTAATCCCCTCACAAAGTCCCCCTTTCCAGTCAACCCACTAGCCCAACTATCTGATTTCCATTGTCATAGATTTGTTTCTGCATGCATTCTTACATAACCATTTCTGAAACATAATTAGGAGAGTCTAGATAGCTATCCACAAGGCCTCTGGTGATAAAGAACATTTTTAATTATATTTATGTTCTGTCATTCAAAATACATGCTCACTGTTGAGCAGTGTTATAGGGAAAAAAATTAAAAATTAAAAATACTACACAGAGTGTAGAACATACAAAGTATGTTTTAAAAGAAAATTGAAACCATTTCATACACTGCCTATGGGGTGGCCCTGCTCCTCAAGGAGCAGTTAAAAAAAAAAAAAAGAACAAAGAAAAAAATTAAAAGAAAATTGAAATCATTCACGATTCTTTCACCTTGAAATAACCACTGTTCGTGTTCCAGTGCATTTCTTTCAGGGCTAGTACATATGTGATTATTACAGATTGGCTCCCTGATGTGGCATTAGTTTTAAAAAAAAATCAAGTAAATAAAGCTTGTTGCTGTTCACTTCTGAGTAGGCCAATCTACTTTGCCCGTGTGAGAGGCAGCGTGATCAAAAATCAACCTCCAGGCTGGACATGGTGCATCCCACCTGGAATCCCAGCACTTTGTAAGGCCAAGGCAGGGAGATCACTTGAGCTCAGGAGTTCAAGACCAGCCTAGCCAACATGGTGAAACCCTGTCTCTACTAAAAATACAAAAATTAGCTGGGCGTGGTGGTGCTTGCCTGGAGTCTCAGCTACTTGGGAGGTTGGGGCACGAGAATCACTTGAACCCAGGAGGTGGAGGTTGCAGTGAGCCAAGAGGTGCTACTGCATTCCAGCCTGGGTGACAGAGTGAGACTGCCTCAAAAAAAAAAAAAAAAAACTCCAATTCAAGGTGCCAACCCCTGTGGCTGAGTTGGAGCCAACATCGGAATTCACATTTGTTTTCTTCTGTGGAGTATGTCTGGCTCTCCTCTCTCCATCAGCAGTCACATGGACCTCTCATGGTACCTTGGTTTTGTTACTCAGAAGGACGGTGGCTAGTTTTTTGATACTGTCCCCTCCCCAAGGTGAATAGCCTATTTGCCATTAACTCAGACCACCCCTAACAGGTACTCCAATTTTGATAATCACCCCTCAGCCACTTTCACAAAACACAGTAGCAGACATTCTCTTAATTTTATTTAAATTTTTTCTTGAAAAAAAAAACAGCACTTTAATGATATTCTTAATTTTAGTTGGAAGAGTTTTCCAGAGATCCAAAGAATATGTAGATGCCAGTTTCTGAATCTCCTTTTATAGACACTCCTGAGCAATAAGGTGACTAACGCAGAGCCATCAACGTGGTCTGATTCATGCCGTTGGCAAAAGGTACAATCAACTCTGACAATGGTGGTGTGTATGTATGAAAACTTTTTGTTTTTTAATTATGGTAAAGTATACATAAAATTTGCCATTTTCATCTTTTTTGTTTGTTTGTTTTGTTTTGTTTTTTGAGATGAGTCTCGCTCTGTTGCCCAGGCTGGAGTGCAATGGTGCAATCTCGGCTATCCACAAACTCTACATCCCGGGTTCAAGCGATTCTCGTGCCTCAGCCTCCCAAGTAGCTGGGATTATAGGCATACATCACCACACCCCACTAATTTTGTATTTTGAGTAGAGACGGGGTTTCTCTCTGTTGGTCAGGCTGGTCTTTAACTCCTGATCTCATGATCCACCTGCCTCAGGCTCCCAAAGTGCTGGGATTACAAGCATGAGCCACTGCACCTGCCATAGCTGTTTTTAAACGTACAGCTCAGCAGCATGAAGTCCATTCACACTGTTGTGCAGCCATCACCACCACCTATCTCCAAAATCCTTTTCATCTTGCAAAACTGAAACTCTACCCAGTAAAAAATTCCCATTCTCCCCAGTCCCTGGTAACCTCTATTCTACTTTCTGTCTCTTTGAATTGGACTATTCTAGCTTCTTCATACTAGTGGAATCATATACTACTTGTCTTTGTGTGACTGACTTATTTCCCTTACCACAATATCCTCAAGGTTCATCCATGTTGTAGCATGTGTCAAGATTTTCTTCTTTTTTAAGACTGAATATTGGCTGGGTGTGGTGGCTCATGCCTGTAATCCCAGCACATTGGGAGGCCCAGGCAGGTGGATTACCTGAGGCTAGGAGTTCGAGACCAGCCTGACCAACATGGTGAAACCCTATCTCTACTAAAAATACAAAATTAGCATGCCTGAGGTCAGGAGTTTGAGACCAGCCTGACTAACATGGTGAAACCCCATCTCTACTAAAAATACAAAAGTAGCATACCTACTCAGAAGGCTGAGGCAGGAGAATTGCTTGACCCCAGCAGGTGGAGGCTGTAGTGAGCCGAGATTGCGCCACTGCACTCCAGCCTGGGAGACAGTGCAAGACTCTATCTCAAACAAACAAACAACAACAACAAAACCTGAATAATATTCCATTGTACGTAGATATTGCATTTTGTTTATCCATTCATCTGTCGATGGACACTCTGGTCACTTCTGTGGTTAGGCCATTATGAGTAATGGTGCTGTGAACATGGTGCATAGATGTCTCTTCAAGTCCCTGCTTTCATTTCTTTGGAGTATATGTCTAATTAGTGGAATTGCTGGATCATATGGTAATTCTATTTTTCATTCTTTGAGGAGTCACCATACCCTTTTCCCATAGTGGCTGCACCATTTGTTACCACTAGCAGTACACAGTGATGGTTACAATTTCTCCATATCCTCACCAACATTTGGTTATTGTTTTGTTTTGTTTTTTGAAACACAGTCTTACTCTGTCACCCAGGCTGGAGCGCAGTAGCGCAATTTGGGCTTAATGCAACCTCCGCCTCCCAGGCTCAAGCAATTCTCTTGCCTCAGCCTCCTGAGTAGCTGGAACTACAGGTGTGCATCACCACGCCTGGCTAATTTTTATATTTTTAGAAGAGACGGGGTTTCACCATGTTGACCAGGCTGGTCTCGAACTCCTGATCTCAGGTGATCTTCCGGCCTGGGCCTCCTACAGTGCTGAGACTACAGGTGTGAGCCACTGTGCCTGGCCTGATAATGGTGTTTTCAATAACAGTCTATGTGCGATATAAGAGAAGAGTGCTGGAATAAAACAGACCTGGTTTTTTTCTTAGCCATGCCACTTAACAAGCTGAGTGACTTGGACAAGGCATTTAACTTATCTGAAAATGGCAGAGGAAGCAGGGAAAGGCATACCCACCATGCAGAAGTTTTGTGAACTAGAATGCATGCAAAGCGAGAAATTCAGCACCAGCACTTGGAAGGAACATGGCTCCTACCTACACCTACTCAAGTGTGGGTCATGCCATTAGATAGAAGCACTATGACAGGCACTGAATTAACAAAGGGAGCATTATCCCTGTCTTACCAGTGAGGTAATTTCCGCATAGCCAGGTTAAATAAGGAACCTGAGATGGCAGCGCCTACATTCCCTCTGGGATCTGCTGAAAACTCCTACTCTGGCTGTACCACCAGCCCTGGTACCTCAGTGCAGGGCAGAAGAGCTGGAAAATCCTTCCAGCCCATTTATTCCAGGCCTCCCAATTTATGGATGGTGAAACTGAAACTGAGAGAGGTTGAGAATCTGGCCCAAATTTACACAGCAATCAGCTCGACTGGCCAGCTCTCCCCGCTGTCCAGAAACAGTGCCTCCCAGTGCCACCCACACCTCTCCAGAACACTCAGCCTGCTCTGACAGTGCTGTCTGGGGGAGAAGAGGACGTTTTGAGCAGCCCTGTGGAAAAGCTTTTGGACAGTCAGACGTGTTTACTGTATTTGCCAGCCACAGGGCCCAGGCCTGCTTGTAGGATCAGGCACTTTTAGGAGCTGGATGACAGCAATGGGAAGACCCTGCAGTGTTTCCCTCTTCTGCCTTGTCTGTATATGACCTGCAGACCTGCTACTGCACACAAGGGGAAGGTGCACAAGGCTGCTTAGGGGTTTATCAGAAGCATTCCAGCTGGCTGCTTCCAGGCAATAAGATACAGACATTTATTGCCTTTGCCTCAAAGGGCCTTTTCATCATTCTTGTTTTGAAAAAAAAAAAAAAAAAAAAAAAAAAAAAAATAAAAAAAAAAAAAAAAAAAAAAAAAAAAAAGCACAAATGATATGAATGGGAATCAAAATAGAGAATTATCCATAATTATTCCATTAAACAACCTTCCTTTTAGAAGAAAAGACTATGAATCCTGAGCACCACAAACCAAGGAGGAAATACATGAGAAGTCCCCCTAATGGCCTTAACCGTTTCAGCAGGTAGGCCAAGTGGCTGTGTCTACAACACCTCCAAATGTGGAAGGAAAATCAAATGGCTGTATTCTAGTATATTCTTTATTTATATGGAATGAAAATCCATGAGAAGACATATTGAGATGACAAAATATTATTGCTGTCACTACAGAACTCTCTCTGACCTTAGAGAAATCCCCAGCCCATGCTCACTGATACCCTGGCAACACTGGCTGCTATGTAGGTGTAGATGAATGGATGATACGCATCATTATTTTATGGTCAAATGTAAACATCTAGACTCTTACTACTATATACCAAAATTCTCTGTTAGATGCTAAGAAAAACAAAGCTGATTAAGATAATGTCCTCAAGAGGTTCACAAATCAGTTGTATAAAGAAATAAATGAGCAGTGGTTCATGCCTGTAATCCCAGCACTTTGGAAGGCCAAGGTGGGTGGATCATGAGGTCAGGAGATCAAGACCATTCTGGCCAACATGGTGAAACCCTATCTCTACTAAAATAGAAAAAACTAGCTGGACGCAGTGGCGCACACCTGTAGTCCCAGCTACTCAAGAGGCTGAGGCAGGAGAATCACCTGAACCTGGGAGGTGGAGGCTGTAGTGAGCCAAGATCACGCCACTGCACTCCAGCCTATGAGAGAGCAAGACTCCCTCTCAAAAAAAAAAAAAAAAAAAAAAAGAAATGACAAAGTAAACTCTAAGA
Organism: Cebus imitator; assembly: GCF_001604975.1. Lineage (NCBI taxonomy): Eukaryota > Metazoa > Chordata > Mammalia > Primates > Cebidae > Cebus > Cebus imitator. Next base: position 16,575,393 of record NW_016107316.1, on the reverse strand, counting down.
TACAGTAGAAAAGACTTGCTCTGGATTTTCCTGGCCTCCACCCTGTATGCTTTGCTTTAGAAGCATCTCTCATGCACAGCTGTGAGCAGCTATAAGGTGCTAGGGATGCATCCCTTTACCGTAAGTTGCTCCTTTCTAAAAGATCTTCAGTGAAGGTCTTTATAAACTCGTAATTTAGGGATTATCCTTTATGCAATGTATAAACAGTATTTCTTTTTATCCATCTAAAAAGAAAATGGGGATGTGGAAAAAAGTCTTTATAATTAAGATAAGGGTGGGATGGGAGCTCTGCCAAGCTAAGCATCTAAGACTCTTGGCTTCTGGATGCTTGAATTTATCTGGGTCCTTCTGAACAGTAATAAGACAGCATTTGAATCCAGGAATCCTAATTCTCAGATTTATAGACACACTACTCTGTCAGGATAAAGGACATACTATAGAGTACTGAGCTTAAAAGTCCATATGGGTCCCAATGAGGGATTCATATAACCCAAGCCCTAGATGTAAGGCCATAAGTTAACTACATAAAATCTATGAAAATATTCAATTTGGC
>NW_016107316.1:16571469-16574565 GCF_001604975.1 Cebus imitator | reverse complement strand
AAAAAAAAAAAAAAGAAAAAGAAAATATTCAATTTGGAGTTCTCTAATAGTGAAATTTGCTATTTGGCATAAGACATGCGCAATTGCCATCAGGTACAAAGCAGTGTTTTAATCTCACATGAAGCTCTGTGAACACTTGCTTAGCAGGCAGTGGAGGGAGCAGACTTGAACAAGCTGCAATGACCTTGGGCAAGTTATTGAACTTCTGAATCTCAGCTTTCTCCACTCAGCCACAGAAATGATGACATCCACTTCCAAAGAGTTGTTCTGAATTGAGATAATGTTTAGGATGGCATGGAATAAACATTGTGAAATTTTAGTCATGCATATGAATTTAGAATTGCATAAGGATTTAGAGAAAGATGTCACCTCTGTCCTCTCTGTAACTTAAGATATTTTCTTGTCTTTCCAGTGCAGAGATGAGAGGGACACAGTCATGGACTGCTGACCTGCAGGTAGCCCTCTAGGTGACGAGGAAGTGTTCAAGGCGATCACCCTCTCAGGGGTGGACAGACAGCTCTGAGGCAGGATCATCAGTATCACAGAAGCCCTGTTTCTATGTTTTTACTACCCAGACCCTTTTAAGGATTTTAATTAGATTGTCACTTTCTGGAAAGGGTATGGCTATATTCCAGAAGCACCCATAAGAATTACTTGCATGGGTCTGGCGTGGTGGCTCACACCTGTAATCCCAGTACTTTGGGAGGTCAAGGCTGATGGATTACCTAAGGTCAGTAGTTTGGGACCAGCCTGGCCAATGTGGTGAAACCCCATCTCTGCTAAAAATAAAAGAAATTAGCTGGGCGTGGTGGTGGGGCCCTGCAATCCCAGCTACTCAGGAGGCTAAGGCAGGGGAATCACTTGAACCCGGGAGGCAGAGGTTGCAGGGAGGCAGAGGTTGCAGGGAGGCGAGATCATGCCACTGCACTCCAGCCTGGGTGATAGAGCAAGACTGTCTCAAAAAAAAAAAAAAGATTACTTGCATGGTAATAATATCACTTTTCACAGGTACAGTGTCCTGCAATATAAGTCCATGTACATAGACATTATCTCACTTGACCCCCTCACTACAGCCTCATGAGTGGGGCAAACTAATTTATGCCACTGCTCCTGGGGAAGGAAGGAGCTCAGAGAAAGATGAGCCAACTGTCCAGGGCCTCTTGGCTGGAAGATGGTCATCTGGGACTTATGTCCCTCAATTCCAGTCTAACCCCTGGACTACACAGCTTTGCTGTCTAGGCATAAGGGATCTGTACAGGACTGGGCCTGCACCACACAGCCCGGTCCCAGCTCTACCTCTTAGAAGCACCAAATGCTGCTTGGACCTGAAGATGTAGGGCAGGAGTTTTCATTCACAGCCAAACAAACCATCAGAGAAGCAGAAGCTCCTCCTGCAATGCCAGGTTCCTGTCTCTTCTCTTCTCCAGGCCAAGCACTGACCATGGAACCCATTTCTAAGAACACTGCCCATCCAGGTGTGTGTGCGACCCAGCCCTGGTCGTGACACCCCACCCTGCAATCTGCCTGTCTCTTAAAGGCAGGCCCATGCTTCCTTTCCAGGCCATTGTCAGTGCTTGTATTGTGTTCTGCCCTCCTCAGCCTACTCTTTGGCCAGTCTCTCAGGACCTATCCTCATTGTGGCCCCCAAAGCTCTTCCTGAGGCCCTTTTTCCCCTTTGACAAAGCAAAGATAAGGGAAGTGGGAAAGGTGCCAAGAGAATCCATCAGAAGTGAGAGCTCCCAGCCTCGCTATTGACTGGCCTGGGACCTTCAGCCCTGCCTCTTATATTCTCCTGCCCTTCCCAAATTATTAATAACATATGAGTCTGAAGTACAGTGAGCTCCACAGAGGAAAGACCTGTATTCTCTGGACTATTCAGAATGTTCTAGGGACAGTGTGATAGAAGGCTGAGTCCACTCCCTGAAGCTGGAATGCTGAGGTTCCAATCCCAGACTTTCACATAACTGGGTGGCCGTGGACAAGTTATTAAATCTCTCAATGCCTCAGTTTTCTCATTTCTAAAATGGGGCATAGGTCCCTCCCAGCACTTTGGGAGCCAAGGTGAGTGGATCACAAGGTCAGGAGTTGAGACCAGCCTGGTCAACATGGTGAAACCCCGTCTCTACTAAAAATACAAAAATTAGCCGGGCATGGTGGTGGGCGCCTGTAATCCCAGCTACTCGGGAGGCTGAGGCAGGAGAATCGCTTGAGGCGAAGTTGCAGTGAGCCAAGATCAAGCCATTGCACTCCAGTGTGGGCAAAAGAGCAAGACTCTGTCAAAAAAAAAAGAATTCTGCCTGGCACATAGTGGTACCCAACGAATGGAAGCCACACTAATAGTAAATGTGTTGTTATTCAGAACTCACCTGAGGCTGAAATATATAGAGAATCAGAAGTTAAAAAGAAGCAAATGAAAAAGATAATGCCTCACTCAGGATGCACTCATTCAACAAGGTTTTCGAGTACCAGGCAGTGTTCTGTGTCCTAAAGATGCAGTAGAGAACAAGAGAAATGTGTTCTCTGCCAGGCACAGTGGCTCATGCCTGTAATCCTCAGCACTTTTTTTTTTTTTTTGAGACAAAGTTTTACTCTTGTTGCCCAGGCTGGAGTGCAATGACACGATTTCGGCTCACTGCAACCTCTGCCTCCCAGGTTCAAGTGATTCTCCTGCCTTAGCCTCCTGAGTAGCTGGGATTAAAGGCACGCATCACCACACCCAGATAATTTTTGTATTTTTAGTAGAGATAGGGTTTCTCCATGTTGATCAGGCTGGTCTTGAACTCCTGACCTCAGGTGACCTACCTGCCTTGGTCTCCCAAAGTGCTGGGATTACAGGCATGAGCCACCAGGCCCGGCCAATCCCAGCACTTTGGGAGGCCGAGGTGGGCAGATCACCTGAGGTCAGGAGTTCAAGACCAGTCTGGCCAACATAGTGAAACCCCGTCTCTACTAAAAATACAAAAATTAGCCTATAAACCTAGCTCCTTGGGAGGCTGAGGCAGAAGAATCACTTGAACTCAGGAGGCAGAGGTTGCAGTGAGCTGGGATCATACTACTGCACTCCAGCCTGGGCAACAGAGCTGAGATCACACTACT
>NW_016107316.1:16535435-16571394 GCF_001604975.1 Cebus imitator | reverse complement strand
ACTCGGTCTCAAAAAAAAAAAAAAAAAAAAAGAGCCAGGCGTGGTGTCTCCTGTAATCCCAGCCCTTTGGAAGGATGAGGAGGGCAGATCATGAGATCAAGACCATCCTCGCCAACATGGTGAAACTCCAACTCTACTAAAAATACAAAAATTAGCCAGGAATGGTGGCACGCTTGTAGTCCCAGCTACTTAGGAGGCTGAGGCAAGAGAATCACTTGAACCCAGGAGGTGGAGGTTGCAGTGAGCCGAGGTCATGCCACTGCACTCCAGCCTGGGCAACAGAATGAGACTTTGTCTCAAACAAAGAGAAATCATATCCACAGCTGCAAAGGGGCAGGAGCATCCACAAGCAAACCAGGAGGCAGTCAAGACCAGGGCCAATGGCAATTTCACTGAGGGAATCAGTCACTCAACCTTTTCACAAACTCCCATTTGGACCAATCTTAACACCATGCAAATGGATAAAGAGCAGATTAAGGTGACTATATTTTCAAAAGAAATATCTAGTTTAGACCAAGGTTTAGGAAGTATCTCCTCTTTTAGGATGAATTCCTCTCAGATCTTAGCATCTCAAAAAAGCAGTATTCATCCTAGGCAATCTCATTAATTTTACAATGCTAATGAATCTTGTAAATGACTTTCCCCCTCTTAATTTTGGCCTACAGTAAGCTCAAAATAGAATTTGCAACATGGCCTGCTTATATGCATTTTTTTTTTCTGAAATAACTTCATTTCTGGCTTTTCTTGTCTAAGATCTTCTTTGCTTTGATCTCTTTATGTATTGTCATGTACATGTAAAACATATGCCTCAAATCTTCTTTAGAATAAATGTATAGCTCTAGGTAATTATTTTCTATTTTAAAATCAACTTTTTAAAAATAACTGCCTATGTAACCCCCATTTCATGTACCATGGAAAAATTTTTTTTGAAGTTTCAATTCACCTTATCCTCACCCCTACCCCTGCACCCCCACACAGAGCTTTTTTTTTTTAAAGGGGCCAACATCATCCTTTGCATACGCACAGAAACCTGTGGTCCAAAGCTTTCCCTCTCCTTAGGCCACCACCTGTGGCTGCAACAACTGTCTCCTCCTCTGCTTCTCTTCGTTTTCACATCATCTCCCCACATCCTGTACAGTTCCCCCCAGCTTGATTTCACTTCACAACATCACATGAGCAAATCAGTCCTTTGACAGTTTCAAACCATCAATGGCTCCCACTGCTTACAGGAATGAGTGAAAACTCCTTACCCTGACATTATCTCCTTAACTATTTTTATTTTATTTTATTTTATTTTATTTGAGACAGAGTTTCGCTCTTGTTGCCCAGGCTGGAGTGCAATGGCGCGATCTCACTCACTGCAACTTCCACCTCCCTCGGCTCACTGCAGCCTCTGCCTCCCAGGTTCAAGCGATTCTCCTGCCTCAGCCCCCCGAGTAGCTGGGATTACAGGCATGTGCCACCACGTCCAGCTAATTTTTTTTTTTTTAAGTAGAGACGTGGTTTCACCGTGTTGGTCAGGCTGGTCTCAAATTCCTGACCTCAGGTGATCTGCCCGCCTTGGCCTCCCAAAGTGCTGGGATTACAGGTGTAAGCCACCACACCCAGCCTATCTCCTTATCTATTACATAATTCTCCACTTAAACTCTGTTCAAACCTAGGCAGCCCCCAACTCTCCCTGGACAGGTCTTCTCCATTCCCACCTCCACGCACACTTCCTCTCATGGGTGCCTCCACCAACCAAATCCACCTCCCTTCTGTACCCCTTGGCACCCAGCATGCCCAAATGACTCCACCTCACACTGGTGTCTTCCACTTCAAAATCACTGCGGGCTGAACATCTGATGAGTAACTCCATTCTACCTTGCAAAACATTGTGCAATTTTACCGAACTTGGTATTATTTAATTGTTTGCATATTTTACAACTTGTTTCCCCAGTTAAATTCTAATGCTCTTGACAGAAACTACTTTTTTTTAAAATTTATTTTATTGCAACATAGACAGAAACTACTTTTATATATTCTTCTATCCCTCATGACGGACTCTGTAGTATCACACGTAGGTGCTACTCCATAAATACTTGATAGCTTACATTCCTAGTCTATATCCCTTCCAAACACAGAGCAGACAGCAAAAGACAGGCAAGTAGTTAATAACTCATACTTCTATGACAAATGGTTAGAAGACAAAGAAGCATTTCACTAATAATAAAGAATGTAAGTTAAAGTGATATAAATTTTCTATCAAACTAGCAAGTTCTAGGGGAAAAAATCTTAATATTGAATGCTCTTGAGAGTGTAGGGAGATAGGTTATCTTTTTTTTTTTTTTGAGACAAAGTTTTGCTCTTGTCTACCAGGCTGGAGTGCGATGGCACGATCTTGGCTCACTGCAACCTCGGCCTCCTGAGTTCAAGTGATTCTCCTGCCTCAGCCTCCTGAGTAGCTGGGATTACAGGCGCCCACCACCACACCCATCCAATTTTTTACATTTTTAGTAGAGATGGGGTTTCACCATGTTGGTCAGGCTAGTCTTGAACTCCTGACCTCGGGTGATCCACCCACCTCAGCCTCCCAAAGTGCTGGGATTACAGGTGCGAGCCACCATTCCGGGCTGGGAGATGGGTTATCCTATAACTGCAAGTAGGAGTATAATGGATACAAACTGAAAACAACTGAACAATGTGTAACTAGTCTTAAAATGTTTATATACCTTGACCAATTCATCTGAAGGGCTACAGTCTAGGGAAAAATTCCAAAGTTCACAGAAAGCTTTGAGTACCCAAGTACTTTTCCAAGGGCTGTAATAGAGAAACACCCCTACATGTACAATATGGAAATTATACATATTCTCAGTGCACCGTTACATAGACATTAAAAATGATAGCCAAGGAGTTTACTACCATGTGGGGCTTGCTTATATTCTACTGCTAAGTAAAAAACAAGAATATGAAATGATATAAAATGAATGATTCCAGGCCAAGTGTGGTGGTTCATGCCTGTAATCCCAGCACTTTGGGAGGCTGAGGTGGGAGAATCACTTAAGGCCAGGAGATCAAGACCAGCCTGGGCAACATAGCAGGACCCTATCTCTACAAAAAACAAAGAATTAGCTGGGCATGATTGCACATGCACATGCCTGTAGTCCCAGCTACTCAGCGGCTGAAGCAGGAGGATCGCTTAAGCTCAGGAGGTTGGGGTAAGCCATGATAGTGTCACTGCCCTTCAGCCCGGGTAAGAGTGAAACCCTGTCTCTAAAATAAATAAATGATTCCAACCACCTAAACAAACACATAGAAAGAAAGATACTGAAACAGTAAATGCTATGTTTGTTTATAGTTTACCATATTTTCTAGATTTTCTAGCGAGATTAGATGATTTTTTACATTAGATTTTTTTCTTTGATACAAGGAACGGTATCACAGTACTGTTCTTAATCTTAAGGAACATAGATTTTTATCTGTTTTATTTTTGCCTTTAAAAAAAATTAAGGGCCAGCCACAATGGTGCATGCCTGTAATCCCAGTACCTTGGGAAGCCAAGGGAAGGGAAGTGGGGGCAGTTCTCTTATCCTAATTCATCTCTCTTATGAGGTAAACATTGCCGTCATCTTTCCAGAGGCAGGAAAGAGGCTGAGAAATGCTCAGGTCCAAGATTACCCGAGGGTCAGAGCTATGGTTCAGACCCAGGCTGTGGGGTTCTTGGTGCTCCTTGAACGATCAGAAAGAAACAGAAGGGAAAGGGCCAAGGAGGTGAACACAAAACCAGGCAGTAATTGCTGTCATCTGTAGAAGGTTGCTTTAAATGGGTAGAACTGTGGATGATTTTTTTTTCCTCCACTCTTTTCCAGATTTTCTGTAATAAGATATCACCTTTTTATTTTTATTTAGGGACAAGAAAAAAACTCTGACCACTTGAATTCACTGAACTGTGAGCAGCAGGAGAGAAAACAAGCTATATCACCTGGCCCCATTCTCAAGGGGAATAAAGGAGTTGGGGTGATGGGTAGGAGGGGGCAGGGCACACAGCTCCCACATGCACAAGCCATACCTGGCATCATGGGGCTGCAGAAATCACAGGATCTGGGGGAGGAGGCTGGTGCCTGTGTGTGCACATGCGCATATGTGCTGTGGGGTCGCTGGGGAGGAGGAGCAGGGTGTCTACGGAGATTTCTGCAGAGGTGAGACTTTGCCCTCAGGGGGAGCCTGCTTGCCCTGCAGTTTCTCCACGCCTTTGGCCACAGTCTCACTCACCGAGTAGGATGCCGTCAAGCACATTTTCAGTGTTTTTTTGTTTTGTTATTTTTTGTTATTTTCTGTCGCCCAGGCTGGAGAACAGTGGTGCTATCTGTGCTCACTGCAGCCTCCGCCTCCTAGGTTCAAGCAATTTTCCTGCCTCAGCCTCCCCAGTAGCTAGGATTACAGGTGCGTGCCACCAGGCCTGGCTAATTCTGTGTTTTTAGTAGAGATGGGGTTTCACCACGTTGCCCAGGCTGGTCTTGAATTCCTGACCTCAGGTGATCTGTCCACCCTGGCCTCCCAAAGTGCTGGAATTACAGGCATGAGCCACTGCCCCCAGCCCAAGCACATTTTCAAAACATTGTTCACTGTTGCTATTTCCTTACATTCAGCATTCTCTACCACTGAGCAGGAAGAGAGGCATTTGCTGAGGATGAGGCAGTACTCAGAGGTGAGGGAGAATTAGGGCAGCTTCGGTGTTAGTGGGATCGGGGTGCACAGACTGTGGTTGGGGAAATCCTTTCCAAACGTCCCTTCTCGCTGGCTGCCCTAATTCAGAGGGTGGCATTTCTCAGAGCTCTGTGTCACCTCACTGTGGTAATGGGAGCTCAAGCCCAGGTGAGAGCAACAGGGAAATTCTTAGCTGTATAATTCTAACAAAAAGAAAACTCATGGGAAATCCATTTTTTGCAGAGAATTTGCTAATGATCTTCTCACCCCAGTAAAAATGCTTTTATTTTTTCACGCCCCTTGTCAATTTGCCTTTATAGGATTCCCACACAAAACTGTGGGAAGTCACTCTGTGCTTTTAGCGAGCCATTTCCAGAAAGTGATAGGTTTAGGGATGACTGACTGGTGAGGAGACAGCTGGGGTGAGTCTGAGAAAGGGAAGCGGCTCAGCGGCTTGGCACTGGCACAGTCGAGGTGATGTATGTGTGTAAGCGGGGGCGGCAGGTGATACAAACAGGCCTGTGCCTGAGCTGGCAGACAGGAGAGGAGGGAACAGGTCCAGGGGGCACCAAGGGGACAGGCTCTTGAGCAACCAGTCTCAGGAGCTTGGAACATCTTATGATGCTCACAACAGACCTGGAAGGTAGACAGGCAGGCATTTCACCTTTGTATACAGGGGTTTAATGCTGAGTGACAAGCCCACTTCCCTAAGGTCACCCAGCCATGAAAGGGTTCCTGGAAGGTGGGATGACCCCAGAACAAGGATTCTTTTTATCCTAGATAGCAAAGTGTCCTTAGCAAAGACATGGGGCTCCCAGCCTTCCAAAAGCAGAAGGAAGAAGGCTGAGCTGTGGAGGGCAGAGGTAGGGTGAGGGGTGGGAAGGATGGGAGATGGAGCTCTTCCAGAGCTGGAAAGATGGGAAGAAAAATGTACAGTGGCTCAAGTCACCAAGGTGGGTGGACAAGGGACACGTTTACCTAAAGCTCTTAGGTGATTTCTGGCTCCACAGCTGGGCCTCTCTGCCCATCAGTTAATTAAATCCTAGATGGTATTTTTCTAATGAACCTTTACAGGATGCATGGGGGAGGTTGGGAGGTGGGAGAGGGAGAAGCATGGTGCCAGGTGGCCCCTGTTTTCATTCTGCCCTGTTCCATCTAACTGTGTCACCCTGGAAAAATCACTTTTAAAACAAGAGGAAAATAGCAATGATAGAATTCTATGCCCGTCTCCCCCCAGCCTCCTTAGTCACACTTTTTTTCATCACTCTATTGACTTCTGGTGAGAAAATGATTTTAAGTATCATGCAAACCCTTTCTTTTCATGAAAGTCAGGAATATACTCAAATGAGTATATTCAGGCAGCTGAGTCCTCACCAGGGGGAGTGGGCTTCCACCCACACCTCCTGAGACCAGACTCTGCACCAGCAACTCAGTAATCTCCCACCCAAGCTTGGTGTGACTTTCCTTTGCTGACGGCAACTGCCCAGAGGATTCCTTCATTATCATCTTTCTATGAATCATTCAGGGTAAATACCATCTCTGTTTGCATCTGGAGAAATAAAAATATATTATAAAAAAGAAATGAATATCTGTGATGTATCTCAAAATAGCACCCAGATGCGCTGGCTCCCCAATTCACCTTTCTGACTGTCCAGCTCTTCCTTGTCTTGCTTCGTACAACAGAGGCAGCCTGGGACCCCCAACTTCAGATATCTCGGCTAAGTTACTAAATTATCTTGGACTAAATGCAATGAGGCAGCTCAGCAGAACCCAGTTCCTAATTCTGACCCATTCTGATGAGCCTGTCCTAACTCCTTCCCCACTGCAGGTGCCCCTGCAGTCACATGCTTTTGTCAAATGATCTGCAGCTTCAGGCTGCTCCCTCTGCAGAAAAGAATAGGGGGAAAACAGAGAGAGTAAAAAAATACACACATACTCATACATATCTCACAACCCTCGACTTAGAAAGCACAACTGCTTTGTTACCTTTCCCCAGAGTCCCCAGTGGTCAGCAGCACAGCCTCTCAGGCCAACTCCTCCTCCCCCACTTGGTCCAAAAGAAATAGCACTTTGCTGAGGGGACCTGCTGATGTCTCACCCTGGATCAGAAATGGAAATGTATTTCTGAGCAACTGGGCAGGGAAGGGGACTGATGAAAAAGTTGAGTCAGCCTTTCTCTCTCTCCCTCTCTCTGTCTTCCTCTCTATCTCTCAGTAGGAGGCCCACCAATTGCTGAGCCTTTCCACCAGGCTCTCAGCATCCTCTCCCCTAAGAAACTTTGTGACTCACAGTCTGTTCGTGTAGCGGGGCAGGTGAGCAGCCCAGCAGTCTCAGTGATGGGTTAAATGGGGAACCTACTCTTTCCAAACACTGACCCTCAAGTGCAGCCGGAGCCCCTGCCTTGCGGTGAGGGTGGGAGGTGAGCACAGCTCCAATTCTTTTGCTGGCCCTAGAAGAGCTGTCTGAGACCTGGGTTTTCATGGACTTATGTCTACTGGAATCACACACACACGCACAGCCCTTGGTGGGCTGCAGGCTCGCGAATGCAGTCCGTTCCTAGACTGGTCTGGGACTCCAGTGTTCCATTCAACAGAGCTGCAATGTGGGGCCCAACGCGCTCTCCCTTCTTCACCCACACTGCCTGCAAAACCAGAGGGATTCCTGGCAAATGATCAAGCAGAGCCGCGCATCATGAGGGTCTAACTGTTGCACGGCAGTGGAGGGGAGGCGGTGGAGGCGGGGAGGGATCAGGGCTGTGCTGCACCCTCTCAGTAGCGTCTCCTCCCTTCATCCCTGCGGAGGGCAAATCTGGAAGTTGGGGAACCTGGACCCTGCGGGGCGGTAGGGGCAGGCGGAGGCCGAATCCATCCAGGCCGGAGAGGCGAGACTCGGGCACTGGCTGCTCCCCGGGCCTCTGCGCCGCCGGCGCCGCCTCCCGCCTTCTCCGAGCCGCGCAGACGACCGGCCGCGGGCGTCTCCCTCAGCCCAGGACCGGCTCCCCGCAGAAAACTCCCAGGCACAAACCGCTTTTGTTAATTCCCCAAATGCCGCCACACGACCACCTCCTCCAGCACTCCGGGTCTGCGCGGCTCGGGAGACCCGCTTTCACCCGAGCCTCCGCCCCCCAAAGGACCACCGCCCAGCGCCGGCACGCGCCGGGCCCGGAGAGGACCCCAGGGTCCCCGGCCCGAGGCATCTTTGTCCTCGCAGCACAGACGCGCGCGCACAGAGCGACCGCAACAGCCCCGGCGGGCACCAGGTCCGTGGCCTGGATCCGCGCCAGGGCCGCGCTGGGGGACAGTGGTCCGCGCCCGGGAAGTTTGCGGAGTCGCCCTCGGGGGCCCAGCCCGGGCGCGGAGCTCTCCTTACCGTACATCTCGGCTGGGCGCGCGCCTCCCGGGAGGCCGGCGTTGCCGCGGCGTTCCCAGTCAGCCCTCGGCTGCGCCCGCCTTTCATTCACAGCCGGGGAGGGCGCTGGCGGCGGCCGGCAGGGGCCGGGGCGGGGAGGGAGCAGACGCGGGGGCCGGCAGCGGGCGGGACAGAGCTGGGCGCCGCCAGTCCATTCACTGCGGGGCTGGACGCGGCCGCCTCCGCTCGGGTGGCTGGGCCCGGCGGCGCGCGGGGGAGGGGGGGCGGGGGGGGCGGGGATATGCTAATGAGGACTCCCTCCCTCCCGGCTCAGCCAACCTGCGGCTGCTGCGAGCCCCTCGCCCCGCCCCGCTCCGCCCCTGCGCCCCCCGAGAAACCTACAGCCTGAGATGCGCCTTTTCCGAGGCTGTCGCCCTACGGGCTGCGGCGTGCACTTGGGGAGCCACCCATCTGAACTCTCTGCTCCTGTGGGAGCGCTTGGAAGCTCTTCCTAACCTGGGGTCCTCGAGGTCAGCCGGCCCGCCGGGAGCTGCAGGTGCACCCCTCCCCCAGTTCTGTCCAGGCTGCTTGGGCTAAGCCAGGGGGCGCAAGGATGGGAATTGGGAAATAACCCTTCACCCTCCCCTGGCTACCTTAGCTAAGTCGGGTTCTCAGATGAAGTCCTCTAGCCCTTAGCTGCGCCCTACCAGCTATGCTCTGGCTAGGTGCCCAGCCACTCTCTGGCTAGGTGCTTGCTACCAAACAGCGTCCTTCCTGGGTCAGGGACGCAGGAAACGCACCCCACTCCCAACCCCCAAGCGGGGTCAGGGACGCAGGAAACTCACCCCACTCCCAACCCCCAAGGGCTGCAGGAAGTCCGCTTGCTTTTCCTCTCCCAAATTTATATGTGTAATTCGCAATCTTTGCCGCCAGGATCCTTTACTGCTGAGTCCTAGGGCCCACTCGAATTCCAGCTCTCTACCTGCCGTGACCCTGTGAGGAACAGGCAGAGAGAGGCAGGGGCTCATGCCTATGCCCCACTCCCGAAGATCTCTCCCAAGCTAGCTCAGGACTTCCCTGGTCTTCTCATCCAGGCTTCTCTACACTGCACACGTTCCCCTGCCATTGTTTTTGTTTGTTTGTTTGTTTTGTTTTGACACAGGGTCTCTGTCGCCCAAGCTGGAGTGCAGTGGCCTCAACCACCACCTCCCGGGTTCAAGCGATTCTTCCACTTCAGCCTCTTGAGTAGCTGGGACTACAGGCGCATGCTACCATGCATGGCTAATTCTTGTATTTTTCGGTAGGTACAGGGTTTCACCTTGTTGGCCAGGCTGGTCTGGAACTCCTGACCTCAGGTCACCTGCCCACCTTTGCCTCCCGAAGTGCTGGGATTACAGGCCTGGGCCTGAGCCACTTCTCCTGGTCCCCCTAGCCTTTCAATATCGATTCCTTAGTTTCTCTTGCCCCATGGTTGAGAATTGTTTGGCTGTTTTGTTTTGCTTTGTTACTAGTAGAAATGCTCTGCTGGTAGAAGTCAGAGAGGAAAGGAACTTAAAGATACTTAAAAATTAAACCTAACTTCATTTTACTTCGTTTAACGTTGAGCGGTTAATTTGTGTTGGTAGGCTTGGCTACGTGTCTGTAGGCCAGTAATCTGCCATCCCAGCTTCCTGCAGGACTGTTGGGAAACTGGAATAAAATCTACATGAAATGACACAGTAGGCATGCATATGTATTTTTTCCTTCCTTCATGGCTCAAGGCATGGACAGAACCAGAGAAAGAATACAGGTTGCCAGAATTTTAAAACAGTGCTCTCTCTGCTGCATCTGAAACTCATGTTGTCTATTTCTCTCTAGCCTTGGCCCCCACCTCCAGCCCCTGCCCCACTCTCTTGCTGCTTCCAGGTTTTCTTCTTGTCCCTCGACCTTGTTTGACTCTCTTAGCAGCATGCCAGCCCCAAGGGAAACTCTGGGATGGTTCCTGGAACACACATTTAATCTGGACCCCCTCATCCCGGACACACACAACCCTGCATCTCACAAATAAGCTGTGTCTATTCTTCAGTTCCAGGACTAGGCCAGGTGGCTTTGAGATTAACTGAGAGAGGCCGGGCACAGTAGCTCATGCCTGTAATCCCAGCACTTTGGGAGGCCAAGGCGGGCGGATCACGAGGTCAAGAGATCGAGACCATCCTGGTCATGGTGGAACCCGGTCTCTACTTAAAATACAAAACAATTAGCTGGGCGTGGTGGTGTGGGCCTGTGGTCCCAGCTACTCAGAAGACTGAGGTGGAAGAATCACTTGAACCCAGGAGGCAGAGGTTGCAGTGAGCCAAGATTGCGCCACTGCACTCCAGCCTGGTAACAGAGCAAGACTCCATCTAGAAAAAAAAAAAAAAAAAAGAGATTGATTGAGAGTCAGATCTGAACTGGAGCAGAAAGGAGAATCTGGGCTCTAGCTTGATATGGTCTCCCAGATATACTCCCTTCCCACAATTCCACTCAACACAATATATACTCATGAAACATTGGTGTCTGCAGTACAGAAGGAAATGTAGTGTTTTCAAAGAATGAAAAGTCTGGCAGGGAATTCCAGATGAATATTGATAAAAACATTATTTGATGCCGAGCATCATGGCTCACACCTCTAATCCCAGCACTTTGGGAGGCCAAAGTGAGCAGATCATCTGAGGTCAGGAGTTCTAGGACAGCCTGGCCAACATGGTAAAACCCCATCTTTACTAAAAATATAAAAATTAGTCAGGCATGGTGGCACATGCCTGTAATCCCAGCTATTTGAGAGGCTGAGACAGGGGAATCACTTGAGTCCGGGAGACGGAGGTTGCAGTGAGCTTAGATTGCCTCTCTGCACTCCAGCCTGGGCAACAGAGCGAGACTCTATCTCCAAAAAAAAAAAGAAAAAGTTACGTGGCAAGAAAAAACATGGTCAATTTTGCATGAGAAGCACAGACCTCTATTTAGATAACTCACAAGCCAGATAGTTTAATTCGTTCTATCAGCTATTTACCAATCACTCGCTGTGACGTGCTAGACACTGTGGAAGATACTTAGGAACTGGGAGACATGTAAAAATTATCATAAAATCTTATAATGACTACGGAGGCACATATAAGGAGCAGAGAAGAGTTTCATGAAGGGAAAAATGAAAAAACACCATTCAGGTATGGGGAAGGAGTGGAGAGTTTCCACACCCTCCAAAGGGTGCCACCCTCCAGGAACCTCCACGTGTTCAGGTATCCAAGCTCCTCTTGGGTTTTTATGAAAGCTTCATAACGTCAGCATTCCTTCCCCCGGGGTAAGGTATGGGAACCTCTCTGGGGAGGATCTTAAGAATGACCATTCAGGAAAGATTAAAGTCCCGCCTTGGGGCAGGTGAAAGGACGGATGGAGAAGGAAGAGAGATTCTGTTTCCTGTGGCCTAACACACGCAATATTACAGCAAAAGACTGTAACAAGGGCTGTGGGAGTTACGTGGCAGGAATCGTGGAGGAAAACTAATGTCTTTCATAACAGCATAGCACTCAAGGTCCTCCCAACAGGGCCCCAGACTTCTTTCCCACCTGACTTCCACCCCCAGTTCCCTCCTCAACTGTGCTCCTGCAGACAGGCTTGGACAACACACTTACCATACTTTTTCCTCTACCATCTCTGACCTTTGCAAATTTCAGTCCCTCTGAACCACTTCAGCAAATTAACTGAACCCAAAGAGGGGATCATGGGAATCCCAGCTTGAAACCAGTCGGTCAGAAGTTTTGGAGGTCCAGATTTACTGGGTGTTGTTGGGGGCAGTCTTGGGGACTAAGCCCTCATCCTGTGGGATCTGACACTATCTTTCAGTGTCAGAACTGCATTAGAGGACACCCAGCTGCTTGCTGCATAGGGGAACCCCCGCACACACATTTATTTGGTCACAACTCATCTGCGTTGATTGTGGTGATGTGAGGGTAGAGGAAAAACGCTGTTATAGAGAATTGTCCCTGTACCAGCGCCCAACCCAAAAGCCTTCCTGACAGCTCCAGGGTTGGCAAAACCACGTCTCTACTAAAAATACAAAAATTAGCCAGGCGTGGTGGCACATGCCTGTAATCCCGGCTACTTGGGGGGCTGAGGCAGGAGAATTGCTTGAACCCAAAAGGTAGAGGTTCAGTGAGCCGAGATGGTGCCACTGCGCTCCAGCCTGGGCAACAATGTGAGACTCTGTCTCAAAAAAAAAAAAAAAAAAAAAAAAGACAAGATGGCCAATGTAATTTGAGTTTCAAATATAAATGGACTGATTTGTAATGTACGCCCCAGGTGGCATGTGAGACATACTAAAAACATTTTTTGTTTGTTTTCTCAAACTCAGATCCCACCTATGTTTTATCTGGCAAGCGTAGTTAGCATCAGCTATTGGAGGTGTTCCTGAATTCTCATGACTGAACCGGGCCTAGAGTAGGTCTCCCCACCCATACTCCCAACCTGTATTCCTAAACAGATCCCACTGGAATGCAGTTCCTAAGGAGACAGGGATAACGCCGCTTTGGCCAGTCTGTCCCCTTTGGTATGGGTGCCTTGGCCAGAGGTCTTTGGCCCTGCAGAAGCCAGTTTCTCCCATCTGTCTGTCATATGGCCTGTGAGAACCATGAAAAGAGGCTCTGATCTCTGTTCACCCCCCGGGGCTCAGCAGCCAACACTGTTCTCTGGGCTCCATGTGTTCAATGGTGAAGGAATCGGCCCATACCCAGCTTCTCTGAGGTGTAGTCAAGGTGTTTAGACAAAATATGTGCAGGAAACGGTGCCATAGAAGTTGACCACAATGGGTGGCACTATGCATAAGAGGAATCTGAGATACGGTCTTTGGGCTCACAGTTTCAAACAGTGCAGTGGCTCAGGCCTGAATTTCCCAGCACTTTGGGAGGCCAAGGTGGGTGAATTACCTGAGGTCAGGAGTTTGAGACCAGCCTGACCAACATGGAGAAACCCCGTTTTACTAAAAATACGAAAAACTAGCTGGGTGTGGTAGTGCACGTCTGTAATCTCAGCTACTCGGGAAGCCAAGGTAGGAAAATCGCTTGAACCCAGGAGGCAGAGGTTGTGGTGAGCCGAGATCACACCACTGCACTCCAGCCTGGGCAACAAGAGCCAAACTCCATCTCAAAAAAACAAAAAACAAAACAAAAAAAAACCAGAAGGGCGGAACTCTAGGTTCCAACTCTCCAGAATAGTGTGCCCCTGAAGAGGTGCTGAGCAGAAGTCAGCCATGTAGGTGAGCTACGAAAAGGAGGCAAAGTGAGAATTGGGGTTCCTATCTTTAGCTGCAGAAATCCAAAACATGGTGACGGGTATGACAGAAAGGCAAGTAGAAAGAACGTCACATTTACTGAGTGCCCCACGTGTGATAGGTCTATGCCAGCTGCTTTACTCAGGTTGTCTCGTCTCATGGAACGCTCTCAGCAACTGTGCAAGATAAGTACTATTATTCCCATTTCACAGCTGGGAAACCGAGGCCCAGAGAGGTTAGACTACTCTCCAGTACATGGGCAGGCAGAGATTCAAACCCAGGACACGCCATCCAAAACCCATTTTCTTTCCGTCACACCATGCTGCCTGGTGGTACACACTGATGTGCACATCCACAGCTGTGCTATAAGTTGAGGCAGTTCGGAGTTCCTGGCAGTCTAAAGCTTCATGCTCCTTCCTGCCCTTGACCTACATTTGCTTCTCTGCCTCACCTGTTTCATGTACCCCATGACTGGGTTTGGAGGGTGGAGATTGGAGAGGTATTGAGGCTATCTATACCAACCTGGGCACTTAATTTCCACCCTGCTCCCCCAGGCCTCATCCATGTCGGGCCTCTCCTGTGACCTTGACTGGAGCCCAGGGGCCTCCTAGAATTGGTTTGGTCAGGCCAGAGGAACTAAGCCTTAGAAAGGTTATTATTCTTTGGCCAAAGTGCACGCTGGTTAACGTGGTCCTCTGCTGTGACAGCTCAAATGATATCCTCTGCCATAAGCAAGTGGCACGGTGAGGTCCCAAGTTTCCATATGAACCAGAGACTGAATTTCCCTGCATGACACAGAAAGGGAGGCTTAGAAGTGGGAGGGAATCTCCAGCCATTGCATAAAACCCAGGACCCTCACTCGAATTCTGGGCTTCAGCATCCCCATCATCACATCACCAGGGCCTGTCCTGTAGTTATAGGAGTCTGGCTTCCTGACACTCCAGCCTCACATGGCCCCATCAGCTCTACTGTGTCTACACAAAAGCCTCTAATCTCCTCCTCATCGGCTACAACAACTGCAGCCCCTCTTGCCCAGGGTGCCAACCTTGAGCAGCCAACATCTTTAAAGTACCTCTCAGAGGGAGGGAAGAGGGAGGAAGATGACAGTCCCAGGGAATATAGCTTCAGGAAAATAAAAAAACTATGGGACCTAGAGAAGGACCCAGGGAGACCCAGATGGGAGAATGAGCCCCTAACGCCTGTCACACAGCTGATTAGCTGTGAAGCCAGAAATAGAACCCAGGATTCCTGCCTCCAGGCTGGATGACTTGAACCCCTGGCACTTCTCCCTCAAAGCAAGTTAACCTACTTGACCTACTTCTCTGAAGCTACAGGAAGAGCAGCCTGTGAAAACCACTTCCAAGCAGAGGAGTGGGTGGGTATCCAAGGCTGAAGGCTGCATCTGCACAACACGCAAACAGCTCCAGAGCCTGGGCGGCAGGATGGGCTTGGTTCACCAAGGTTGCTGGGAGTTGCCTTGGGCCATAGGAGGGGCACGAGTGGGAAGGGGTGGGTGGGGAGAGCTGCCTGCTGCCAGGAGATGGGGTCTGAGCATCTGGAAAGAACACTGCTGCAGGACAGATTTTGCAACTAGATTTTACCACGGTGTGAGCAGTGTTTGAGGTATTTGTGGTTGACATGTTGAGATTTAAAAGACCAAGCAGATAATCCCAGCTGCATCACTTCATGGGCTTGGGTTTACCCTGTGTTCACCTTCTAGAGAGGGGCCAGGTCACCTTCTTCAGCTGCCAGCCCCTCTGGTCCCTGGAGGGGAGTCTCCTTTCTTACACGAAGCTCAAATCCATGTCCACTTGCTTCTGGTCAGAAGCTCAAGCACGGCCATGCCCATGACCCAGACTCTAGTCTAGACCAAGGAAATTCTGCCTCTTCACTCTCTCCTTGTTGCCAGTGGTAGGAGGCACCTGTCACCCACCTATGACCCCCCCGCCCCCCTCCCACTGATCTCCATCCTGGGTGATACTTGTTCTCACTGCAAGGCCCAAGCCCACCCTCACTCTGAAGGACATGAAGGTCCATGCCATTGTTTCTGTCTCTTCTTCCTGCTGATCTGCATGACAGGGAAGATAAAAGAAGAGCTAGTTACATAGGTGGTCTCAAAAAGTCAGATCTGGCTCTCCTGGTCATAGCTAAGGAAATCTGCATCTCACCACAGCCAAGGAACAGGCTTTCCCAGAAACTGGCCAACAGGATCAAAGGATGGTTTAAACAAAATGAAAAGAGAGGAAGAAAAATGCCTCCAGGGCCAGGCGTGGTAGCTCATGCCTGTACTCCCAGCACTTTGGGAGACCGAGACGGGAGGACTGCATGAGCCAAGGAGTTCGAGACCAGCCCTGGCAACACAGTGAGACCCTGTCTCTACAAAAAAATTAAAATATTAAAAATAAAAAAGATTAACCAAGCATGGTGGCATGTGCCTGTAGTTCCAGCTATTGGGGAGGCTGAGGTCAGGGGAATCACTTGAGCCTGGGAGGTTGAGGCTGCAGTGAGCCATAGTGGCACCACTGCACTTCAGCCTGGGGAACCAGGTAAAACCCTGTCTCAAAAAACTAAATACATAAAAAGAAAAACGCCTCCAGGAAATTGTAAACCTGGCTAATAGAGAACACAAAAAGAACATGTGAGATGCTGAGCCCCTAAGACCTGAAAATTGGTACTGGTATAGGAAGAGCCACAGCTCTTCAATAGGGCCAGATGCAACCTCTCCAGGGAAGTTACCCTCGCCCACCTAAGCCAAACCCAGCCCTTCAAGCCTTGTAGAGCCACTGCCTTGTGTGGGCTTTGGACCCTGATATTGCCCCTTTCCCAATAAAGCATGCTGCATTTTACATTCACCACAGCCCCCTCAGCATTTGGCAGCTCTGCAGTTAAGGATCCCTGGCCGTGCCCATTTTCCCCTTTCTGAACTCTTCCTGGCCACAGGATTCCTCTTTGATACTCAACCCCAATCCTCAGCTTCCAGATCTCTAGTCAACCCTCACTTTTCTGGCTCAAGGATGACAGCTGACTTCAGTCTCATGACGATGGTCCAAGGAAGAAGATGTTCAGCAATTCTCAGTGAACATAATGGAGAAGCTCAGACGTCCACACACCAACATGCATGCAGCAGACAAAATCGAGTTGAAGTCTGAGTCCCATTAGTATCTGACATCTGGTCGGTTAGGACTCACTCATGTTCTAAACTATGGCACATGTGTCTATTGAGAGCCTACTACATGCAAAACACGGTAGGGAGAGAATAAAAAGTCCCTGCCATCCAGAAAACTCACAGCCCAGTAGAGAAGGCAAGTCAGGACAGCGAGATATACCTCAGACAGAGAGAAAAACGGAGTCCTGGCAGGAGCCTAGGAGAGAGGCTCCACCTGGGTGGACTGGGAGGGAGTTAGGGAAGGAGCCGGGCATGGAGACAGAATGGAACATGAGCAAAGGCAGGTGTCGGGACGTCACAGCTATTTATAAAGAAAAGCAAATGGCACATTTGATAGAAGCATATGCAAGCTGAAGGGATATGGGGAGGGAGGCAGTAAGAAAGGCAGGCTTTGGCCCAGTCCCAGAAGGCCCTGAGTACCTAAGGACTTTGGCCTCTATTCAGTGAGGAAGATTCTTCTGGAAGCTATGGGGAATCAACAGTGTGAGATGTTGCTAATAGGTGGGGGAAGGAGCAGACAGGGCCAATGGGTATGGAGCTAGGAGGTCCCTGGTGACCGGACATATTTCCTCACTGACTTGTGGCCGCCTCTTCCAGTAAGATGGTTTCTGGCATTGGGGGCATTGAAGATGCACAGCAGGGTTGTACAGAACGAAGTCTCTTCCTGCTTCCCAGGGAAGAATGGGAAGGGCTTACAAAACTCATCTTCATCCCCATGCGTTCTCTTTCTCCTTCCCTTAGGAGGTGGCTCTTAGGATGGCAAGACATGGGCCATGCAAGCCTTCTACCTGGGAGGCTCCGTAGGCTTTAAGGGGCTCCATTGGGCCAGGGGGACAGGATACAGCAAGCTGGCTCCTTATGGCTAACTCTGGCTGTCAGCTCATCGGCAAGGGGGAAATGGGTCCACAATGGTTTCCACATTGCTTAGCTTGGCACACTGGGTTTCCCACACAGAGACTGGACACACAGAAGCCTTGATCAGGAATCAAGACAAGGAATTCATCAGTAATGTGCCCGATGTCACCTCTCAGGAAACTAAGAGTGGCAGGAGGCAGCTGGATGAGATACAAAGCCAGCCAAGAGAAGGGGGAACTAAAACGGTGACCTTCAGGTTTCAGGGCAATGAGAGGGGGAAGGAGACGGAAGAAGCAATGAATGGGTATTTGTACCAGTACCCAGTACCCGGTGCCTGGTGCGTAGGAGGTGCTCAGAACATACTCATTGAAGGAAGCATCTTTCTCGCTCTAAGCCTCACAACAACCCTGTGAAATAGATTGGAATTAGGAAATGCATTTTTAAAAGAGCCATTCCCAGAGTCACACAATAAATGGTAGAAGCAGGATTCCAGTCTAAGTCTGCTTTTCCCCAAGCTCTGTTCTCTTTCTTCTGTTTCTCACCAGATTGCAAGTAGCTAAGCTGCAGGTTGGTGATGTGGCAACAGATGAGGTGGCAGATGAATCTGGCCAATGTCACTGTTCAAAGAAGGTCGCTGGGGAACTGAAGGTCATTCACAGAGGGCTTCCCTTCAGCTTGTGCCAGCAGTCCATGGGGAGCTTGCTACAGGGCAGATTCTTGAGCTCCATGCCAGACCCATGGAAGAAGGCTGGGTTCTGCAGGGAGAGGGAACTGGTGGACATGGCTGGGAGGAGTTGAGAGCGGGCAGCATAAGACACCCAGACTATAGAGCAAGGAGGAGGCTGTCACAGGATAAAGATGGGGAGTTTCCTTTAGTGGTAGTTAAGGGGACATCGCTAAGGGGCAACAGAAATGCCTACAACATGAGACTCTGGAAAAGGAGATGGGAGCTGGTTTTGTAATAAGCAGATGAGAACTCGCAACCCAACTGAATATAATGATGGGTGTGTGGTTAAGGGCAAAGTAATTCACAACTTCAATTGACACAGTAACTGTCAGTGAGAGAAGCCAATGGAGGAGGTAACTATTCACAATGGGAGTCTCAGGCATTGGGGAGTACCAGGGGACAGAGTGTGTGGATGTTGTCACTCTTTCAGAGGACAGTATTCACATATCTCTGGCTCAGGCTTGGCCCTCGTCTACTATGTTGTAGTCACACTTCTTTGTTGTGTTGTGTTTTTTTGAGACAGGGTCTCACTCTGTTGCCCAGGCTGGAGTGCAGTGGCACAATCTCATCTCACTGCAACCTCCCAGGTTTAAGCGATTCTTGTGCCTCAGACTCCCAAGTAGCTGGGACTACAGGCACATGCCACTACACCCAGCTAATCTTTTTTATTTTTGTATTTTGTAGACACGAGGTCTCACTATGTTACCCAGGCCAGCCTTGAACTCCTGGCTTAAGTGATCCTCCTGCCTTGGCCTCCCAAAGTGCAAGGATTATAGGTTAGAGCCAGTGTGCTGGGGCTGTACTCACCCTAAAAGAAAATGCACATTAAAATAATGCAGATGGTCAGACTGAAGCCTGGGAAAGGAGTGCTCAGGGAGCCTGACTTGGGCAATGGACCTGAAACAAACACCTCTTTGGGGGACAGACATCCCTGACCAGCAGACCCAGGTATTTCAGTCCCATTGTCAGGTATGTTCCCATAGATGGATGCATCAGATGATCAAGTTTAATACCTTTAGATAAACCTGCTAATTGTCTTTGTTCTTTTCCCTGGTTCACCACGATCTTCTGGTTATATTTTAGTTTCTCTATGTGGCTGGCAAGCCAGCCAATTTGAACATTTCAGTCCCGTATGTAGTTATATTTCTAACTGTACGTGGGCATTCTGGAAACATCCGTTTCTTGTGAATCTGCTTGATATAGCCCCAAGAGTGTAGTCACATCTGTCCATTACTGACTTCACTGAGGATGTCCTGACTTTCAAATATTCAACTCTATTTCCTCTACTTTCTGTTTCTGTCTCTCTAATGAAGCAATAATTACGAAAAGGGATCTTGATGAGATATGAGCGTGATTCAACTCAAAGAAAATCATATAAGGGTCTCCTTATATCTTGTTTTTGAAGATGGAGTCTTGCCCTGTCACCCAGGCTGGAGTACAGTGGTGTGATCTCTGCAACCTCCACGTTCTGGGTTCAAATGTTTCTCCTGCCTTAGCCTCCTGAGTAGCTGGGATTACAGGCATGCACCACCAAGCCCAGCTAATTTTCGTATTTTTGGTAGAGGTAGGGTTTCGCCATGTTGGTCAGGCTGGTCTGGAACTCCTGACCTCAAGTGATCTGACCGCCTGGGCCTCCCAAAGTACTGGGATTATAGGTGCGAGTCACTGCACTCGGCCAAGAGTGTAACTTTTGAAAACATTTCTGACCAACTTATCGTAACTATGGAAATTCTAAAAACATTTACTTATTTATTTTTTGAGACAGAGTCTTACTTTGTCACCCAGGCTGGGGTGCAGTGGCATGATTTCAGCTCACTGCAACCTCTGCCTCCTGAATTCAAGCTATTCTCATGCTTCAGCCTCTCGAGTAACTGGGATTACAGGCACGCAGCACCATGCCCAGCTAATTTTTGTATTTTTTAGTAGAGACGGCATTTCAGCATGTTGGCCAGGCTGGTCTTGAACTCCTGACCTCAAGTGATCCACCTGCCTCAGCCTCTCAGATTGCTGGGATTACGGGCCTGAGCCACTACACCTGGACCATTTTATTTTCTTCTTCCCCAAACATCTTGCTCCAAAATGACAACATCATTTCTGACCAACAGGGCATTAAAAGTACCTCTTTCCCAAAACTATTCTGCAGTCTTGTCCCAAGTCACTTGCTATACAACTGGACACTGCCAGACACTCACTGTAAACTCTTACCTCAAATTATCAATTCTTCAAGACAAAGTGGACAGTGAGATGGGCTATATGCACTGCCCACCGAGAGGATGCCCTTTAGAACAAATCTGAATGGGGTTGTTCATGGATGTGGCTGGCAGGATGCTCCACAGGAGGCCACAGATGTGGGCTGAGGAAGTGGCAGCAAGTGGCAGGAGCTGATGTATGAGACGTGTGAACGAATTCTCTTTCATTGTGCCTCCAGGACCTACTTGAACCTGCTCTCACTGCTTTCTAGTAAGCTGCTAACCACACTCAACTTTACGGCCCTGGGGCTCAGACATTACCAAGTCCTCAGTGGGTAACTCAACATCTCACTGGGACCAGATGCTCTGTGGGTGACATTCCATCTTTTTCAAGGCTCAAGGCTCACTAGCAGGCCAAGAGTATCTCTTACAAAAGTAACAGCCGCTTACTGAAGAAGTCATGGATTGATACAAAACAATAAAGGTCTCCACAGTGATTCTCTTCATCAGGCTTGCCACAACTACGTTCTGCAGCCCAGTTTGCCATTGTTAACTCAAGCACTATTTGGATCCACTGCGTTGTTAAGGTCAAGTGGCCGAATCACACATGCTGAAACCTGGAGAAGATTTTCTTTCTCTGGCCCCTGCTGAAAACTGGGAAGCCTTTCAAGTCATTTGGCAAATGGATTGGAGATGCATACCAGACTGAGGTGTGTGTTACCTGGACAGTCTGAAAAGGATCTGGCTGGGCGCGGTAGCTCATACCTGCAATCCCAGCACTTTGGGAGGCCATGGCAAGTGGCTCATTTGAGGTCAGGAGTTTGAGACCAGCCTGGTCAACATGGTGAACAGCCGTCTCTACTAAAAATACAAAAATTAGCTGAGTGGTAGTGGCAAGTGCCTGTAATCCCAGCTACTCAGGAGATTGAGTTAGGAGAATCGCGTGAGCCTAGAAGGCGGAGGTTACAGTGAGCCGAGATTGTCCCACTGCACTCCAGTCTGGGTGAGAGAGTATCTATCTCAAAGATAAATACATAAATAGGGCCGACTCTATGACTCACACCAGTAATCCCGGCTCTTGGGGAGGCCAAGGCGGGAGCATTGCTTGAGCCCAGTTCAAGATCAGCCTGGGCAACATGGTGAAACCCTGTTTCTACAAAATTACAAAAATTAGCCAGGGATGGTGGCATGTGTCTGTGGTTCCAGCTACTTGGGAGGCTGAGGTGGGAGAATTGCCTGAGCCTGGGAGGCTGAGGCTGCAGTGAGCCGAGATCATACCACTGCACTCCAGACTGGGTGACAGAGGGAGACCTTGTCTCAGGAAAAAAAAAAAAAGCCTAAAAAGGCCCAGCAAAGCTTGTACCTCCTTTTTATCTCCTTTTTTCCCTTTTTTTGAGATGGAGTCTTGCTCTGTTGCCCAGGCTGGAGTGCAGTGGCACGATCTTGGCTCACTGCAATCTCTGCCTCCCAGGTTCTAGTAATTCTTCTGCCTCAGCCTCCCAAGTAACTGGGACTGCAGGCGCCCACCACCACACCTGGCTAAATTTTTTTTGTATTTCTAGTAGATACAGCATTTCACCATGTTGGCCAGGCTGGTCTCAAACTCCTGACCTCAGGTGATCCATCCACCTCGGCCTCCCAGAGTGCTGGGATTACAGGTGTGAGCCGCCGCACGTAGCTGCTTATGCCTCTTTCTTAGTGATGAGATTAAAGGTGCTCAACCTAGTCTTCATTTTGTATGGGGAGTTAGACCCCTACAACCTCTAGAAGCATCACTGAGGCGACAGACGCCTGCATCTTCTTAGAATCGCTCTCCTTCCCATCCTCCTTTCCTTACTCTGGCATGTGTTTTATCAAGGTACTTTGGGTACCTGGAACTTCCAGATCTTTAGATCCTATCATCATGATGTAGGATCAATATTGTAGACTAGCATGATGCCTAATGGGATAAAAAGACAATCAGTGTCCTGTGAATTTCATTCTTGTCCAGAGACAGAGAGATGATAATGCCAAGGAAGATGGCATGTTGCCCTAATATTTCTCTTCCAGGTGAAAACAACCCTGTTCCCGGCGCCTTCTAATTCCTGAGATAGAGAACAAAGACATTAGGGTTATTGCAGTCTTCCAGGTGCCACAGGCTCTATTAGGAGACCCCATCTGGAACAGCAGATACAAGAGCACTGAGGACCCATGTGATTTTTCAAGATCCAGCCAGTTTCTGTAGTAGCCAAACTAAATAGTTAATGGAAATGTAATATAACTCTGCACCTGGCGTCTAACAAGATCCTGGTGATGATTTCCCTGGGGATGTAGTGTTGTTTTGACTGATTTTGGATAGGTAGAGGGAAGTACAGGTACTTTCAAATGGCCCTGTTTACATACAGGCTTTATTTCACAGGTCAGGAGGCCATTTCTGTGATTCTGAGGATGTCTAGTGGCTAATCATTTGTTTTGGTACTGAGGCCCTATGATCAAAAAGCCTTGAAGGGGCTGGGCATGGTGGTTCATGCCTGTAATCCTAGCACTTTAGGAGACTGAGGTGGGCAGATTGTTTGAGCCCAGGAGTTTGAGACAGTCTGAACAACAGGGCAAAGCCCCATCTCACCCAACAAATATGAAAACTAGCCAGGCATAGTGGTTTGAGCCTGTAGTCCTAGCTACGCTCTGGAGGCTGAGGTCAGAGGATCACTTGAGCCCAGGCAGTGAAAGCTGCAGTGAGCCATGATTGTGTCACTGCACTTCAGCCTGGGCGACAGAGCAAGACCCTGTCTCAAAAACCAACCAACCAACCAACCAAAAAAATAAAAACCAAAAAAACACCCAAAACCAAAACACAAAGAGAGGCTTGAAGGCCTGAAGTTTCTGGTCATCATGCTGGCCTTGCTGCCTAAGAAGAAAGTCACGTCCACGCCACCAGCAGTTAAGTGCCACCATTTAGCGTCTGCTGACCTGGGATCTATCCACTGCCATTAAAATAAGGGGAACCATGGCAGCTGCAGCATCTCCCATCGGCATTCCTGGCCTACTTAGACAGTCACTAAAGCATTCTCAAAGATGCTGGTATTTTCTTCACTGGCTTTCTGGGCCACCTTGGGGACATAAAAAGAGGACATGTGAATGCCCTCCAGTATTTCTGTCTTCCCGCGCCTTCGAATTCCTTCCTCAACATGACACCACTTTGTACCTCCACTGCATTTCGCATTGCCCTCCCCAGTGACTAGGTTTCAGGCAACCAACCAAGAAAATGTTTAGAAACATTTCCAGCTACTTGAGTCAACCTGCTAAATCTGAATTTCTAGAAAGTATATCTGCATTGATGCGTTCAGCCTGAATCTAAAATGTTACTTTTTCCCTCAGAATATCCATTCCTATGTATGTTCCTTCACATTACTGTAAATTAGCAAATCTTGGGGGGGGGGGTGTGCACGCATGCGCGTGTGTGTGTGTGTGTGTGTCTTGTCCAGTGTGTGCTAATCATTAACTCTCTGGCTGTACTTTATAATTGGCCCTCCTGGACATGCTGGTACCTAATTCTAGTTATAAGTTTGGAGATAATGAGGAGTGAGGGGAGTCAAACAGGAAGATAATTGGCTTCCTTTTGCAAGATAATTCTCTTAGGGGCATCTTCATGTAAAGCAACAATAGCCTCATTACACATAGGAGCAGGCTGTGTTCTGGCTGGTGATGAAGGCGTAGTGAGGCTTGGGGGCACAGAGTGCCCTGAGTTTTTCAGATATCCTCCTATTTCTCATTCCAGTTCTCGAGCGGCAGTGCGGTCCTAATCAATGCTCTAACTTTCACATACGGGTCCTAGTGAGGCTAAAAATTCAGCTGACTTTGTAATTTGGTAATTCATGGAGTTTGGCTTTCAGTTACCTCTGTTCTGTAGCTGTGAGAAATGAGATTCTCTTTAGTATGATCTTAGAAAGTGCCTGTGTGTTCATCTGTATTATGATCTGAGAATTTAAGGAGCTGAGCTTATAATCTATTTTTGTTGAAGCAGACTAGAGCCAAGAAAAGAAGTTAACACCACTCAAGAAGGTTTTGAATTTCTTTTGACTTTCCTATAGTTTGCAGGGACAAATAATTGCTTTTAATAAACAGTGACCTGGAAAATATCTTTTAATTTTTTTCTACCACTATACAATATCAAGCACATATTATCGCTACATACTAACTAAATTTTTACTGCTCTCAGTCTTAAGTAACTAGGTAGCCAGATCAGATTCCTTCCCTCATCCATTTCTCCAGGGTGCTGTCATCTGCAACCATCTCCTTCTACCAATTTCTCTGTACTAGTCAAGGTTTTTGGTCCAGTTATCAGAAACTGACTCTTGTTAACTTCAGCGCAAAAGAAATTTGCTGGAATGGTGTAAGGCAGTTCACAGAATCAAGGGAAAGTCCACAACACCAAGATCAAAACCTCGCCAGGGGCCAGGTGTGGTGGCTTACACCTGTAATCCCAGCACTTTGGGAGACCAAGTCAAGCAGATCACCTGAGATCAGGAGTTCAAGACCAGCCTGGCCAACATGGTGAAACCTCCCTCTACTAAAAATACAAAAATTAGCCAAGTGTGGTGGCAGGCACCTATAATCCCAGCTACTTGGGAGGCTGAGGCAGGAGAATCACTTGAACCCCAGGGGCAGAGCTTGCAATGAACTGAGATCGAGCCACTGCACTCCAGCCTGGGCAACAGAGTGAGACTCCTTCTCAAAAACAAACAGACAGACAAAAAAGCCCCATCCAGGGATCAAGAGAGGTTAGGCAGCCAAATTCTATCAAGGTCCTGCCACCAGAATAGGGCCACCCTGGCTGTAACTGCCATCCGTGGCTACTGGTCCTTCTACTTTAGGTATCACTGGCAAAGGATGCCTATCCCACACTACTCTCCACTCCTCTACTGCTGAGGTGAAAAAGCTCCCACCTTTTTTGTCTTTACATTATTCCCCCAGTATTCAAAATCCTGATTGACTGAGCCTTGGTCACATGCTCTCTTGCTAGAGGACAAGGAGAGAGAATTTCTATCCCTTTGGTTTTCATAGCGGGAGGTGGAGCCCTGTCCCCACATATGTTTGGACTCCCCCACAGATGAGAAGGGTGTTTAGATACTAGGCAGTCCCACTTTTCCCAGAAAAAATCGAGTGCAGTCTTCAAACTAAAAAGCCTTAGGACAAACATTGCAAAACGAGGATTCAAGCCTACAGTAGGTGGAGCAATTTATTTAGAGTAATTATTTTAATAAATAAATAAAAACCTCATGTCTAGACAAATTTATTTATAAGAAGCTAAGGGGACTTGGAAAAGGAATTGCAAAGCAACTATCAATAAGCTTTAAAACTTCATGAGAAACTAGAAAGGAATTGCAATTGGGTTGACCTTGTATGAAGGAAAATAGTGGGTTCTGCTCATCACCAGCTTGGTGTTGAGTACTGACAATTAATAGGATCACCTGGTTAAACAGGGCTGCTTGTTGTGAACGCTCAGAAAATAATCAAGTGAACCCAATGAATTTATTAAGGACAAATCATAGTAACCGTCTTTATTTCCTTTTTGATTTGACTAATAGGTTTGTAGACTACTGGTAGACGACAAACAAATGTTATAGGACTGTGTCTTCATAAAGTTAAAAATACTCCTATTTGTATTTAATGTAAAAATAAAACATGGTAACTCCAGAAAAGGTAGAGATTTCTACTGAAATAATGAACCCAACTATTATCTCTACTTCCTTCTCACTAAAAAACACTAAAATCATATGAAAGGAACAAGAAAGATAAAAATCTGCAGATAAAGAGATTAGGAGAGGAGACGACAGGACTAGCAATGACAACGCATTTTTGGAAGGTGGAAAATAAATGGATGAGTGGTAACTGACTTGGCAGAACAGAGAAAGCTGGAAGCAAGTGACTACAAAAGGAGGTGCCAACAAAGGAAGACAATTTGGGCAACAGAACGCCAGGAAGTCTCAGGAATCCGAAGCACTAAGGACCTCAGAGGCAAGGAGTGGAGTTGAAAAGAGGAGAATTGGGTACAAGCCCTGCCCATGTACATTTCTGATCATCATTTTACTGTGTTGCTTTCAAATAGAAACTGAGAGCCAAAAATCGTCAGACATTTGGGGAAAGCTTCTAACATGAAAGACAGGAGAACACACATTAACAAACAATAAGACTTGTAGGAAATAACAAGTGAACTCTTTATACTTAGCATCACCAGAGAGGAGAGGAGGCATTCCATTCTCGAAAGATGACT
Organism: Cebus imitator; assembly: GCF_001604975.1. Classification (NCBI taxonomy): domain Eukaryota; kingdom Metazoa; phylum Chordata; class Mammalia; order Primates; family Cebidae; genus Cebus; species Cebus imitator. The sequence continues at coordinate 16,544,889 of NW_016107316.1, read as the reverse complement.
TCGACTTCACACTGCATTCGTAGAGCTCTGGGAGTTTATTGTACAGGTAAGAGGCTGCCAAATGGACAGACCAGCCACGTGCAAGAGCACTCTGTTTTTTTCTTTATTTGTCTGGATGGGTTTTTTGTTTGTATGTTTTTGTTTTGTTTTGTTTTGTTTTCTCGAGATGGAGTCTTGCTCTGGCACCCAGGCTAGAGTGGCGTGATCTCGGCTCACTGCAAACTCTGCCTCCCAGGTTCAAGCAATTCTCCTGCCTCAGCCCCCTGAATAGCTGGGATTACAAGCACGCGCTGCCATGCCCAGCTAATTTTTGTCTTTTTAGTAGAGACAGGGTTTCACCATGTTGGCCTAACTCATGATCTGCCCACCTTGACCACCCAGAGTGCTGGGATTACAGGTGTGAACCACCACGCCTGGCCTGTATGTTTGTTTTTGAGTCAGGGTCTCACTCTGTCACCCAGGCTGGAGTGCAGTGGCACAATCTTGGCTCAGTGCAACCTCTGTCTCCCGGGCTCAAGCAACCCTCCCACCTCATCCTCCAGAGTAGCTGGGATTATAGGCACCTGCCACTACCTCTGGCTATTTTTTTTTTTTTTTGGTATTTTTTTTTTTTTTTGCAGATATGTGGTCTCACTGTGTTGCCCAGGCTGGTCTCAAACTCTCAGACTCAAGCAATCCGCCTCCCTCGGTTTCCCAAAATGCTGGGATTATAGATGTGAGCCATTGCACTTGGCCTGCACTCTGTTGTATATATTGGAATTTGAAAGACAGTTCTAAAATATTTTAAGGGACTTCACTAAACCAATTAAAGATTTTTATCATAAGCAACAGAAATTAACACTGGATGATTTAAGCAAAATGCCCTTCATTGGGAATTATGGGGAGTTCACCACATCAAAGGGAGAGATGGAAAATCCAAATCAGAAAGAGCAGGACACCGGGCAGCTCTGGGCTCTGGCAGCAGAGATTTATAGCCAGTTGGATCAGGGCACACATGCTGTGACACATCAGTTCCAATTTTCTTAGTTCTTAAAGTCCTTGAAGAGACAGTTCAATATCCTAGCTTGGGGCAAGTATCCTCCCTCTGGTTAGGGAAACAAGAGTTGCTTTATTAGACAATTTCACTAGAGGTAATCCAGTGAGAAAGGGAAATTCTCTCCACCCAAAGAAAGTCAGAGTGATATTACCAGAAGAGGGAAGGAAAACTAGGAAACTAACCCCCAAATAGCCACACTATCTATGGCCAAAAATAAGTTTAGGCAACATGAATGTGCAGAATTTTAATTTTTTTTTGAGATAGAGTTTCCCTCTTCTTGGCCAGGCTGGAGTGCAGTGGCGTGATCTGGGCTTATCGCAACCTCCGCCTCCAGGGTTCAAGCCATTCTCCTGCCTCAGCCTTCTGAGTAGCTGGGATTACAGGCATGCACCACCATGCCCAGCTCATTTTTGTATTTTTAGTAGAGACGGGGTTTCATTATGTGGTCCAGGCTGGTCTCGTACTCCTAACCTTGTGATCCACCTGCCTCAGACTCCCAAAGTGCTGGGATCACAGATGTGAGCTACCGCACTTGGCCAGAATTTTAATTTTTTTGTAATGCAAAAGCTGTCCACTGAAAACATGTACAAACACCAATGCACTCAATCTCTTCTTGTTGGACATTAAGGTGTTTTCTGTTTTTTGCTGTTATGAACAAACACCCTTAGAGCCCATATTTTTTCAGACATCTTTAAGAAATGGTAGTTTGGGACCTTTATCATGATATCCTTTTAGACACAGATAAGGAATTGCAGGCTGAAGGACTGCATGTGAAGAATGTTGCTGGACTGTTGATTGCTGTTGACTTGAACAGGCTTTGCTAGAGTTGTGTTGATTCCGTCCTTGGCCTCCTTCTGGCCTAATGAGTTGGGCGGGCACGGTGGCTGATGCCTGTAATCCCAGCACTGTGGGAGGCCAAAAAGGGCGGATCCTTTGAGGTCAGGAGTTCAAGACCAGCCTGGCCAACATGGTGAAACCCCATCTCTACTAAAAATACAAAAATCATCTGGGATTGGTGGTGGGTGCCTGTAATCCCAGCTACTTGGGAGGCTGAGGCAGGGGAATCATTTGAACCTGGGAGGTGGAGGTTGCAGTGAGCCGAGATCACCCACTGCACTCCAGCCCGGCCAACAGAGGGAGACTCCATCTTAGAAAACAAAATAAAAATATTTTTTAAAATTGATTGCCCAGATATAGGAAGAGTAATTGCTATTTGGACAGAGAGTCACACTAAAAGGTCTGAGGGGCTTATTAAATGCAAGGTCGCTATGACTCCACAGTATGATACGGTTGCTTAGAAAAAAAAAGTCAGTGTAATTTTAGACTGCATTAAAAGAAGTAAAATTTCTAGATCTAGGGCAGTGCTAGAACCCTGTACCTTTTGCTCTGTCAGACAAAATAGTTTTGGGTTTAATTTTGACCAGTTACACTTTAAACAATATTAACAAACTGGAGTGCATATAGAGAAAGCTATCTGGAAGCTATAATGATAATATACTCAGTGCTTACTATGTGCCAGGCACCATGCTGAAAACACTCTGAAAACATCTATGAAGGGCTGGGCACGACGGCTTATGCCTGTAATCCCAGCACGTTGGGATGCCAAGGTGGGCAGATCACCTGAGGTCAAGAGTTCAAGACTAGCCTGGCCAACATGGAGAAACCCCGTCTCTACTAAAAATACAAAAATTAGCTGGGTGTGGTGGCACATGCCTGTAATCCCAGCTACTCGGGCTGAAGCAGGAGAAAACCCAAGAGTCAGAGGTTGCGGATTACGCCACTGCACTCCACTCTGGGCAACAAGAGCAAAACTCCATCTCAAAAAACAAAAACTAGCTGGGTGTGATGGCACATGCCTGTAATCCCAGCTACTCAGGAGGTTGAGGCAGGAAAATCGCTTGACTCTGGAAGGTGGAGGTTGTAGTGAGCCAAGATCGTACCATTGCACTCCAGCCAGGGCAACAGAGCAAGACTCTGTCTCAAAACAAAGCAAAACACCTATGAAGTAAGCATCATTTTATACCAGTTTTACAGATAGGGAACCTGAGTCGTGGGAAGCTAAAGAACTTGCTGAAGTCTAAGTGAGAAAGCTGGGATTTGAACCCTGGAGTCCAGTCCTTGCGACTACGTGGTCAACTGCCACATGACATTGCTTGTCTGAGTAATATGAAGCCAAACAGGTGACTTCACCACCTAAGTGTGGTTTGAGGGACTCTGAAAGGACCCTCTACAGAGAAATATCTCACTGGCCAACTGGATCATACAAACAGGCCAATTACGTATTTGTTTTATATAGTTCATTTATATCTAGATGCCTAAATACTCTTCAAATTGAAAGTCAGGCCAGGCATAGTGGCTCACACCTGTAATCCCAGAACTTTGGGAGGCTGAGGCAGGCAGATCACCTGAGCTCAGGAATTCAAGACCAGCGTGATCAACATGGTGAAACCCCCTCTCTACCAAAAATACAAAAATTAGTTGGGCATGGTGGCAAATGCTTGTAATCCCAACTTATTTGGGAGGCTGAGGCAGAAGAATTGCTTGAATCCGAGAGGCAGAGGTTGCAGTGAGCCAAGATCATGCCACCAAACTCCAGCCTGGACGACAGAGTGAGATTCAGTCTCAAAACAAAAACAAAAACAAAACAAAACAAAAATTCAGCCGAGAAAACATTTTTGTAACAGAGATTTTGATAAATATTGCCCCAGGGACTAGACGGTGGGATTCATTCATTTAACAACCATATACTGAGTTTTACAATGTCCTTGGCACAGTGGTAGTCCCTGATAATATGATGAAAAAGACTTTTCTTTTTTCTTGCCCTGGCAGTGTTCTCCAGTGGAGGGTTGAAAATAATTAATAAAGCACTAGCAGCAAAGTATGGGAAGTGTTAAGGAACAAAGGGGAATTACGGAATCAGATGGGAGGGAAACCTTCCCCAGTCTAGCTGGGTGGGAGTTAGGCGGGTAGAGGTGCAGTTCCTTCCAAAGCGAAGGCCAAATGGAAACTTGACATTGAATCAGAGTTTGCCCAGAGAAGGGAATGGAGAGGAGGGGGAGAGTCTAGGGGGCCACATGTTCAAAATTCTAGATGTGTGAGATAAGAGGTCATAGCCGGCTCTAGGGGCGAAGCATGTCTTGACACGAAGTGTGCATTATGGACCAGGGAAAGGCTCAGCCCTGGCCGTAGGTAGGACCTACTCAGAAAGGGCTTCGAAAGCTATTTTACCCAGGCCATTACAGGTGCTCCTTGATTTACGAAAGGGTTGCATTCTGATAAACTCATTGTAAGTTGCAAATACCACGAAGTTGAAAATGCATTTAGTCCTCCTAACCTCAGCACACTTACAGTATCCTGCAGTTAGGCAAAACCACTTAGCACAAAGCCTATTTTATAATAAAGTGTTGAATATCTCATGTAATTTATCAAATACTGCACTGAAAGCGAAAACCAGAATCACTCACTGTTCTTCCCAGAGTCTTATTGTACCACATTTTGCCAGCGGAGGAAAAGATCAAAATTCAAAGAATGATTTCTACTGAATGTGTAGAGGAATGGAATGTGTAATACAATGGAATGTGTGTCGCTTTTGCACCATGGTAAGTTGAAAAGTCCCAAGTCCAACCATAGTAAGTTGGGGATTGCTTATAAGGTTTTGAGCAGGGACATAACATGATCTGGTGTTTTAAATTCAAATTTATGCACTGCTCACAGTTTCAAGAGGCAAATTGTAGCCTGGGCACGCTGGCTCCTGCCTGTAATCCCAGCACTTCTGGGAGGCCGAGGCAGACAGATCACTTGAGTTCGTGAGTTTGAGACAAGCCTGACCAACATGGTGAAATCCTGTCTCTACTAAAAATAGAAAAATTAGCTGGGCATGGTGGTGCATGCCTGTAGTCCCACCTACTGGAGGGTGGGGGACGGGGGGTGAGATTGGAGGGGGCTAGGGGACATGGGTGGGCTGTGGGTTGAAGCAGGAGAATCACTTGAACCCAGGAGGTGGAGGTTACAATGAGCCAAGATCAGGCAACTGCACTCCAGCCTGGGCGACAGAGTAAGACTCAGTCTCGTAAAAAGAAAAAAAAAGAGGCAAATTGTTTCATACCCTTACTTCCTCCCCACAGCCAACCACTTTCAAACACTTCGCCTTTTCAGTTTCAGGTATCTCAAACATGGTTTTCCAATTCCCTCATTACCCAGCCACTCCTACCTTGGAGATGAGCACTGGCCCCTTGCAGCCTCTGACCTGTTCTCACTTCCTGTCCCATGCTGTTCACACGCTGGGCTCCCAAACTGCAGTCAGCCCCACCTCCCCCGGAGCCTATTCACAGCTGAGCCGTGTCATGCACTGTAATCACTTTTCCTATACAGCATTCTGTCTGGAGTTAATGACTGCTATTTTATTGGTTGTCCACTTTTCTGTGTGCTAGCACAAATTTGAGAATCCTCTGGTTGTGTAAAGCTCCTCTCAATGTGTGTTTTGTTTGTTTTGAGACACAGTCTCACTCTGTCACCCAGGCTGGAGTATAGTGGTGCGATCACAGCTCACTGGAGCCTCAACCTCCTGGGCTCTAGTGGTCCTCCTACCTTAGCCTCCTGAGTAGCTAGGGTGACAGGCATGCTTCCCCATGCCTAGCTAATTTTTATGTTTTTTTTTGTTTTTTTTGTTTTTAGACGGAGTTTCACTCTTGTTACCCAGGCTGGAGTGCAATGGCGCGATCGCGGCTCACCGCAACCTCCGCCTCCTGGGTTCAGGCAATTCTCCTGCCTCAGCCTCCTGTGTAGCTGGGATTACAGGCATGCACCACCATGCCCAGCTGATTTTTTGTATTTTTAGTAGAGACGGGGTTTCACCATGTTGACCAGGATGGTCTCGATCTCTTGACCTCGTGATCCACCCGCCTCGGCCTCCCAAAGTACTGGGATTACAGGCGTGAGCCACTGCGCCTGGCGCTAATTTTTAAAAATGTTTCGTAGAGGCCAGACATGGTGGCTCATGTCTATAATTCCAGCAGTTTGCGGGGGCCACGGCAGGCGAATTACTTGAGGTCAGGAGTTTGAGACCAACCTTGCTAATATGGTGAAACCCCATCTCTACTAAAGATACAAAAAAATTAGCCAAGCAGCTGGTATGGTGGCTCACACCTGTAATCCCAACAATTTGGGAGGCCAAAGTGGGCAGATCATCTGAGGTTGGGAGTTCAAGACCAGCCTGACCAACATGACGAAACACCATCTCTACTAAAAATACAAAATTAGCTGGGTGTGGTGGCGCATGCCTATAATCCCAGCTACTCAGGAGGCTGAAGCAGGAAAATCACTTGAACCCAGGAGGCAGAGGCTGCAGTGAGCCTGAGATCACACTATTGCACTCCAGCCTAGGCAACAAGAGCAAAACTCCATCTGAAAAAAAAAAAAAAAAAAAAATAGCCAGGCATGGTAGTGCAATCCTCTAGTCCCAGCTACTCAGGAGGCTGAGGTAGGAGAATCACTTGAACCCAAGAGGCGGAGGTTGCAGTGAGCCAAGATCGCACCACTGCACTCCAGCCTAGGTGACAGAGAGAGACTCTGTCTCAAAATAAAATAAAATAAAGAAAAAGAAAAGGTTTTGTAGAGTTGGGCTCTCACTATATTGCCCAAGTTAGTCTTGAACCCCTCCTGCTTTGGCCTCCCAAAGTGTTGGGATTACGGGCATGAGCCACTGTGCCCAAGTCTCTCAATGTCTTCAGACACCTCAGGGATTCTCAGTTTCCTGTTTTAAAGGAATCTTTCCTGAACCTGTTGACCTGCTCCAGTCTGGACCAGCAGCTGTGACCTTGGCAACTCCTTGGCATCTCCGTAAATCTGCTCTCTCATGGGTTGTAGTCTTGTTTCCAGAGTCCCACGTCTTCTTCCCTTCTTGGTGTATTTTTCTTTTTTTTGAGGTGGAGTCTCACCAGGCTGGAGTGCCATAGCACGATCTCGGCTCACTGCAACCTTCGCCTCCCGGGTTCAAGCCATTCTCCTGCCTCAGCCTCTCGAGTAGCTGGAACTACAGGTGAGCCCCACCACGCCTAGCTAATTTTTTTTTTTTTGTATTTTAATAGAGGCGGAGTTTCACCATGTTGGCCAGGATGTTGGTCTCGATCTCTCATACTTCTTACTTCTGAGGGCTCACATTCTCTAGGAGCACTTTGTCATCTTATTGCTGGCTTCTTCCAAGTGGGTTGTGGTAGCTTCTCCTATGCTCTTTGCTCTTGTGACTTCATACCTCAAAAAAAGTCTTTATTATGGTTTCAACAGTATTAGAGCAGTGCTAAATATATGCATTTCATCAACCATCTTTAATTATAATATAATTTTCACTTTAGAATTTATCACCATTGCTTTAGTTTGTAGTCAGGATTGGAGTGAGGCCAATACTGAAGGCTGCGACATCTATGAGACAGCTGTTGAATAATTCCATTAAGAGATGATGATGGCTAAGGGATGGGTTATGGGGTGAGGGGGGAATGGACTTTCCATGGAATTCTGTGCACACCACTGGGCAGCAACTGAGATTGTTTTTGGTTCTTCATAGATGGACAGATGGACAGATACACTAATTGTGTGTTTATGTTAACATGTATTAGAAAAACATATAACTAGATATCAAACTTATAATTTCCCACATAGTATTATTTAAGATGAACTAGATACTTGTTTTGAAAAGAAAGTTGATTAAACATATGAAGCACATTATATACCCGCGGCATTGTACCGAGAGACTTATCGGTAGGGAGCTTGGCTAGAAGACTGCCAAGCACACAACATTGCCTGGGATTAGCCCTGCCGGTAACAACAGACCCTCTCCTTCCCTTTACCCTCTCTCCTCGTCCCTTTCTTTATACCATGTTTGCCCCAGTCTTGTCCTTCTTTGTCTTGTTCTTGAATTTTCTCATTCTGCCTACACGTGACCAGCTTTCCTCTCACCATCTCCTCAATACTGGCTTTTTCAGTTTTCTGTTTAATAGGAGTTTCAGAGATCCTAATGGCATTTTGTTTTCTTTTTTGAGACAGAGTCTCGCTCTGTTGCCCAGACTGGAGTGCAGTGGCATGATCTTGACTCTCTGCAACCTCCACCTCCCAGGTTCAAGCAATTCTCCTGCCTCAGCCTCCCAAGTAGCTGAGATTAATAGGCAAGCACCACCACACCTGGCTAATTTTTGTAGTTTTAGTAGAGACAGAGTTTCACCATGTTGACCAGGCTGATCTCAAAATCCTGGTATCAAGTGATCCTCTGGCCTTGGCCTCCCAAAGTGCTGGGATTACAGGCATGGGCCACTGCATCCAGCCCATTTCTGTGTTTTTTGTTTGTTTGTTTGTTTTTAAAATATATATCCTTTTATAGAAAAGCTTTAGAGTGCACCTTTGAACTACATCAGCAGACAATCGTATGATAATTTCCATACTTTTCTCCTCCCTGCTCCACCACTCCCCTCTGTCAAGCCCATAGGAGCTCCCAGCCTCTCTGGCATCATGACGAATTCTCATCCTGGGTCATGTTATTTATACTTTGGCAGAATTTAGAACAGGGAGCTCAGTTCTAGTAACAATAACCTCCTGTATTCCAACTGTGCACAGCTGAGCCGAATGACCTGAGCCTGTGGGTGTGGCTCAGCAGCTATGTGGGCGTGGCTCAGCAGTTATGTGGGTGTGGCTCAGTGGCTATGTAGGGGTGGCTCAGCAGCTATGTGGGTGTGGCTCAGTGGGTATGTGGGTGTGGCTCAGCAGCTATGTGGGTGTGGCTCAGTGGCTATATGGGCGTGGCTCTGCAGCTGTGTGGGCATCCTTCCCCACCACAATCATCCAGACATCTCACCTCCACCTTCCAGCCAGGGCTGCAGACGAGGGGTCGCTGCACAAGCATAGCGAGTGTAGCCCAACAGACATGCAGAGAGATAAGCAGCATGCACATATGCACAGATGTGCACATGCACAAACACCCCCTCACTCCCACAACTGGTCATACTCAAGATGATCTTGAAGAAAACCTTCAGTTATTTTGCATCTCTTGCCTCAACCCAGGGAAGTGTGTGATGTGTTTAGGCCCAGGATAATGGAAGAAAGACAACTGTGTGATCACAGTGGCCCAGAACAAGCATGTTTAAGTCAAGGAAACACATGGTCCTTGCCTTCCCCGTGGCCCATGGGCAGCTCTCGAAATAATCAGGCCTGGTCCCTAACCACATGGTTGAAAGGACAGCCAGAGATTTAATTCTGCTATATTACAATTATTATTTTGGAACAAAGAGTAAAGTGGAAAAGGAGGATACTGAGAGCAGTATCCCTGGAGACTGACAACCCAGCTCTTGCCACATGCCCCACAGAGGAGATCGTTTTCCTAGGATACCCCAGGCCCCATTTCAACCATGAGCCAAGGCTATTTTATTTTCTTTC
>NW_016107316.1:16530885-16535360 GCF_001604975.1 Cebus imitator | reverse complement strand
GCTGGAGTGCAGTGGTGTGACCTTGGCTCACTGCAAACACCACTTCCCAGATTCAAGCAATTCTCCTGCCTCAGCCTCCTCAGTAGCTGGGACTGCAGGCATACACCACTGTGTCCAGCTAATTTTTGTATTTTTTTTAGAGGCAGGGTTTCATCATGTTGGCCAGGCTGGTCTCAAACTCCTGATCTCATGATCCACCCACCTCAGCCTCCCAAAGTGCTGGGATTACAGGCGTGAGCCACTACGCCTGTCCCGAGCCAAGGGTATTTTCTTATGCTGAGAACAGAGGATTCAGGTATTAGGTTTTTTGCATGGGTGATGGAGTTTCCAAGGGCTGCAGAAATTCTTGGAAGAGTCCATGAGTGAGTCCTGTTACACTCCCTCTCTAACATCCAAAAATACATCATAAAAAATAATGCAACTGAACAAAGTTTAAAAAGAGAAGGACACAGAATGTGAAGATGATTCATGACAAATATAACTCCTAACAGCTCATATTCCTTAAAAAAATCTAGACAATAAGAAATGTATATGGCTTATCCTCAGCTTCTACTTGGCAAACAGCCAGAGTGTAAAATAATAAGAATAGACAATTTTATACACAGGAAAATGGAAGCCATATCCTAAACCACTGGTAGAAATTAGACAAATACAAACAGCCTAGCGGTTCTGTTATCTACCTTTTGTTATTATACGCTAGCAAAAGCCAGCATCAATGGGACTCAAGAACCCGAAAAGAAAAATAATATTTTGCACAATGATACATTCATATTACTTATGTTTCAAATAATTTAAAGACAACCCCAAAAAGTCTCACAATAAAATGATTGTGTAAACGATGACATACTGAGACAATGAGATGCTATGCAGTCATTAAAAACAACAAATGTGATGGTCACTGAAATGTGTATATTTGGAAAGAATGCAGAGAGACAGAGAGTATGTAGGCAACACTTTCAAATGAATGCCTCCAAGCTAATGAGGGTTAAAAGTGATTTCAGAGAGACGCACCTAGTTTATGGGATTTCCTTTCCTGTAAAGTTAAGTGTGTAATAAAAATGTAAGTGTATATAGACATATATCATATAAAAGAGGTGGTGGAGAGTAATTTCCTCTTTCTCCTTGCTTCCCAGGAGAGCCATGAGGATGAATTAAGTGGCTTGAACTTTTCGGATCAAAATATGAACTGCTAGAATGAGCAAATGGTTTAGGTTCTTCCTTGGAGACATTTAAGAATATCCATCTGTCAAGTGTTATGATGTTTTTGAATTAATTTAATGACATTAGAAAATTGCTCTTCATTAGTGCTGGTTCTGTTTTTATTTTAAAAAGACTCTAGGATGCATTCTCCCCATGAAGCCTGTCTGTCCCTCCCCTTAGACACAAATATACCCACTACATTAAAATTAGCCTTTGCTATTTGGCATTAGCAACAAAGGAAGAGAAAAAATCCCCAAAGTAGTTACCATGCCTCACTCAAAACCTATCCGATTCAATTCATTTCCTTACCCTCTCTATTTGCCTCTCCCCTACCACCAGCTCACTGCATACATGCCCTACAATTGCCATCACCACCCAGATGTATTTCTATGGATCCACCATTAACAACATAGTATCATAAACTAAGACATCTTCCCCTTGTTTTTTCTATATCCTGGTATTTCCCCAACAGTATTGATGATGTAACAGGCCAGGCTTACAGCAGAACAAGAGAATGTGGAAAAAGTGTTGCCCAGTTATTTGGAAATTTTCCTTTTTTTTTTTTTCTAATTGAGGTCTCACTTTGCCACCCAGGCTAGAGTGCAGTGACATGATCACAGCTCACTGTGATCCTCAACCTCCTGGGCTCAAGTGATACTCCCATCTCATCTCAGCCTCCTGAGTAGCTGGGACCACAGGCACCACCACCACACCCGTCTAATTTTTAAGGTTGTACAGATGGAGTCTCGACATGTTGCTCAGGCTGGTCTCAAACTCCTGGGCTCGAGTGATCATCCTCCCATCTTGGCCTCCTAAAGTGCTGGGATTACAGGCATGAGTCACCATGCCTGACCTGGAAAATGCCCCTCCCTCCCTCCCTCTCTTCCTTCCTTCTCTCTCTTTCTCTTTCTCTTTCTCTTTCTCTCTTTCTTCTTTCTTTCTTTCCTCTCTTCTCTCTCTCTCTCTCTCTCTCTCTCTCTCTCTCTCTCCTTCTATTTTTTTTTTTACAGAGTCTTGATCTGTCACCCAGGCTGGAGTGCAGTGACTCTATCTCAGCTCACTGCAACCTCTGCATCCAGGGTTCAAATGATTCTCATGGCTCAGCCACCTGAGTAGCTGGAATTGCAGGCACTCACAATCATACCTGGCTAATTTTTGTACTTTTAGTAGAGATGAGGTTTCACCATGTTGGCCAGGCTGATCTTGAACTCCTGTTCTCAAGTGATCTGCCCACCTTGGCCTCCTGAAGTGCTGGGATTACAGGTGTGAGTCACCACGCCTGGGCTGGCCTGGAAAATTTCTTATATGAAAATATTGAATATTTTAATATACAGAAAAAGATACGATAAAGAAATACATTTTAACATTACATTTCTTGGGTATATAATGTGTTTTATATATATGGAGGGCTGTTAAAATGAGGTGCCATCATGACATTCCAAGCTTGTAAAATTCTGAAAAAGAAATTATAGAATGCTGAGATTCAGATGCTTCAGGTAATGGAGGCAAAATAAAAAAATAAAAAATAAATTATAGAATGGGAGTCTGTGCCATTCTCTCCCAAGAGAGTGTGCAACATATATTATTAAATGAAATAAAACAGAATACAAAATTATGCATATGTTAAGAGATGAACTATGCAACACACACACACACCATTCACACAAAAAATTTAATAGTGGCTATCTGCAAATTGGAATTGTGAGTAACTTAAATTTTCTTTTACAAGGCCAGGCACAGTGGCCCACACCTGTAATCCCAGCACTTTGAGAAGCGGGCAGATCACCTGAGGTCAGGAGTTCGAGACCAGCTTGGACAACATGATGAAACACCAACTCTATAAAATAAAAAATAAAAAAAGCCAGGCATGGTGGTGTGTACCTGTAGTCCCAGCTACTTGGAAGGCTGAGACAGGAGAATCACTTGAACCCAAGAGGCGGAGGTTGCAGCAAGCTGAGATTGCACCACCGTACTTCAGCCTGGGCAACAGAGCAAGACAAGTCTCAAAAAAAAAATTTTTTTTTTTCTTTTATAGAGTTTCCCAAATGTTCTAGATTTTCTATCATAAGTATGTGCTAGCTTCAAAACAAAGAGAAAATCAGATGCATTATTAATAGGAAGCAACATCCAAGACTCCAGGAAGAAACCCTGTCACTAAATCTAGGGCAGACACAATGAGGACCTGGCAACAATTACAGCTCCCCCATAAAGCACAGCGTTCAGTGAGGACCTCTGTAGTCAAGGACAGGCTCTCATGAGAGGGAGGCCAACAGGGTTGGAGGAATAAATCAAGACGGCAAGAATGAAATGGCAGACACCCCAATATCTCACTAACACTTAGCTCAGATGACTCAGTGACATCAGGAAGGAAGGGTGACTACAGCTGTGTACTTGAGCAAGGCCTCGGGGAACGTCTGCTCCAATCTCCTTTTTCAGAGGAAGAGCCCAGAAGAGCTCACCTCACTCACAGCTGCTCAGTGGCAGAGCCGGGATCAGAACCCCAGCGTCCTGATTCCTGACTCAGCACTGTTTACAGCTCTCTACTTGGTGTGGTAAGGTAAGCATTGCTGATTTATGGTGATTTTTGGCACTGTTTGCATTAAAAAGGTGGCCAGGCACAGTGGCTCACACATGTAATCTCTGCACTTTGGGAGGTCGAGGTGGGCGGATCACGAGGTCAAAAAATTGAGACCAGCCTGGCCAACATGGTGAAACACCGTCTCTACTAAAAATACAAAAATTAGCTGGGTGTAGTGGCAGGTGCCTATAGTCCCAGCTATTTGGGAGGCTGAGGCAGGAGAATCACTTGAGCCTGGGAGGCGGAGGTTATAGTCAGCTGAGATCATGCCACTGCAATTCAGCCTGGCAACAGAGGGAGACTCCATCTCAAAAAAAAATAAAAGTATGTCATATAATCTATGTCCAGGACCGGAACCTCTGACTAGGCTGGTTTTTCTAACTTCACTGTGTCTGAATCCCCAGACATTATTCCACATGGGGACAGACTCCCGATACGCCTGTATTTCTCTTAATTCCCTACAATGAACCGAACCAAATGTTTGTATCCCCCTAAAATTCATGCACAAAATTCTTTTTTTTTCTTTTTTTTAATTTGAGTCAGAGTATCTCTCTCTTCCCCATGCTGAAGTGAAATGCTGTGATCTCGGCTCACGGCCAACTTTGTCTCCCAGATTCAAGCGATCCTCATGCCTCAGCCTCCGAGTAGCTGGGATTACGGCAGCGCACTACCACACCTGGCTAATTTTTGTATTTTT
>NW_016107316.1:16528320-16530690 GCF_001604975.1 Cebus imitator | reverse complement strand
ACCTGAAAGAATCTAAGACTTCCCATGTATCTTTCACGCAAACAGAAATCCTGTTAAAATTTTGCCACATTTGTAAGAACACCCATAGCTGTCTTATATATGACATTTTCCATGTGTCATACATAGGTAAAAGCATCCATACATCATGTAGGTGCATAATAACATGCATGTTTTCCTGAGTCATTGGGATGCAGGTTGGCAACGTCATTACGCCTCCCCCCTCAATTCTGCAATATCACCTAATCATAAAGTCATTCTCCTGCAACTACATAACATCACACCTAAGAAAACCAATACCTCACATTCAGTTCAAATTCAACTGCCCCCATTGTCCCTGAGTGTCTTTCATGCTGGTTTTTTGTTTGCTCGTTTTGTTTTGAGACAGTGTTCAGATTGCAGGCATGAGCCACTGTGCCCAGACACCTTCAGGCTGCTTTAAGTGTCTGACCAAGGATCTCATCAGGGTTACATATTTCATGTGGTTGTTGGGTCTCCTTCTTTTGATTTAGAACATTCTCCTCCCATTTTGTTTATATTTTTGTTTTTTATGACACTGAGTTTTTGAACAGTTCTAGCCTGTTTTTCTATATAACCTCCCACATTCTGGATTTGTCTAGTTGTTTCCTCATTATTAGATTCAGGCTGAACCTCTTTGGAAAGAATACTGTACAGGAGATATTACCCATCTCTTATCACATCCCGTGGAAGTTCCATAATGGCAGCTTGTCCCACTACCTCTTGCTTAAGATGATGGCCACCAGATCTTGCCATTGCAAAAGTACAGTAGTACAGTTTGCACTGTGCAGTTAGTTAATAATCTGTGGAATGGCTGGACGCGGTGGCTCTAGCCTGTAATCTCAGCACTTTGAGAGGCTCAGGCGGGTGGATGACCTAAGGTCAAGAGTTCGAGACCAGCCTGACCAACATAGTGAAACTCCGTCTCTACTAACAATACAAAATTAGCTGGGCATGGTGGCACATGCCTGTACTCCCAGCTACTCGGGAAGCTAAGATAGGAGAATCCCTTGAACCAGGGAGGCAGAGGTTGCAGTGAGCCAAGATTGCACCATTGCACTCCAGCAACAAAAGCAAGACTCCATCTAATAATAATAATAATAACAATAATAATCCATGGAATAAAAACATAAATGCTTGAGGGGATAGATACCCATTTTCCATGATGCAATTATTATGCATTGCATGCTTGTATCAAAACATCTCCCATACCCCATAAATATATACACCTACTATGTACCCAACAAAAATTAAAAATAATTTCTTTTTATTTTTTTTGAGATGGAGTCTCACTCTGTTTCCCAGGCTGGAGTGCAATGGCAAAATCTTGGTTCACTGCAACCTCCATCAACAAGGTTCATGTGATTCTCCTGCCTCAGCCTCCAGAGTAGCTGAGATTACAGGCTCGCACCACCATGCCTGGCCAATTTTTTTTGTATTTTTAGTAGAGACTCGGTTTCACTGTGTTGGTCAGGCTGGTCTTGAACTCCTGACCTCAAATGATCTGCCCACCTCAGCCTCCCAAAATGCTAGGATTACAGGTGTAAGCCACCGTACCTGGTCAAAAACACTAAAAATTATTTTAAACAATCTGTGGAGTGATTCTTTAAGACCATGTGAATCTTAGCAACTGCTGATAATCTGACTCTTAGCATCTGCTGATAATCTGAATCCTTGCCTGAACTGGGGTTGAAGAACAGTGATTTTTCTAATTATCTATTTTATCAGCTGACATTGCCTGCACAGAAGGAGTCCCCTGCACGTCTTGAATGCCCTCCCATGGCAGTCTCCCGACTCTTCTTCCTGCCTCCCGCCTGGCTCACTCCTCTCACCTGCTGCCAGAATGAGCATGCTCTATGGCATATCTGGACACGTCCATGCCCTGTTTGAAATCAGGGGCAAGCTTACCTCTGTAAGCCTGACACAGGACCCTTTGTGATCTGGCTCCTGCCTACTGTTCAGGGTTCATCTCTCCCTGTACACGCTCATGTACTCCATTCAAACTACAACCACGTGCTGCCTAATGACGTTTTGGTCAACATCAGGCCTCATATACAACAGTGGTCTCATAAGATTAAAATACTGCTGCGTCTTTTCTATGTTTAGATGTTTAGATACACAAACCCTTGCTGTTGTGTTTCAATTGCCTACAGTACTCAGTGCAGGAACATGCTGTACAGGTATGTAGCCTAGGAGCAGTAGGCTGTGCCATATAATCAAGGTTCGTAGCAGGCTATGCCATTTAGATATGTGTACATCTTTTTTTTTTTTTTTTGGGACAGAGTTTCACTCTTGTTACCCAGGCTGGAGTGCAATGGCGCGATCTCGGCTCACCGCAACCTCCGCCTCCTGGGT
>NW_016107316.1:16525511-16528165 GCF_001604975.1 Cebus imitator | reverse complement strand
TGTTGACCAGGATGGTCTCGATCTCTTGACCTCGTGATCCACCCGCCTCGGCCTCCCAAAGTGCTGGGATTACAGGCGTGAGCCACCGCGCCCGGCCTTAGATATGTGTAAGTACACTCTATGATGTTTGCACAAGGGCAAAACCGCCTAACAATGCATTTCTCACAACATAACCTGTTGTTGAGTGATTGATGCGTGACAGTATTTACAGTTCTTCAAACACACCACCCTACTCCACAGCCTTGTGCCTCTGCACAAACTAGCCCCTCGGCCTGCAGGACCCTTCCCCATCCTCCAGTCTCATCTGACTCCCACTGTTTTTCAAGCTCTGTCTTAGAAATCACCTTCTCTGAGCCCAAGATTGAGTTGGTGCCTTGTGGGTCTCTCATGATACCTGTATGCAATTCTGACATTGCAACTGTGACTGAACTTTATTCATATTGATTGATTGATTGATTTTTGAGACAGGGTCTTGCTCTGCTCTGCCTCTCAGGCTGAGTGCAGTGGTGCAGTCATAGCTCACTGCAGCCTTAACTTCCTGGGATCAAGTGATTCTCCTGCCTCAGCCTCCTGAGTAGCTGGGACTACAGGTGCCCACCACCATGCCCAAGCTAATTTTTAAAATTTTTTGTAGAGACAAGGTCTCCCTATGTTTCCCAGGTTGATCTCAAACTCCTGGGCTCAAAGGATCCTCTTGTCTCGGCCTCCCGAGGTGCTGGGATTATGGGTGTGAGCCATTGTGCCGAGCCGAGACCTGCACTTTAAATGTTTGTTGGTTTGCTTGTCTCTGTCACTTGATTGTAAGGTTTTTGTGGGAAGAAAGTTGTCTTTTATCTTTGTGTAACAGGAATCTAGAGCTATGTCTGTCATTAAGTAAGCACTTGCAAATATTTTCCAATGAATTTATTCATGTTTTCTCAAATTATTAAAGAATATGATTAGCTTCTAGAACAAATAGGTTATATGATCTTTAAGCACAAAAGCCATGTCTTATAAGTCTTGGTATTGCTCACATCTCCCACCTTGTTGTTGGTTAATTTGCAATAGCAATGAGTAAGTTGACATTAATAAAAGTATATAGTTTTATTACTTTTTATTGCCTCGTATATTTTCCTTTTGAGAATTTCTCCTCCTCTACCTAACAAGGTGGCTAATTTCTTGCCTGGTCTTCCCCACATGTGTTGGGGTCATAATACCAGCTAGCCAATTAGAGGACTTCATCCTCCTGGCTGCAATGCTTCGTTCAGGTAAGGACACCTTACCCAAGCCAGGCCTGTCAGAGTCCCCCCTAGGACTTCTGATGGAGTTGGTGGGAAAGACACGCAGGGAAAACAGCGTTAAGAGTCATTGCGGCCCGAGGCCATCTGCCACTCAGCAGTGAGTCCCTACCTAAGAAAAAAGCCAATGTTAAGACAAACAAGGAGAGAGATGGAACTAATGACTATTTTTATTTATTTATTGAGACAGAGTCTCGCTCTGTCACCCAGGCTGGAATGCAGTGGCATGATCTCAACTCACTGCAATTTCCACCTCCCTGGTTCAAGCAGTTCTCCTGCCTCAGCCTCCCCAGTAGCTGAGATTATAGGTTCGCACCACCATGCCCAGCTAATTTTTGTATTTTCAGTAGAGATGGGGTTTCACCATGCTGGCCAGGCTGGTCTCGAACTCTTGACTTCAGGTGATCCAACCACTTCGGCCTCCCAAAGTGCTGGGGTTACAGGCATGAGCCACTGCACCTGGCCTTAATGACATTATTTAAATCCCTAAACCCAGTCACATCCGAAAAGTCATGTTTTAAACTTCCTATTGCTGGAATCAACAAATCCCTTTCTTCTTGCTTTGGAAGCTGACAAAATCCTGACTAATATACAAGAGATGCATTCTAAAACATTCCACATTTGACTAAGCAGGCAAATTGAGATGGGGAAGAATTTCACTCCATGTAGTCCTTTGCTACTTTTTGAGAAATGACGTAGAGACAGCCGTCTCAGCACCATCTCTGCCGCCCTTATCAGCCAGGAAGAGGGCTTTCATCTGTGCTGCCTCTCACCTGCCTCAGAAGGAACAGGTATATTTGGGGGCCCCGTTCTCATGCTCCTGTCCCCTAAGTCTCTTCCAAAGGAGTAAAGCACACCTAGAAAACATGCTGTACATGAAAGACTGGCCTCATCTTCATTATTTCTATTCCAGGAGGTTACTGAACCCTCCTCCTCACAAATGGCCAACTGCATCTGTGTTCTTCTGAGGTCAGCAACAGTCTGCTTTACTCCGGACAGCTCTCAGTTTGCAGGGACACAAGGGGTCTGGGGTGGAGAGCTAAGGACGAGGACTGCCTCCCAAGACAGAAATGTGGATATCTGCCCAAGGACCCTTGGAGTCAGAAATGTAAGTGCAGGGCGGGCACGGTGGCTCACACCTGTAATCCTGGCACTTAGGGAGGCGGAAGCGGGTGGATTACCTGAAGTCAAGAGTTCGAGACCAGCCTAGCCAACATGGTGAAACCCTGTCTCTATTAAAAATACAAAAAAACTAGCTGGGCATGGTGGCACACACCTGTAATCCCAGCTACTCGGGAGGCTGACGCAGGAGAACCGCTTGAACCTGGGAGGCAGAGGTTGAAGTGAGTTTAGGATTGTACCACTGCACTCCAGCCT
>NW_016107316.1:16521225-16525453 GCF_001604975.1 Cebus imitator | reverse complement strand
AAAAAAAAAAAAAAAAAAAAAAAAAAAAAAGTCAAGTGCATTTTAGAGAACAATTGCTGAGGATATTTTCCAGCTTTCACCTTAAATTTCTGGAAAATTTCTCAGAGGCATGAAAGGAAGTAAGAAAGCCCTGCCTTCTTTAAAGGAGCCTACAGAGCTCATACACTACAGGCAAAGGAGAGAGGAGCGTGTTGGTTTAAAAATGATCCCCTCGTGTCAGCTCACTTGGGTATCCTGTATGGCTGTTTTCAGGAGTAAGGGGAAATAGCAAAGCTCTTTAAAAAGATTATTTTCCTGGCTTTAATTTGAATTAGCTTAATTAGATGCTTTTATCCTAACTACTAGCCAAGATAAACTGCACCCTCCAAGGAACCAGGGTTGTGATGAAGTGCAGAAGAAGGAGAAAGAGAAGTCAACTTACAGCAAGAGCTCCTGCCCCAGAGCCTGGGTGGGGCATTCTGGATAGAGAACATAATCCCCTGGACAGAAATAAATTGGAAGAAGAAAAGAACAACAGGAAGGGATGAAAGAGAGGCACAGAAAAAAAAAAGAATCACACTCAAGACAAATTATAATATAATTACTTGGCAACTTCACTCAAGAGCAGGGCTGTGGGTCTTCCCCAAGTTTTCCCTTTCTAGAGATATCAAGGTGAAAACTAAGGGTCCATCTTGGCCAGGCGTGGTGGCTCATGCCTGTAATCCCAGCACTTTGGGAGGCTGTGGCGGGCAGATCACTTGAGGTCCAGAGTTTGAGATCAGCCTGGCCAACATGATGAAATGCCATCTCTACTAAAAATACAAAAATTAGCTGGGCATGGTGGTGGACACCTGTAATTCCAGCTACACAGGAGGCTGAGGTCAGAGGATGGTTTGAGCCTGGGAGGCCAAGGCTGCAGTGAGCTGAGATCGTGCCACTGCACTCCAGCCTGGGTGACGACAGAGCGAGACTACATCTCATGAAAAATAATAATAATAATCCATTATTTCACCTTTTTAAATTTGGGGAAAGGTAGACTGCCATTTCTAACTTCATTCCCTAGGAACCTGTGAAAGCCTTGAACTTTAATTTTTCTGGCCCTTGCTACCAAACTTCATTCCTAGGGAGGAGGCAGAACCCTGGCTTAAAACAATGATGGGAAATGGAGAACAGAGCTTCTCTCTCCAAACCTGTTTCCATGGTCCACCCCACAGCCACAGCTACACGTCTGGCAGTTCCAGGAAGCCGTATCCTTCTGGGCATTTTCAGCTTTTGTGTCCTCCCTTTTTAACAAAGCAGCTCCTTGGGAGGCAGAGGTGGGAGGATGGCTTGAGTGTGGGAGGTCCAGGCTGCAGTGAGCTGTGATTGAACTCCAGCCTGGGCAACAGAGTGAGACCCTGTCTAAAAAAAAAGAAAGAAAAAGACAATATGTAGATGAACGTGTGTAGCTATGTTTCAGTAAAAGAGTCCGGTTCTCACATGGACTCTAAGTTGAAAATATATGAAAGGGGAATGATCATAAACTTCAAAAAACCCAGCACCTTGGTTTGAAAGAGCCTGGTGAAATGAAGGAGGGAAGCCCTTCCTACTTGGCTGCAGCACTGGATTCTGACAGCACCGTCTCTTCCTCTGAGTCCCCTGATTTACATAATTTGATTACCTGGGAATTCCAGAGCATTACCTCATAGCAAATGCTAGAAATGCCAGAATGCTGTTTCCCCAGAGGGAGCGGGAGGAGGGATGAGAACCGAGGCAGAGGAGAGAGAAGGGAGTTTAAAGGCTGGTCGCAGGTGCAGCTGCAGGTGGGGAACTCTCACTCTGTCATGCCTATCCCTAGTGACACCCCAGGGAGATGACCAGCTTACTATTGGCACTCTGGGTCCCATTCGGTCAGAGGTTTCTCCTCAGAGACCAGGCAGGCAGGTTGACCCCCATCTGCCACGCCATCTGTGCCTCTGTTGAGTCCCCAGACGGCAACACTCCCTCTCTACCTCCCCTGCACAGCCTCCATCAGTGTCCAGCACCGATTCTCCTGGATCCCCTTTATCTCTGGTGCTGTCACTGCCCTTGGTCTCAGCAAAAACTCCCGAGGTGCGTGGGCTGTGCCAGCAGCCCTGGTCTCCCTGAAGCATCCCAGATTCCCAGATGTCCACAGAAAGCCTGGGGAAGGCTGATCCTGCATCCCTGACTAATGATCATGCCTTCAAGACAGGATGCAGCCTGTGACTCAAACTGTGGAGGCTCAGCAAATGCAAGAGCGTGGGAGGGAGAAGAGAGGAACATGGAGGAAAACAAAGATGAAGAGGGGAAGAAGGCAGAGAAAAAGCAAAGGAAAGAAGGGTTTGGATTCTTGAAAACTGTAAAGCTGCCCTGCCGCTTGTGGCCTCCGTGGTGATTAAAGTATAAAATGATGAGATACCCATCTTCATGCAACAGTCCTGCATCTTGTTGGATGTCACTCCAAGGGAAGAGAGGATGAACGTTATGTGAGGATGTTAGCGTAATTGCAGCTATTGTAACTTGCGCTACGATATCACGTATACTGAATATCCAAATTCAGATGTATATGGACAGTGAAATCTTAAGGACAAGAACCATGGCTCTTTTCAAGCTACAGAAGTAATAATGTATGCCAAAACTGTTTTAGTTTGGTCCTGTTCCAAGAATATGAGTCTGACCAGGAAGGATATTTAAAGACAAGTTAGGTTCAATCTTTCCATAGGAAGTTATGTCCATGGGAGGTGGTTATGACATATGTTATATGTGATGGTTTATAATAACAAACTATATTATAAAAAGAGATTTGCTTTGTATGTGCAGTGTATATGGACACATTTCTATGTGTAGACTACAGGTGTGTAGCTATATTTAAAAGTTCATTTGGCTGTGCACAGTGGCTCACCCCTATAAGCCCAGCACTTCGGGAGGCCAAGGTAGGCTGATCACCTGAGGTCAAGAGTTCAAGATCAGCCTGGCCAACATGGTGAAACACCATCTCTACTAAAAATACAAAAATTAGCCAGATGTGGTGGTACATGCCTGTAATCCCAGCTACTCAGGAGGCTGAGGCAGGAGAATTGCTTGAACCCAGGAGGTGGAGTTTGCAGTGAGCCGAGATTGTGCCACTGCACTTCAGCCTGGGTGGTAGGGTCAGACTCCATCTCAAAAACAAATTAAAAAAAAAAAGGTTCATTTAATGTTCCAGGACAGGGGTTCAAATCCTATAAAACCCACCATTAGCTCTTTTGAAAAGTATTTCTAACTTGCCAAAATGAAATTGACAAGTAATATAGCCTATATAATCAAACAGTTTCTTAAAATTCATATTTACCTACGATATAAAAGAGAAAGAAAAATAGTTTATAATGAAATCAATTGTATTTTAATACATAAATACTAAGGTACAGCTAAACTTGAAGACATAAAAAGCAGGCAGATGCTTGTGCCTACTTATAATGAATAAGTTTGGATTTAAAAAAAGTAAAATGATAGTCATCATTTATCTTTTTTTTTTTTTGAAACAAGGCCTCACTCTGTTGCCCAGGCTGGCGTGCAGTGGAGCAATATCGGCTCACTGCCACCTCTGCCTTCGGGGTTCAAGTGATTTTTGTGCCTCAGCCTCCTGAATAGCTGGGATTACAGGTACCTGCCATCACACCCAGCTAATTTTTGTATTTTTAGTAGACATGGGGTTTCACCATGCTGGCCAGGCTGGCCTTGAACCCCTGGCCTCAAGTGATCTACCTGCCTCAGCCTCCCAAAGTGCTGGGATTATAGGTGTGAGCCACCATTCCTGGCCTCGTTATTTATCTTTGTATTTAATATTTAGAAATAAAGGTTAAGGTGGGGTACAGTGGCTCACACCTGTAATCCCAGCATTTGGGAGGCTGAGGCGGGAGGATCAGTTGAGGATAGGAGCTTGAGACAATCTGGGCAACACAGCAAGGCCCTATCTCTATAAAAAATAACAAAGTAGCAGGATGTGGTGGCATGCACCTATAGTTCAGCTATTTGGGAGGCAGCGGTGGGAGGATGGCTTGAGTGTGGGAGGTCCAGGCTGTAGTGAGGTGTGATTGAACTCCAGCCTGGGCAACAGAATGAGACCTTGAGAGAAGAAAGAAGGAAGGAAGGAAGGCAGGCAGGCAGGCAGGCAGGGAGGGAGGGAGGGAAGGAAGGAAACGAAGGAAAGAAAGAAAGGAGGGAGGGAGGGAAGGAAGGAAGGAAGGAAGGAAGGAAGGAAGGAAGGAAG
>NW_016107316.1:16514136-16520260 GCF_001604975.1 Cebus imitator | reverse complement strand
TTTTTGAGATGGAGTCTTTCTCTGTCACCCAGGCTGGAGTACAGTGGCTCGATCTTGGCTCACTACAACCTCCATCTCCTGGGTTCAAGTGATTCTCCTGCTTCAGCCTCCCAAGTAGCTGGGACTACAGGCACACACCGCCATGTCCAGCTAATTTTTGTATTTTTAGTAGAGATGGGGTTTCAGCATGTTGGCCAGGCTTGTCTTGAACTCCTGCTTTGGCCTCCCAAAGTGCTGGGATTACAGGCATGAGCCACCTCACCCAGCCCACTTCTATTATTTATTTCAATCCAGTCTCTCATTCTCCAAGAATAATGAACCCACTTGCCTATTTACTATACTACAGTCACCTTTCAGGAGCCTGGTGTACCCAAAGAGAGACCTGAGCTCCATGGTCCTATGTCTCTGCACGAAATCATAGTCAAAAACGGTGGCCAGCAACAAAAAGTATTTAAAAACATTTCCAGGCCAGGTGCAGTGGCTCACACTTGTAATCCCAGCACTTTGGGAGGCTGAGGCGGGCAGACCACCTGAGGTCAGGGTGGCCCATGCCTGCAATCCTGAGGCAGGAGAATCACTTGAACCCGGGATTGCAGTGAGATTGCAGTGAGCCAAGATTGTGCCATTGCGCTGCAGCCTGGGCAGCAGAGTGAGACTCCATCTGAAAAAAATTAAAAATAAAAATAAAATAAATAAAGGAATTCCAATTCTAGTTACATCCTTTAAAGTCTGTCAATAAAGACCTACCCATGACTGACAGTCACACTTCATAGAAATCTCCCTCTCCTCCATTCCTCTTGATCTGAGCATCTCTTTCTCATTACTCTCGCCTCTTTTCCTTTTTCTCTAGTCAAACACTTGTGGCTCTTTACAAACAGGGACACATATTGATTTAGGCCATCCGCTATTCTTTTATATTTACACTCCACCCCCTGACCCCCTGTTGCTGAAGTGCAATTCTCTTTGGAGGCTTCTAGAGCTGCTGTCAGATTCTTCGTGATTCATAGTTTGTGCCTGAAATCCTTAAGGTTGAGGAATGGGGAAATTCTCTAAGAGAAGTGGCATTGTCACAGGTGAGAAGGGCAAGAATCCTCAAGCCTCTAGGCTCCCACTAGATGGTCTTCTTTGCCACAGCAAAAGAAAACGTGGGGTCATCTCTCATCTCCCCAGGCTTCAAACATGGTCAATAAATTCTGGTGTGAAAAATGCCAAAAAAAAAGCGGCCAAATATTCACTGTGATAGTTTGCCACATACTCTGTCACACTGAAAACAAATCAGGCTGTGAAGTCACTCATCTGAGCCCAGCTGGCTCACCAGAGCCCCTTGATTTGGGTTGGAGAGCAGCTAGCCCCCATGCACTGAACTCATTGGCCGGAGATCTGGATAAGCGGCAGGGGCCTGTCTGTGCCATTTGTGTGTTGCTACTCCAGACCTTAATTCTGCCATGTGTTCGATTTTTCTAAGGGGCATTCTGGTTTCTTTTTCTCTTCTTTAGCCATCAATAATTCACCAATTCTGAGAATTCACTGGGATTGTGGAGGTCGTGATAATGTCTTCATTAATACTTTTAGTATAAAGAATCCTTACCTTATCCTGATTTAAGTGTCGAGATCTTCCAGACCGTGTGCCGTGGACCCCTCTTAATAGCCTACTCTTGATGAACACATTGGTGAACCTGCTTTCCTATCCATGCTGAAGAATATGGTTATGAATCTGACATTTGAATCCCAAAAGTATCCATCCATCCTGCCGTATTTTCTTTAGAGAGTAAAGAAGCTACAGCCAGGTGCTGTGGCTCATGCTGGTCAACCCAGCACTTTGGGAGCCTGAGGCTGGCGGATCACTTGAGGTCAGGAATTTGAGACCACTCTGGCCACCACGATGAAACCCCCTCTCTACTAAAAAATGCAAAAATTAGCTGGGTGTGGTGGCACACACCCGTAATCCCAGCTATTTGGGAGGCTGAGGCAGGAGAATCACTTGAACCCAGGAGGCAGAGGTTACAATGAACTGAGATCATGTCACTGTACTCCAGCCTAGGTGACACAGCAAGACTCTGTCTCAAAAATAAATAAATAAATATATAAATGAATAAATAAAATAAAAAATAAAACAGAAGCCTCATAGCAAACTAACAGTTTTTCTGTTTTGAAGCCCATTAATACCTTTTTTTGTTTATTTTGTTTTTTCATTAATACCTTTTCAAGGGAAACCCTGGGGATTGTCACTTGGTTTAGTGGCATTTCTCAGCCTTCAAGCCTTTTCATGCCTACACCATTGCACTGGCAGGTGTTGACCATGACTTAAGTCTTTTTCTCAGATCTTTGACCTTGCCCTCTCTATAAATTCCCTGGGTCTCTGGTTACCATTCACCTGAAGCAGCAGTTCCAAAGCCTACTTTATTTGGTCTCCATGGTGGAGCTGAGCAGAAGTCACAGACCTCTTCTCACCTTCCAGCAGGAAATGGGTTAAAAACTAGCATGTGGGCTGGACGCGATGGCTCACCCCTGTAATCCCAGCATTTTAGGAGGCTGAGATGGGCAGGTCACTTGGGGTCAGGAGTCAAGACCAGCCTGGCCAACATAGTGAAACCCCGTCTCTACCAAAAATATAAAAAGATTAGCTGGGTGTAGTGGTGCACACCTGTAATCCCAGCTACTTGGGAAGCTGAGGCAGGAGAATTGCTTAAACTCAGGTGGCAGTGGTTGAAGTGAGATGCCGCCACTGTACTCCAGCCTGGGTGACAGAGCGAGACTCCATAAAACAAACAAAAAAAACTAGCATGTGGTTTGTAACTACAAAGGGTTATTTTTTGGCTTTTTCAATTTAATGTATTTATTAATTTGGTTCTCTTTCTGGAATAACTAGTGCTAAGCAACCCCTTGCCTCTCAAATGTGATTCTGATGCAAGTATCTTTTCAGAGGTATTGAATTTTGCAGCTGTAGCATGGGTTTGTCCTTCTTCCACGTCACACTTTAGCTGAAAGTCTTCGTGGTCAGGATAGAAGGTTGTTTTAATTTTAATGAGGAGTGTGCTGTCCTGGCTAGGCATTACTTTTGGTCTTCTAAGATGTAGTACAAAAATCAGAATTCTATCCTTTGACACCATCTAATTTGCTGGTTTGTTTCCAATATCTTTGTTTCCTTTTATTTCCTCTTCAACATATATGTGTTGAGCAGTCAAGAGCTACACAGGGTACGAAATACAAAGAGTGTAAAAGGATTTTCAGTGGAAAGACAGTCTTCTACTCTTACCTTATCTTCCAGTCTCTCTCCTTGGGCGCACACAATTACCAAAGTCTCTCTTCTCTGTGTGTTCAAAACCATGAGTATTGAACAAACAAACAAACAAGAAAAGCCACACGTGGGGATGTTGTTTTGCACCTTGACTTTTTTTCTCTTATCTATCCCTTGTTGATAATTTCCTGTCAGTGACATGGAGTTGTCTCTCTCTCTTTTTTTTTTAAACTAGCTGCCTGTGGTTGCCCTGTAATGTAGCCAGAGCCCCTGTTGGTGGATGTTCAGGTTGGGTCTGGGTTTTTAGTCTTTTTGTTTTCATAGATAAACTGTTAACCAGATGAAGAGAGGTAAAAATAGCTCCTATTCCTGAAAGCAACTTCAAGGTTGCCACCGATCGTGTGAGCTCCTATCGAGCTGTAAGACGTTTCTCACATAAGTCAGCTGGTGAGTGTTTAATGGCTCTTGGCAAGCTTTCTGTCAGAGCTTGGATCCGTGCTTAGGGATACTGCAGAGCTCCTAATCCACTGTATTAGGTCTACATGTGGCTATTTCTGAATGCCCAGCTCTGTTTTTCCCTCTCCCTTTTCTCCTCTCTTTCTATGCTATCTATGAGAAAACACAAGAATAAATAGCAGAGACAAAAAGTGGCATAAGAGTTTGGAGGATGACTGGGCACGGTGGCTCACACCTGTAATACCAGTACTTTTGGAGGCCGAGGGGGTGGATCACCTGAGGTCTGGAGTTCAAGAGCAGCCTGGCCAACATGGTGAAACCCTGTCTCTACTAAAATACAAAAAAAATTAGCTGGGCATGGTGGCAGGCGCTTATAATCCCAGCTACTTGGGAGACTGATTCAAGAGAATCGCTTGAACCTGGGAGGCGGAGGTTGCGGTGAGATGAGATAGTGCCATTGCACTCTAGCCTGGGTGACAAGAATGAAACTCTGTCTCAAATAAATAAATAAGAGTTTAGAGGAAAGAGACATATAAACTGAAGAACCAAAAATATATAAATATATTGGAGGTAATATTTGAGTAGGGCCAGGCCAGGGGATGACAGAAAGGAGGAGTAGCTTTGTGCAGTGGCAGTATCGTAGCCAATGAAGTTTATCTGAGGCACGATTATTGCTAATTAAAAACTCTTCCCCATACCTCGCAGTGACAACTTGCAATATAGTAAGCATTGGCAATTTTTGACAGTGTCTACGGAGACTGAATTTAAAAAAAAAAAAGATAGGAGGAGTTAGTAAATTAAAGGCAAGGAAAACAGAAAGAGCAAAGGCAAAGGGAGGTGGCCACAGCTCAAATTTAGCAGACTGTGAGATCAAGCAGACTGGAACAAATGTTTCATGCTGAGGAGAAGAGGCAGATGCGGCAGGATAGATAAGGTGGAACCTGATCTGGAGGATATGAATACATGGATGGCAAGCTGATATTTACTCTTAGAGGGTCTAAGATAAGTCTGGATATCTGGTATTCCCAAATTGTTCTTTCTCAGGAATGTCTTAACTATTATTGATCCTTTGTTCTTCCACATAAAATTTAGAATTATCTTGTCAAATTCTCTTTGGGATTGTACCTGTAATAGCACTGGTTTTGCAGATTAATTTAAGGGGAACTGACATCTTTACACTTTTATCTAACAATGAACATGGTATATCTTCTCATTTACTTATGTATTCTCTTTGTTTTTTTGAAACAAGGTCTTGCTCTCTTGCCCAAGTGGAAGTACAGTGGTGTGATCTCAGCTCACTGTCATCTTGATTTCCCAGGTTCAAATGGTCCTTCCACCTCAGCTTCCCAAGTAGCTGGGACCACAGGCACATGCCTTCATGCCTGGCTCCTTTTGTTTATTTTTTTTAGAGGCAGGGTCTCACTATGTTGCCACAGCTGGTCTTGAACTCCTGGGCTCAAGCAATCCTCCTGCCTCAGCCTCCCTAAGTGCTGGGATTACAGGTATGAGCCACTATACCTGGTTTAGGTGGTTTTTTTTTTTGTTGTTGTTTTTTGAGACAAGTCTCATCCTGTTACCTAGGCTGGAGTATAGTGGCAGGATCTCAGCTCACTGCAATGTCTGCCTCCCAGGTTCAAGCAATTGTCCTGCCTCAGCTTCCTGAGTAGCTGGCATTACAGACCTGTACCACCACACCCAGGTAATTTTTGTATTTTTAGTAGAGACAGAGTTTCACCATGTTGGCCAGGCTGGTCTCGAACTCCTGATCTCAAATGATCCGCCCACCTTGGCCTCCTAAAGTGCTGGGATTATAGCCGTGAGCCACTGCATTGGGCCAGGTTAGATATTCCTTAACAGCTCTCAATACAGTTTATTTTCTTTTATAGGTTTTACTAATCTTTTGTATGATATATTTGTTGTGGTTTGTTGCTACTGTAAATTATATTTTCAAATTGTATTTTCTGTCTATTGCTATTTTAGAAATATAATCAATTTATAAATATTGATTTTATATCTAATAAATTTACCTATAGACTTTGGGGGGTTTCTATGTAGAGAATCATATAATTTGAAAATAATGATATTTTTGTACAGTCATTTTCAATCCTTATACATTTTTTTCTTTTTCTTTTCCACAGTTTTCTGAACTGGCTAGGTTCTTCAAGACAATGTTAAACAGAAGTGGCAATACTGGGTACCATTGCCTTTTTTAAAGGGAATGCTGCTAATGTTTTATCATTAAGAATCGGGCTTGTAGGCCGGGTGCGGTGGCTCAAGCCTGTAATCCCAGCACTGTGGGAGGCCGAGGTGGGCGGATCACGAAGTCAAGAGATCGAGACCATCCTGGTCAACATGGTGAAACCCCGTCTCTACTAAAACTACAAAAAATTAGCTGGGCATGGTGGCGCGTGCCTGTAGTCCCAGCTACTC
>NW_016107316.1:16496662-16514120 GCF_001604975.1 Cebus imitator | reverse complement strand
CCATTGCACTCCAGCCTGGGTAACAAGAGCGAAACTCCGTCTCAAAAAAAAAAAAAAAAGAATCGGGCTTGTTGTAAGTTTTTAATAGATTCCTACTTTGGTTACATTTAGTTTTTAATTGTATGTGCCAAAATGTATGCTTGGTTTGGTTCACTCCCTTGGTCTTATTTTCCCAAACAAATTATACCAAAAAATGTATAATTTTGGTGTATGCAATTAAAATGTATAATGTTGGCATCTGCAATTAAATTATTGCATCAAAACTATAATCATGTTTAAATGGAAGAAATTTATTAAGGGCAGTAGCTCATGGAATCAATGGGTGGAATGAAGAAATAAAGAAGCTTCTGAGGTTTCACACAAACTTTCAGAACAATTCCACTGACATGAGCTGCTACTTCCTCCATGATCACAAAACTGCCGAAACAGAAAACTGCTGCTACAAATGCTGGCCCCAGAAGACACTGCCACAGAAAATCCCCATGACAGCAGCTAGCTCCAGAACCATGCCAATTCTCTCATAATTTATACCAGGAAAACGGATGCCCTGCACCCTGCCTCTTTCCTCACATGACTCGGTTCCAAATGAAAGTGTAACATAAATTCATCGCAGGACAGAAATTAAATCATATTAGGAAGATTTCTGATAACCATGGACTGGATTATTTGACCAGTATTTCTGCTGAAAACAACAAAAATGCTAAATAAAACATTTTGAATATCTTCATAAAAGCACCAAAGATATCAAAATCTAGAAATAATTCATTAAGTAAAAAATCTAAGCAAAATCTAGAACCCAAAGAAGTAAGCAGCCATTTTATACTTTGGGAGTATTTGTTTACATAAACTGTGAAACCAAATAGTAATTTTGATAGACTCATAAGGGGGAGGACAAAAAAAATCAAAGCCCAATGCAACCTAACAGACCCACATATAAAGCTGGACCCCAAAGGGCTACACCATTAGGATAAACATACAGAAGTAAACTGCCTTCTCCCGCTCACATCCAGAGAACTATAGGAAGAGTTGCCTGCATGCTGAAGAAAGCAGGGGAAGATAAAAAAGAAAATCATCTTTGATTGGTGGAAACCATGAGCCAGTCCTCACACAGACTTGAAGCCTAATTCACATCTCTAGGGTGAACCAAGTAACCACAAGCCTTGGAATTAAAGGCATCTAAACTGGCATAAACAAAAACAAGTAAATCTTTTCTAGAGAAAGATAGCTTCATTTTATTTCTCAGGAGATCCCTACAAGCAAAATGTAAATCCAAACTCAAAACTAACCAAGCATACAAGGAAATAAGATCATATGAGTGAGGTGCAGCAGAAACAACAGATAGCAGAAACAGACCAGCAAAGACTTCAGATATAGACCTTTTAGATACAGATCATAATATAACTATGCTTACTATATGTAAGTAAATAAAGGAATAGCTGAAAAATATTTTCAGAGATGAGGAAACTCTAAAAGTTGATAGAAACTTTGTTTTGTTCACTGCTATATGCCCAGTACTTAGACCATTGTTGAACACATAATAAGTATTAAGTTTTGAGGGAGTGGCTGAATATTTGCACCTAAGGCCTCCTGTCTGTGCTCATCTCAAATATCTAACTGCCTACTTGCCATCTTTAATAGGACAAGTTTTTGTTTGATAACTTCAATTCCTATCCAACATTTACTGTATTTTTCCATTCTCATGCTGCTATTGACACAGAATTTTTCTCAGCCACTTTGCCAACTGGTGACCCGGACCTGTGACTGGAGGTACCCCGCCCACTCTATCCATCTGTGTTATGGCTTGTATCTGTGTTTGGCAGTTCCTGAGCTTACGTCCCACATCCAAGAAGAATGAGGATATACTGACAATTCAAAGGGTGAGGTGAACAGAGAAGAATTTTTTGAGTGATGGAATAGATTTCAGCAGAGAGAGGATGTGGAGGTGGTTTCTCTCCCAGTATGAGTGAGTCTGGGGCTTTTATGGGCTCAGAATAGGGGAGTCCATGCTAATTGGTTTGTGAGTATGCAAAAAAGAAAAGTTAAAACAAGGGCACCACTCAAAGGTGGGCATGACAGTGTAAAAAACCAACTAGGGGCCAGGCGTGGTGGCTCACACCTGTAATCCCAACACTTTGGGAGGCCAAGGTGGGCAGATGTTGGAGTCAAGAGACAGAGACCATCCTGGTCAACATGGTGAATCCATGTCTCTACTAAAAATACAAAAATTAGCTGGGCATGGTGGTGCATGCCTATAATCCCAGCTCCTCAGGAGGCTGAAGCAGGAGAATTGCTTGAATCCTGGAGGTGGAGGTTGCAGTGAACCAAGATTGCACGACTGCACTCCAGCCTGGTGACAGAGTGAGACTCTGTCTCAAAAAAAAAAAAAAGAAAGAAAAGAAAAAAGATAACCAACTAGGGAAGGCTGAAATAGGTGAAGGGTGGAGATCAATCAGAGGCAAGTGTCCAGGTTCTCAATCCAGTCCAGGAATTTACCTGGGACTGTCTTCAACTTGAAGGTCAGGTTTCAGTTCCCTCCTCTGAAGTGGTACATCTAACTGCCATTAGGATAAGGATGGTGACTGATCTTAACTGACAGGGAGTGCTGTTTTGGGAAGACAGCAGTCAGATCTCTCTCAGAGGCCTAGCTAAGGATTGCTAGTAAAACGGAGCCATCATCTGAGGCTCCAGTTGGATGACTGTTCGGAGTTTGATGGTCTGACGGCAAGAAGAGACAAACTGGTTATTAGAAGACATGTACCAAACATGTACCAAAACGAAACAAGGGGGTAAGGACAGCTAAAAAAATCCCAAGGCTGCCAACATGCCCAGATAACTGGTGGCTATAGTTATGCCTGCTAAAATTTGGGTGGATAGGGCTTGGTTTTGTTAGCTCCTGTGATCTTATTTTCCCGAACAAAGAAACCTTTGGGTTATGAGTAATCTATTTATTCCAATCACCTGGCATGATTTGCAGGAAAATTGCCCAGAACTAGAATATTGATCCATAGTTTTACATTATGCAGCCCTTTTGTTTCTTCTTAGCTGCAGCTGGAGATCACTGGTTGGTTCACAGGAATAAGCAGGGTTAATCTAAAATGTAGACAAAAACATTTTTTTTTTTTTTGAGAGGGAGTCTCTCTCTGTCACCCAGGCTGAAGCGCAGTGGCACGATCTCACCTCACTGCAAACTCAGCCTCCCAGGTTCAAGCGATTCCCCTGCCTCAGCCTCCCAAGCAGCTGGGATTAATAGGCGCCCGCCACCACGCCTGGCTAATTTTTGTATTTTTAGTCGAGATGGAGTTTCACCATGTTGGCCAGGCTGGTCTCAAACTCCTGACCTCAGGTGATCTGTCCACCTCAGCCTCCCAAAATGCTGGGATTATGGGCGTGAGCCACCACACCTGGCCTGGCAAAAATTTAAAAACAACTAATGAGCCTAGAATTTAATGACAAGGGTGTGATAAGTTTTCTTTCTCCATTCTTCATTTTTATTAAAAACAAATCGTAATAGAACCAAGTTATTTGCGAAATAAACTTTAATGTTATACTTGGCCTGATTATTTGCATAAAGTACAACAAGAATAATTATTTTTCACATAAGCTTTTTAAATTGGCTTTGATGGAACTCTGTTTCACAAGGAATCTCAGATAAGACATTTTAAAGCTGAGCCCAGCCATGGGTTAATACCCTCAAATACCTATGAGTTGGGTAAATTTCTCTCCTCTCGAGATCACAAGATCACTTGGGGATTCTGGACCTGTTAGAAAGTGACATTCTTTACTCACTACAGGTTAGGAACCATGTACAGGGACTGTATAGACAAGGTATGAGGCCAGATTTCCCAGGGACTTTTATTGGCTCTACAAGTCAATCTTGATTCCATAAAGAGGAGCACACCCTTCCTGTCAAAGCCTTGGTAAAACAGCCAGTTTCTCCAACTGCATCCTGTTGCAAAAGAAAATGGATTGTTATTGCACTGATGCAAATAAGCATATTGCCATAAGTTAAAACTCACAAATAAGGCAGGGACGGTGGCTTATGCCTGTAATCCCAGCACTTTGGGAGGCCTAGGCAGGTGGATCACCTGAGGTAAGGAGTTCAAGACCAGCCTGACCAACATGGTGAAACTCTGTCTCTACTAAAAATACAAAAAATTAGCCTGGTGTGGTCGTGGGTACCTGTAATCTCAGCCACTCAGGAGGCTGAGGCAGGAGAATTGCTTGAACCTGGGAGGTGGAGATTGCAGTGAGCCAAGATCATGACATTGCACTTCAGCCTGGGNTCAGGAGGCTGAGGCAGGAGAATTGCTTGAACCTGGGAGGTGGAGATTGCAGTGAGCCAAGATCATGACATTGCACTCCAGCCTGGGTGACAGAACAAGACTGTCTAAAAAAAAAAAAAAAGGAAAATAAGAAAAGAAAAAACAAAACTCACAAATAGTTTCCTAATTCTGGAAACCAGGCATAGAGAAGCAAATTTTGTTCATAAGACTATCTTACTCAATTGTTAAAAGCTGTAAATAGTTCAATAAAAGTTTTCCTGATGTTGAAAAACAAAACAAGGATCGGCAATGTTTTAAGCAAAAAGTTAAAAAAGATTACTTCAGTTTTCTATTAGTTCAGCCCATTCCATCAATTCTTGTTCTGCTTGATATTCATGAACATTTCAGCTCTTTGTGAGTCCTGTACGTTTTTCCTTGAGTACAAATCTCCCAAGTTATCAGAAACCTACAATTAACAGCACCTGTCAAAGTCCTATAGCTGATTATAAACCATCTTTTGAAGAGGATCAAAACAAGATTACAACAATTGTCTGAGAATGACAAAATGTCTTCAGGTAGTCACAGTCAAAAACATGACTGAAAAAGAAATGTGGTTATTTCTATGGTTTACAACAACTTAACATAGTAACCTTAATTATGATTGACAGCATATACTCAGACATTAGAATTTTAGATACACCATATAATTTTGGAACATATATTAATATTATTCACTAAAATATAACCTGAAGAAGATTAAACCTTATTTTTATTTTGGCAATCCCATGTAACTAAGCATGTCAGATAATCCTGTTTACCTTTCTTTTGGATGCTCCAGGGGCCCTCTGTAGCATTCAAAAGATAGAGGTCAAAAAAGACAATTTTTGAAGGTAAAATTTCATTTTGGGAAGCATGTTAAATACATTAGAGGTTTAAAACACTTGATATTTTGAAACAGAATTCCAGATTAACAGAAGTAACTTTATTTAGCTAAAATGATGACTCAAAAATATATAAAAAGGCAAAAATCTTTAGTCATTAAGAGGGAAGACTTAGCTTTCCAAACAATCTGTTGTCTGCCTTCTTCTTCCTTTTTTTTTTTTTTTTTTTGGTAGTTTATTCACAAGGCAAACAAAAATCTTTCATTATTTTTTAGCGTTACATGAAATCTTATTCAAGGGAGAGAAAGTCGAATTTCTTCACCCTTGATTAGTCTACTATTAATGTCAACAAAACCCAGTTTTTAAAAATGAGTCCTCATAGATAATTCTATCAAATCTTAACCAGTTCGACTGTGACGTGAGATTCTTATAAACTTCTTACAACCTTGTACAAATTTTTGTTAAAGAGCATATCTGTGCCTTAAGAAAACCTTGTCGTGTTTTTATTCCAATGCTCAATTTATGGAAAAANTCTGCCTGTGCAGAAGCACTGGAGAGCCGGTGAAATAGTTAAGAGATTTTATTCTAATAGCTATAATTACAGTGCTTGTTTGTCGAAATGAAAACTGAAAACAAGTATACAAAACAGTTGATTACTAATCGTGTATTGAAAGCAGTAAGAGGTTCCACGACACCAAATAGACCAGTTCTGAGGTTTCCCCAAGATAAATTTAACAGCTCCAGCTTCTTCAGTGTTTATCAAAATACAAAAGAAAAAAGTAGAGGTTGTCTTTTTCGATGGCAAATCGGACCCTTGCAGGCTGAGGGAAAGAAAGCTACGTCACACACAGAGGTGGGGTGCTCCCGAGGGGCTGTGGGTCTAGGTGGACCGCCTGCCCGGCTTGCACGCGCTCCTGCTGGTGAGGCCCCAGACATCCTGCCAAAGTGTCTGAGTGAGCACGAGTATTGGGGACGACGGACTCACTCTGGCCACATGCTGACCGAGGGACAGGTGGGGGCCCTGTCTCCCACAGGCTGCCTGAAGGTGGCTGTAGCGGCCTGTGGGAGAGTGGGGTGGCTGTGGGCTCCCAGCCTGGCCCCTGGGAACCATGGGGGCACAGGGACAAGCACATGGCTATGGAATGCAGGGTGACCCAAGGACAAGCAAGTTGCGGGGATCTCTATTGTGACCATGCAGAATTGATCGCGGTCTGCTGCCCCGCCGCCTCACGTTCCCAAGGGGAACAGCCGGGCTGGCGACTGGCATCCAGGCCGTAAATCTATGCTAGGCAGGGTCTCCCTTCTGTGTGTTCAAGTGTTCTCGACTTGGATTTTTAACTATTTAAAAAAATGCACTGAGTTTGGGTTAAAAACCAACCACCAAAATGGATTTCAACACAGCTCTAAAGCCAAGAGCATGCCCGGCTTTCCCAACACAGCGACTCCTGGAGGCCAGGTGCCCACAGGCCTACATCCCCTCTCAGCACTGAACAGTGAGTTGATTTTTCTTTTTACAATAAAAAAAGCTGAGTAATATTGCATAGGAGTACCAGAAACTGCCTCATTGGAAACAAAAACTATTTACATTAAATAAAAAGCCTGGCCGCAGGCTGCGTCTGCCACATTTACAGCACGGTGCGATGCACACGGTGACCAAACCACAGAGGCAGCTTCTGGCACTCACACCACGAGCCGCACGTTTGCCACATGAGAGTAAAGCAGAGGGTGAGAGGAGTGAGAGGGAGGGGGGTCGCATTCACTTCTGGTTCCGGAGCTGATTGGACAGCCAGTCCAGTCCTTCATAGAGCCCGTCGCCGCTGGTGGCGCAGGTGGCCTGAATGTACCAGTTCCTGTGGCGTAGGGAGTGCAGCCCCAGCTTGTCTGTGATCTCGGCCGCATTCATGGCGTTGGGGAGGTCCTGCTTGTTGGCGAACACCAGGAGGACAGCATCCCGGAGCTCATCCTCAGCCAGCATCCTCATGAGCTCCTCACGGGCCTCATTCACGCGCTCTCTGTCATTGCTGTCCACCACGAAGATCAGGCCTTGTGTGTTCTGGAAATAGTGGCGCCACAGAGGCCGGATCTTGTCCTGGCCACCCACGTCCCACACAGTGAAGCTGATATTCTTGTACTCCACGGTTTCCACATTGAAGCCTATGGTAGGAATGGTGGTCACGATCTCACCCAGCTTTAGCTTGTACAGGATCGTGGTCTTCCCCGCGGCATCCAGGCCTACCATGAGGATGCGCATTTCCTTTTTGCCAAAAAGGCCCTTGAAGAGGTTGGCGAAGATGTTCCCCATGCTTGTAGACAGGTGGAAGGACACTGGCCAGGGACACCTCAGCGGCTGCTGCTCCGAGCCAGGCGTTGGTTTCGCTCCCACCAATTCTATCAAATCTTAACCAGTTCGACTGTGACGTGAGATTCTTATAAACCTCTTACAACCTTGTACAAATTTTTGTTAAAGAGCATATCTGTGCCTTAAGAAAACCTTGTCGTGTTTTTATTCCAATGCTCAATTTATGGAAAAACTATATAAAACCCTTTTGAATTTAGTCAATATGCTCACACACATAATTTCTTTTGTAATATTAATTTTTTCTTTTTTCTTTTTTATTCCCCTCCCCCACCTGTAATATTTTTACAAACCTCCCACAACTTGTTTAAACCTTTAGCTTTATCTTATTTAATCAGAAACAGTCTTTTAACCCTCTAAACTAGGCAAAAATTTACATTCCCATGCCTTTTTATAATCTTACTAAAAACATATTTTACTTCCCTTACACACCTTGCATGTAAATCTATTTTCAGTAGTCTCAATTACATGTTATAATGGTAACTGTTAACAATTTTTAATTTTAATGTAAAACCTGTAAGTTTTTAATTATGTATTTGGTGCAGGTAAGATCTGACTCTTTCCAGAATAGTTTAAGGGCATGGTTAATTTCATATGTCCCCAGGCCTTACCAAACTGTAAAGTAAGCAAGTTAAACAATTTTTTTTTTAAGACGGAGTTTTGCTCTTGTTACCCAGGCTGGAGTGCAATGGCGCGATCTCAGCTCACCGCAACCTCCACTCCTGGGTTCAAGCAATTCTCCTGCCTCAGCCTCCTGAGTAGCTGGGACTACAGGTGTGTGCCACCATGCCCAGCTAATTTTTGTATTTTTAGTAGAGATGGGGTTTCACCATGTTGATCAGGATGGTCTCGATCTCTTGACCTCGTGATCCACCCGCCTTGGCCTCCCAAAGTGCTGGGATTATAGGCATGAGCCACCGCGCCTGGCCTTAAACAATTTTCAAAAGCCAAAGAAGCTTGATTCATGATCTTAGAGCATTTAGCAAACCTAATATCTGAACACAATTTAGACTACATGTTTACATTTGAAGACATTTGTATTTTGCCAATAATCTTTAAAACTGTTTTTATTTCTCAAAGATTAATGTCACATGAACTAAAAGGCAATTTTTTCTTCAAAAAATATTTGATCTAAGCACTTACTTTTCTCTAAGCCCATTAATTAGAGCTCTTTTTTAATATAAACTTCACATATGTACACATATATAACTACACAGATAGACAGAAGACGATGCAGTAGTTGTAAGATTTTTCATCTGCTGGTTTCTTAATTGGATTACTGGCCGCTGGGTGGAACCCTTCAAGAAGCAGGGATAGGAAATCATGCAGTTTCTAAGGTATAATAAGCAGATATATCTGGAAGATAAAAACAGATTTTGAGATGGATTTATTCGCTTTTAATTCTTGGGGTTTCATGAGGAAAACAGAGGCTTTCCAAGCAGTCCCATGCGAAGTTATCTTAGAGCCTCTCATACATGCATTAAGAGTGGCAAGGCAAAATAGGAAAAATAATTCAGTCGACTGAGAAGAAAAAAACCTTTTCCAGCAGAAAGATCCTAGAAGAGAAAAAAAAAAACCATAAAGGCCTTTTAGATATACCTAAAGCTTGGAGAGATATATACATATATATCTACATATGCATCCACTTTTAATTAAGCTGACTTTTAACAACAGCACTCTTTTAAAAAAATCCTTTAAAATTCCTATTACCTGACTTTAACGGTGCCAAATAGCCAATATTTCTGACTTTTGAACTTTACCAAAAGTATCTCGCAGATGAAACCAAGAAGCCTCAACTAAGGTTATGATTTAACTGTGAGTGTACAAGGTACAGGTATTGATCGACTTACGACCTATGCAACTTACGACCATTCTACTTTACGACCACGATCGCTAGCCACGACTGCTCTGCATCTGGCAGCGCAAACATTGCCCAACTGGGCGTCCAACAGTGCGGACCAGCTTCTGGCAGTGCTACCATCTCCGCGTGCACCATTTCAACTGTACATATAGCCTACTCAACTTACAACCAAATCGTGTTACGACCGGTCTGCCGGTCCCAATCGTGGTCGTAAGTCGAGCACTAGCTGTATTGTCAAACAGGTAGTAAGCAGTTTTAACAAAACCTAGAATCTTTAAAGCTAGCTCAGAGAAAGGAAGATTTAGGAAAGGAAGCTAGAAGTTGTTCATGGAGGAAAAGAGAATCAGCAAATGGTAACAGTCACACAGATATTAACCAGAAAGTACTCATTCCTTAAGCCAGGATTGAACTCAGGCTGCCACTGTAAAATGGCAGAGAACAAAAGAAAGTACTGCTATGTGGTTTCAAGGTCAAGTTCCCAAGGATGTAAAACAAGATGGAGACCTCATTCAGTTGTTTTTTTTTTTTTTTTTCTTCAGAGACCTGTAACAAAATTTGCTACTGACCAGTTTGGTGGGCTGGCATGAACAGTAACCCACATTTTATCCCAAGGTACTCCTCCTTATGACAGAACCATACTGAAAAACACCCAAAGCATACCAGATTGGCTACAGCTTAAGACTTGCCTCGTTAACCCTTTTTTTCCATTAATCAAAACTTTGCAGAGAATATAAACAGTGATTTTTATCATTCATTCAACCAGTCTGCACAGAGAGAGAGAGGCTAGAAGCCTGACTGGCAAAAACTTTTACTCTTTTTCTGGCAAGTCAGGCTTCTTGGTTCCCTTCCCCTGAGTTATGGAGCCCTTTTGACCCTGGAGTCACATAAAGGGGGAGCAAATAAAGAGTTTTTGCATACTGTAAAAGTTGTCCCTCCTCAGGAGATTTGCCCTGTTTGATCTGTAATATCTTCCTGGTTTATTTTTAAGCCAAACAGTTTAAGGTTTGAGGAAATTAAACTTTTCCCAGTTTGGGGGATGCATCTGTCATATGGGGGCACAATTAGCCATCCATGAAGAGAGGAGAGAGGAGGAAAAAGAAAAAGAAGGCTTTTTTTCCCCAAAGGAATCCCAGTGATTCAGTATGCATTAGAGAGAAATACAGACTGAAGATGGTTGGTTACCCATCTGGAAAGAAGGGAAAAAGGAGTACCTTTGTCCTTTCTCTTCCCAGTGAATACATGGGCATGTAAGAGAGAGAAAGAAAAGGCATCTCCTTTTTTCTTTTCTCCTTATATCCCCAAGTTCTGGCAACCTTGGCAGAGTGTCATCCATGGGTGCCAAAACGGCTCTCACCCATGTAACAGGAAGGCCTAAAGGGTAGGAACTGTCTACATTCACATACATGCTGGCCTGCCCTCCCTGCTGTCAGTAACCTCATCTATGCCATGAATACAGGTATGAACCATGTATCCAACCTCCTCAACCATGAAAAGAAGGGAGGCCTAATCGGCAGGAATTAAGCCTACCTGCATTGTGCCCCTTGACTTCCATTGTCATCTGTCTCTGGATCCCTCAGGTCCAGTTTTCCTTTCTAAGACTTAAACTCAAAGCTTGGAATTGAGTTTGGGAAAAAAAGGTGCTTCAGGAGGGTGCATGGACTCTTAAGTCCCAGGTGGCTCATGCTAGACTGTAGCCAGCAGCTGGAAAGGCTGCTCCTCCAGTGTTTCCTTATTATAATCCAAATGTTAAAGTGAAGCTGTGGAATGGGGTCCTCCTCAAACAAGACAGTGAAAAAGGAATCCCACGAATTGGTGTCCTGGCTTATGCCTTCCACTTTCCAAAACAAAACAAAAAAAAAAAAAAAAAAAAAAAAAAAAAAAAAAAAAAAAAAAAAAAAAACAAAAAAAAACAAACAAAAAAATCCTCTTGCATAGAAAAGCTCCCTGTATTCACAGGGCTGTGTTATGTCCTGACATTGTAGAGAAAAGGAAGAAAAAAAACAGCTTAAGTGCAGGGAGCGGAAGGTGTCTAGGGGAAAAATCCTCTTGCTTTTCTGCAAATGGGTTCCCCCAACAGGGAAAGAAACTCCTAATCACTGCTTCCTCCCACTCTTCTAAGAAGACAGAAACTGCATTGTCCTGAATTACATTTTTGATGACTGGGCCAAGTGCCCATTCTTCCCAGTAATATTTCTGTAGTTTGCAACAACACCGTTAGCCTTGTAAAAGGCAGAGTTGGGTGCCATGACAGCCACAATAGAAAGAAGAAAAATGCCATAGAAAAGACTGGATTGGAACGAGGCTGACATTTTCAACTCCCGAGAGCAACGGTGTGGGTTCCTTTTCAGCATCCTGTCCTTTGCAGCTGCACCATTTGTTGTGTTTTGTTTATTGTTTGTTTGTTTGTTTTGAGATGGAGTCTTGCTCGATCAGCCATGCTTGAGTAGGGTGGCATGATCTCAGCTCACTGCAGCCTCCTCCTCCTGGATTCAAGTGGTTCTCTTGCCTCAGCCTCCAGAGTACCTGGGATTATAGATATGCAACACCACACCCGGCTAATTTTTAAAAAATATATATTTTGGGTAGAGTTTGGGTTTTACCATGTCAGCCAAGCTGGTGTTGAACTCCTGACCTCACGTGATTCACCCACCTCAGCTTTCCAAAGTGCTGGGATTATAGGCATAAGCCACCACACCCAGTCACACCATTTGCTCTTAACTAGCTAATCAGAGGTTTGGTGCTTTGCCTGCCTTCAAAAAAAAGTGTAAGGACAAGAAGCCTCAGAAAAAAAAGTGGAGTTATATGTTCACATTCACTCACCCTTCTGACAAATCTCAGATGATTCCCCAGATATGATGTAGGGTTTTTCTTGGCCACTTTGCCACCCAGGGAGCTCCATGGCCAGTGACACCCCCACCTCCACCCTCAGCCTGGGCCTTGCTGGGCCCTGGGCCTGCTGTTGGAGGTGCCCCACTCACTTGGCCTGCCTGTGTTATAGCTTGTTCTGGCATATGGTGGTTCTGGAGCTCTTGTCCTGCAGCCAAGACGAATGAGAATATGCTGATGATTCAAAAGGTGAGGAGGGCAGAGAATAATTTTATTGAGTGATGGAATAGCTCTCAGCAAAGAAGGGACATGGGTGGTCCCCCAACCCTGTAGTAGGTGGTTTCTCTACCGGTGTGGCTGAGTCCAGGGCTTTTATGGACTCAGAATAGGGGAGTGCATGCTGATTGGTTTGTGGGTATACAAAAAAAAAAAAATTAAAACAAAGGTACCGCTCAAAGGTGACCACAACAGTGTAAAAAAACCAATTAGGGAAGCGTAGGTATACGTAAAATAGGTGAAGGGTGGAATCCAGCAGAGGAAAATGTGCCAAAAGGGAAGACAGGTTTTTGATCTAGTCTGAGGATTTACCTGGGACTGTCGTTGGCTTGAAGGTTGGGTTTCACCAGGGACCCAACCCTATCTGCTTAGGCATTTGTCTGCCTCCTGTCACTATCAGTATGAAGAAATAACAGACTGGGTAATTTAGAAAGAAAAGAGGTTTAATGGACTCACAGTTCCCCATGACTGGTGAGGCCTCAGGAAACTTACAATCATGGTAGAAGGCACCTCTTCACAAGGCAGCAGAATAGATAATAAGTGCCAGCAGGGGAAATGCCAGACACTTATAAAACCATCAGATATTGTGAGATCTTACTCACTGTCATGAGAACAGCATGGAGGAAATTACCCCCATGATTCAATTACATCCCATCAGGTCCCTCTCATGACATGTGGGGATTATGGAAATTACAATTCAAGATGAGATTTGGGTGGGGACACAGCCAAACCATACCATCCTACTCCTGGCCCCTCCCAAATCTCATGTCCTCACATTTCAAAACATAATCATGCCTTCCGAACAGTCCCTGAATTCTTAACTCATTCCAGCATTTACCCAGAAGTCCAAGTCTAAAGTCTCATTTGAGACAAGGCAAATCCTTTTTGCCTATAAGCCTGTAAAATCAAAGCAAGTTAGTTACTTCCTAGATACAATGGGGGTACAGGCACTGGGTAAATACACCCATTCAAAATGGGAGAAATTGACCAAAACAAAGGGGCTACAGGCCCCATGTAAGTCCAAAATCCAATAAGGGCAGTCATTAAACATCAAAGTTCCAAAATGATCTTCTGTGACTCCATGTCTCACAGCCAAGTCAGGCTGATGCAAGAGGTGGGCTCCCATGGCCTTGGAAAGCTCCACCACTGTGGCTTTGCAGGGTACAGCCCTCCTCCCAGCTGCTTTCACAGGCTAGCACTGAGTGTCTGCAGCTTTTCCTGGTGCATAGTGCAAGCTGTCAGTGGATCTACCATTCTGGGGTCTGGAGGACAGTGGCCCTTTTCTCACAGCTTCACTAGGCAATGCCCAGTGGGGAATCTGTGGGGGGGCTCCAATTCCAGATTTCCCTTCTGCATTGCCCTAGTAGAGGTTCTTCATGAGGGCTCCACCCCTCAGCAAACTTCTGCCCAAACATCCATGTGTTTCCATACATCCTCTGAAATCTAAGTGAAGGTTCCCAAACCTCAATTCTTGACTTCTGTGAACCGCCCAACACCATATGGAAGCCATCAAGGCTTGGGGCTTGCACCCTCTAAAGCAATGGCCTGAGATGTACATTTGCCCCTTTTATCCATGGCTAGGACACAGGGCACCAAATCTGGAGACTGCACAAAGCGGCAAAACCCCAGGCCTGGCCCACAAAACCACTTTTTCCTTCTAGGCCTTCAGACCTGTGATGGAAGGGGCTGCCATGAAGACCTCTGACATGCCCTGAAGACATTTCCTCCATTACCTTGGTGATTAACATTTGGATTTTCATTATTGCAACTGGTCATGTGGGCATAGCTAGTATTGATGACTACCTTCTAATACCCATTCTCTATTTCCTTTGTCTTCAGCAAGCACCTCAGCAGATCATGGTTTTTTACCTGGTGGAGTGACTCAAACTTTCATTCCTGAAGGCCATTTGTAGTCCTTCCTGGATTGGGTTGTTGTAGTTTCTGATTGACCTTAATCACAGGGTATGGTAATACTAAGAGATGCCCTAAGGGATCTCCTGTAATTCCATCCATACTCTTCCTTACCTCCACTGTGGAGTAGTAAACTGATTTCATCTTGATAGTTTGGGTCAATCACCCCAGCCAGCACTGTAACGCCCTTTTTAGCCTGTTTACGTAAAAGTAAGAGGAGCTCAAAGTGTCCAGGTGACAATCTTCCAGTTTAATGGAATCATTGTTGTGTCCCCTGGTGGCAGCATTCTTCCCTCTAGAACTAAGACCTCTAGGCCAGCAGAATGCAAGGTAACCAGAACAGGAAGCAAAAATTTTGCTAGTGGGCCACTAGGGGTGATGGTGAATGGTGCCACTTACACTTCCACCCCTTGATTTCTCGACCCATGAATCCTGGATATGGGAGAAACAGTACCGCATATTGGATGCTGATTTAGAGCTTACACAGCCTTCTGGAGAACTTTGCCCCAGCCCTGCAAACTACTGTCACCTAGTTGGCATTGTAATTGTGACTTCAAAAGGCTATTTCACTGTTCTATCAATCCAGCTGCTTCAGGGGAACATGGTAGGACCATTAAATTCCATTAGCATGAGCCTACTGCTGCACTTCTTTAGCCATAAAGTGAGTGCCTTGGTCAGA
Organism: Cebus imitator; assembly: GCF_001604975.1. NCBI lineage: Eukaryota > Metazoa > Chordata > Mammalia > Primates > Cebidae > Cebus > Cebus imitator. Next base: position 16,499,068 of record NW_016107316.1, on the reverse strand, counting down.
GGCAGGGCTGTGTGGAATACCATGATGGTGGATAAGGCATTCCATGAATCCACAGATGGTAGTCTTGGCAGAAGCATTGCATGCAGGACAGGCAAACCCATATTCAGAGTAAGTGGCTATTCCAGGGAGGACAATCATCTTTCCATGATGGAAGAGGTTCAATATAATCCACCTGCCACCAAGTAGGTAGCTGACCACCCCAAGGAATGATGCCATATTGAGGGCTCAGCGTTAGTCTCTGCTGCTGGCAAATTGGGCACTCAGCAGTGACCATAGAAAGGGCAGCCTTGGTGAGTGGAAGTCCATATTGCTGAACCCATGCAAAACTTCCATCTCTGCCACCATGGCCACTTTGTTCATGAGCCCATTGGGTGATGACAGGGTGGGGTGGGTAAAGACACTGAGTGGTGTCCACAGAACAAGTCATCCTATCCACTTGATTACTAAAATCCTCCTCTGCTGAGGTCACACTCTGGTGAGCACTCACACAGGATATAAATATCTTCACAGTTTTTGACCACTTACCTCTTTCTGACCATCCACATACCTCTTCCCCAAATTTCTTTGTCACCAATTTTCCAATCATGCTTCTTCCAACTCCCTGACCATCCAGCCAAACCATTGGTTACAGCCCATGAATTAGTACATAGCCATTCATCTGGTCATTTTTCCTTCCAAGCAAAGTGTACAACCAGGTGCACTGCTCGAAGTTCTGCCCACTGGTAAGATTTCCCTTCACCCCTGTCCTTCAGGGATGTCCTAGAAAGAGGCTATAGTGTTATAGCTGTTCACTTTTGGGTGGTGCCTGCATATCGTGCAGAGTCATCTGTAAACCAGGCCACAGTCTTTTCTTCCTTTGTCAATTGATCATAGGTTACTCCCTATGAGGCCATCAGTGCAGACTTGGGGAGAGAAGGCAGGGTGGCGGGAGTGGAGATCTGGGCATTTGAGCCACTTCCTCATGTAATTTATTTGTGCCTTCAGGACCTGCTCGAGCTCGATCATGTATATACCACTTCTGTTTGATGCCAGAACGCTGCTGTGCATGCCTCACTTTATGACTAGATGGCTCAGAAAGCACTCAGTGCATGATAGGGAGTTTAGGTCACATGGTGACTTGATGATCCATAATCAAATGTTCAGTTTCCACCAAAGCCCAGGAATAGGCCAAGAGCTGTCTCTCAAAAGGACAGTATTTATCTGCAGAAGATGGCAAAGGTTTGCTCCAAAATCCTAGAGGCCTCCACTATGATTCACCTATGGGAGCCTGCCAAAGATTCCAAACAGCATCCCTATCTGCCTCTGACACCTCAGGCACCATTGGAGCTGCTGGGTCATATGGCCCAAGTGTCGGAGCAGCTTGCACGACAGCCTGGACCTATTGCAGAGTTTTCTCCTGTTCTGGACCCCACACAAAACTTGCAGCCTTTCAGGTCACTCAGTAAATGGGCCGGAATAACACCCCTAAATGAGGAATGTGTTGCTTCCAAAATCCAGTTAGGCCCACTAGGCATTGTGCCTCTTTCTTGGTTGTAGGAGGGACCAAATGCAGCAACCTATCCCTCACCTTAGACGGAATATCTTGACAGGCCCCACACCACTGGACCCGTAGAAATTTTACTGAGGTAAAAGTTCCCTGAATTTTAGTCAGCTTTATTTCCCATCCCCTGGCATACAAGTGTCTCACCAACAAGTCCAGCGTGCTTGCTACTTCTCGCTCACTGGATCCAATCAGCACAGTGCCATCAATGTAATGGACCAGTGTGATACCTTGCGGAAGGGGAAAATAATCAAGATCTCGTGATAACTCACTCACTATCACGAGAACAGCATGGGGAAACAGCCCCTATGATTCAATCACCTCCGACCAGGTCCCTCCCATAACACATGGTGATCATGGGGATTATGATTCAAGATGAGATTTGGATGGGGACACAGCCAAACCATATCAATATCCAAAACCTACAATGCGTTCAAAACAGATCTTGTCACTGTTTATATAGGTCTCCTTATTTCTGTTGGGGTGACTGTCATTATCTCAGCCACTCAGGCTCCAGAACTTGGGGTCAGCCTTCACTTCACTTTCTCTGTTTGCCCCAAACCTAGCAGTCACCAAGAAGCTGTTTCTATTGCAGTTTTTTCATCTCCCCCTTGCTGTCCATTCCCATTGCCATTGTCATCTAGACATTTATTACCACATGCATAGGAAGTGCTGGGCCTCTGATGGCTAGCCATAACCTACATTACCTACTTCTTTCTATTCTGTTTTTGTTGCTGTTATTGTCGTTGTTGTTGTTTTTTAGACAGGGTCTCACTCTGGCAGCCAGGGTAGAGTGCAGTAGTGTGATCTCAGCTCACTGCAGCCTCAACCGCTCTGGCTCAAGTGATCCTCCCACCTCAGCCTCC
>NW_016107316.1:16485000-16496073 GCF_001604975.1 Cebus imitator | reverse complement strand
AAGAGACAGGGTCTCTTTATGTTGCCCAAGCTGGTCCTGAACTCCTAGTCTCAAGCGATCCTGCCTCAGCCTTCTAAAAATGCTGGGATTACAGATCTGAGCCACTTCACCTGACCTACTTCTGTCTATTCTTGATACCGCTCCTAAATTAGTATTTTTAAATGATGTTTTGTCCATGTTAATTGACTCTCCAAAATGTCTGTCAGCTGCCAAAGAACTGATAGTTACATGTATTGGCCAGAACAAGTTGTACTCCTTAGCCTGACGATGTACTGCTTTATCAGGAGACCTGGCTTTCAGTCATCCGTTTCTTCAACAAATGCTAGCTAAGTTTCCATTCTGTACCAAGCTTTGTCCTAAGTGTTGGGAATATAAGTGAACAAGAGAGACAGTCATTGCCTTCTGTGAACTTGCTGCGTGGTGGGGAAGACAGCCAATTAGATGAACAATTATAGCTCAGGGTGATGAGTGTTGTCATACAGTCAGTTCATGGGGGTTGTAGAAGGCCTGAGGCAGAGGCAAACTTGGGGTGCGTGGATACAAAACAAGTGTCAGAGAAGGCTTTCCTGGGTAAAGAACTTTCAACTTCATTTCCCATTATTTCCCTTTTGCAACTTTCTGTTGCATTATTCATCATTCTTTCCATATCTTATCTTTCCCTCAAGGTCCCTGTTAAGTTTCTTCCCAGATCTCACGCTCCTGGTGGTCATGTTCTTCTCAGCTCTGATTGTATTACTAATTGGCACAGGGACTATGCTAACTTGAATTTATGTATGTGTGCATACACGTGTACGTACACACCCATTAATTTGAATCATACAAAAATTACAGAATATTTAACCATTTTTAGCCCACAAAAATGGTAATTCCATATGGTTCAACCATATGACTTGAAAACTTTCCCTAGAGCTATCTCTATATAAATCCCTATACAAACTTACAGTTTAGCTTGAAGATACAAACTTATAAGCAGCCCCACAAATGCTCTGTCATATTTCCCACAGAGTCAAAAAAGTGTAAATTCTCATTTACATATTTTACATCTGATCACATGTACACATATAAACCCAAAAAATGACAAACTCATTCACAAATGTCCTCATCTAGTATACACCCAATATGCACACACGAAACCGACAGATGCACGAGATGCTAATCCACACTCTCTCACACACACTCATTATAACCAACACATGAGTGTACACAGAGACCCCCACACATATGCTTGCATACACACATTCATACCCAGATATAACCAGAACAATTCTCAAACTTAACAAAGCCAGGCACGTGGGCACCCTCAGGGGAGAATTTCACCCATTCACTTCTACCCTGTGTTTTTGCAGATCTAAGAGATCAGATAACAAGGTGATACGACTCTGTTTAAAATAGGGATGCATAAGCTCTGAGCAAGAATCCGGAGAACTCTCCTGTGAGTAAAGAGCTTATGCTCTAAGGCACAGAATCTGTAACATTTACCATGGCTACTCAAAGGCCTTTTAGGACTTATGCCCTCGTAAGGTTAATGAGGTATTAGTGTCCCCTGATCCAGGGAAGACCTTTTTGTTGTTGTTTTGAGTCCCTGGCAGGTCAACTTTCCTGCTGGGTCCAGGAAGATGAAAGCCAGATGGAGAAGGTGGGCTGGTAGCAGTTATTGATGTAAATTACGACAAGCAGCAGCCAGTTGTCTTAGGTAGACATTGCAGTGGCAGGGAACTGGCTGTAGCTGATTGAAATCTGAGAGTACAGGGAGGGAAGACTCATTGAGGGAAGACTCGTTGGGGGGTGTGGAGGGGGTGGGCTCTGTTCCTCTGTTGCATGAGCAAAGCTTCTCCGGCTCCAGTTTCCCTCTGGCTTGTTTCCCCGCCACGCTGTCTTCGTCTGGTTTCCATGGACACCAAGAGCTATCACAGGCACAGCACAAGAAACCCTGAGCGGAGAAAAACATCAGGCCAGGGCTGCGTTTTTAGCTCTTAGGCCCTGTGAAAATTAGGAAGGAACGGTTTCTATAAACTTTTTCAAAGTGTGACATATGATAGAAGAGCATTATACAGGTCATTAGTGTGTGGCCCTCTGAATTCTCATGAAGTGAATACACCTATGTAACCCCAACTCAGATCAAGATCTAGAACATGACCAGCTCCCAGACACCTCCTTATAGCCCTCTTCCATCCCTATCCCCGAAATAACCAGAATCCTGACTCCTCACTCACTGATTAGTTTGATCTGGTTTGAACTTTATATGATTGGAATCATACAGTAATACTCTTTTGTGCCTACCTTCTTCAACACATCATTACATCTGTGAGATTCCCAGCAGAAGCATGGTATTGTATAGCAATGATTTAGAGTTCCATTGTTTAAGAATATATCACTACGCCAGGCGCGGTGGCTCACGCCTATAATCCCAGCACTTTGGGAGGCCAAGGCGGGCGGATCATGAGGTCAAGAGATCGAGACCATCCTGGCCAACATGGTGAAACCCCGTCTCTACTAAAAGCACAAAAAATTAGCCGGGTATGGTGGTGGGTGCCTGTAGTCCCAACTTCTCGGGAGGCTGAGGCAGGAGAATTGTTTGAAACCGGAAAACGGAAGTTGCAGTGAGCCTGGATCATGCCACTGCACTCCAGCCTGGTGATGGAGCAAGACTCTGTCTCAGAAAAAAAAAAAAAAAGAATATATGACTATGTATCCACTCCTCCACTGCTGGACAAATGAGTTGTTTCCAAGTTTTACTAATAGTAGTGCTACAAATATTCTGGTGCAAAGTGTATATCTGATAAAGAATATATATGTAGACTATATAAAGATTTTTACAAATCAATAAGAAAAAAAAGCAACTCAATAAAATATTAGATAATTGAACACTTTTTTTTTTAGACTAATGAGGTTGAGTGCCTTTTCATATTTTCACTTTCTAAGAGGTATAGACCTAAGAGTTTAATTGCTTTGTCATAGAGTACCTCTGTTACCCAGGCTGGAGTGCAGTGGTGGAGTCATGGATCACTGCAGCCTCAACTTCTTGGGCTCCGGTGATCCTCCCACCTCAGCCTCCCAAGTAGCTGGGATCACAGGCCTACGCCACCATGCCCAGCTAATTTTTGTATTATTTGTAGAGATGGGATCTCCCTAATGCTGCCCAGGCTGGCCTTGAACTCCTGGACTCAAGTGATCCTGCCTGCTGCCTCCCAAAGTACTGGGATTACAGGTGTGAGCCATTGTGCCAGGCAACAGGTACTTCATATAAGAAGAAACAACCCTTAAAAATATGAAAAGGCACTCAACCTCATTAGTCACCAGGGAAATGCAAATTAAAACTACAATTAGATACCACTACAAATGTCTAAGGAAGGCTAAAATTAAAAGACTAGCAAAATTGAGGGGACAATGAGAATTTGGAACAGCTGGAACTTTTCATTCACTGTTGGTGGGAGTGTAAGTTGACAGCTACTTTGGAAAATTGTTTGGCAGTACCAACCAAAGCTGAACAGACCTACCCTATGACAAAGCGATCCAACGCCTGAGTTTATATCCCTTAGAAATGTGAGTATTGTATAAGTAACGTTGATGAACTTTAACTGCAAAATGTTAAAACTGAGTCAAGCTGCTAATATGCATAATCAATCAGCAGCAGACTGATCATTTAAAATCTTCTTTCAGGGCTGGGCACAGTGGCTCATGCCTGTAATCCCAGCACTCTGGGAAGCCAAGGCGGGTAGATCACCTGAGGTCAGGAGTTCAACACCAGCCTGGCCAACACATTAAAACCTTGTCTCTATTAAAAATACAAAAATTAGCCAGGGGTGGTAGCACACACCTGTAGTCGCAGCTAGTCAGGAGGCTAAGGCAGGAGAATCACTTGAACCTGGGAGGCAGAGGTTGCAGGGAGCTGAGATCACACCACCACACTTCAGCCTGGGTGACAAGGTGAGACTCTGCCTCAAAAAAAATAAAATCTTCTTTCAGTTGTCCATTATAAGCAACATTGTTGGCTAGATGTGGTAGCTCACACCTGTAATCCCAGCACTTTGGGAGGCTGAGACAGGAGGAAAACTCAAGACCAAGAGTTCAAGACCAGCTTGGTCAACATAGCGAGGCCTTGTCTCTGCAGAAAAGAAAACGAAATTAGCCTGGCATGGTGGTATGTGACTGTAGTCCTCGCTACTCAGGAGACGGAGGTGGGAGGATTCTTTGAGCCTAGGAGGTTGAGGCTATGGTGAGGTATGGTCATACCACTACACCCTACCCTAGGTGACTGAGTGAGACCCTGTGTCTAAAAAAAGTAAAACAAAAATCAACATTGTTTGCAATTTTGAATTGTTATCCACAATGTTTTTTTTTTTGAGACAAGGTCTCGTTCTTTCACCCAGGCTGGAGTGCAATGGCTCAGTCCCAACCCAGTGCAACCTCTGCCTTCTGGATTCAAATAATCCTCCCACCTCTGCCTCCAGACCAGGTGGGACTACAGGTGCCTGCTACCACACTCGGAATATTTTTGTATTTTTTGGTAGAGATGGGGTCTCATCATGTTGCCCAGGCTGGTCTTGAACTCCTGACCTCAAACAATACACCAACCTCGGCCTCCCAAAGTGCTGGAATTACAGCTTGCACCCGGCCAATCCACAACTTTTCGATATTGTCTCTGCTATAGCTAGTGCTCGACTTACGACCACGATTGGTTCCGACAGACCGGTCGTAACACGATTTGATCGTAAGTTGAGTAGGCTATATGCACACAGAGATGGTAGTGCTGCCGGAAGCTGGTCTGCATTATCGTACGCCCGGCTGGGCAACGTTTGCGCTGCCAGACGTGGAGCAGTCGCGGCTAGTGATTATGGTCGTAAAGTCGAATGGTTGTAAGTTGCATAGGTCATAAGTCAATCAATACCTGTATATATTTACCCAAATTGTTCAAGAGAGCTGGGTTAAAAAGTAGAGCCCTGTGCCATAGCTCTAAAGATTTCCCTCTTTTCTTTTCTTTTCTTTCCCTTCTCCCTCTCCCCTCCTCTCCCCTCCACTTCCCTACCCTTCCCTTCCCTTTCCTACATTTTTATTAGGCAATTGGATGCCATTAACTGCAACTAGATATGCAGGTGGAAACACTGGTTTGTGCCAAAATCTCCTCTCCATGAGGAGCCAGAATGGTATGGCTGGAGAACCTCAAGATCTAGAGAAGGGCATTTTAGGAAGAGGCCTATATACAAAGGCCATGAGCTGCATGTGAACTTGGCATTCAAAGAACAGAAGGAAGATAGCATTTGAGCACTTCCAGTAATCCTCTAGGTACCTCAGAATGTCTCCCAAGAAATTGGCACCTTGCTCTGAGCTCAATTTTTTCTTGGTTGGGTTAATAATAATTTCCTTTCTTTCTTTTCTTCTCTTTTTTTTTGAGACGGAGTCTCCCTGTCACCCAGGCTGGAATGCAATGGCGCAATCTCGGCTCATTGCAACCTCCACTTTCTCCTGCCTCAGCCTCCCGAGTAGCTCGGGTTACCTGTGTCCGCCACCATGCCCAGCTAATTTTTTGTGTCTTTAGTAGAGACGGGGTTTCACCATGTTGGTCAGGCTGATCTCAAACTCCTGACCTCATGATCTGGTTAATGATAATTTTCTACCTGTCCATATTACTGAATATCACTTGTTATGTATTCCTCATTGCTACATTCCACTGCTTGTTGGCATCTTTGCTTCATTGTCTTGGCACTTTCAAGATGGCTCAATCCCACGGCTGGCAAGGTGGTGCTGCTTGTCATATGGGAGCTCAGCTGTGGTTGTGGGTGTGAGTGGGAAGCTCCAGTTTCTCTCTCCATGGTCCTCTCCATGAAGAGCTGGAATCGTCACAGTTTGGTGGCTAGATTCCAAAAGTGAGCATTTCAAGAGAACCAGAAGGAAATCGCATTGCCTTTTATGACTTAGTTTTGGAGGTGGCATAACGTCACTAACACCATAGTTACAATTCCACCCAGATTCAAGGCAGAGAAACATAGATCTGTGAAGAGGAGACTCATGCTCATTCTTAGAATTTCATATGGGAACCTTGAAGACATTATGCTAAGTGAAATAAGCCAGCCATTCTACTCACATGAGGTGGCTAGAGTACTCAAATTCATGGAGACAAAAGTAGAATGATGGGCGCCAGGGGCTGGGGGGAGGAGAGAAGGAGTTAGTGCTCAGTGGGTATGGAGTGTCAGTTTGGGAAGATGAAAAAGTTCTGGAGACAGATGGCAGTGATGGTTGTACAACAATGAGAATGTGCCTAACGCCACTGAGCTACACATTTTTAAATGGTTAAAATGATACATTTTATGTTATGTGTATTTTGCCACTATGTACAAAAGGTCATATGAAATGGGAGATGCTGTCACAGCCATTTTTGGAAAAGATGAACCCTCACACACTCTTTTGGATGGTCTGTAGTAGGATGAGCACATGGATGTCTACACGGAAGCATAATATGCCCGCAGACTCAGAACTAAAATCCTCTACCCTAATAAGGAAGGCAGAAAGCCTCAGCGGAGTCAGGGGTCCAAGGTTCTCACATTGTTCAAGAGACTCATCCTCATGCCAGGTGCTTCTCCAAGATTTTTACTCCCTTTTACCATCAGCCTGGTTTCTATGACTCCTCAGAATCTCCCAGTAGTTGGTTTTTTTTCCTTCCTTCCTTCCCTCCTTCCCTGCCCTCCCCACTTCTCCTTCTCTCTCTTTCTCTCTCTCTCTTTCTTGAGGAAGAGTCTCACTCTGTTGTCCAGGCTGGAGTGTGATGGCACAATCTCAGCTCACTACAACTTTTGGCTCTTGGATTCAAGCAATCCTCCCACCTCAACCTCCCTAGTAACGAGGATTACAGGTGTGCACCTTCACACTCAGCTAATTTTTGTATTTTTAGTACAGATGGGGTTTTGCCATGTTTTGCAGGCTAGTCTTCAACTCCTAACCTCAAGTGATTTGCCTGCCTTGGCCTCCCAAAGTGCCAGAATTAGAGGCATGAGCCACTGCGCCCAGCCCTGTTACTGTTTTTTAATCAGTGGGAGAGTTCATCGAAAGGGTTTACGCTACCATACTGGAAGCAAAACTCCTTAAAAAATTGAATTTGTAGTTAAAAAACTTTCCCACAAAAACTTGGTCACTGAGAGGAATTGTTACCAACTTTTCCGTGTGTATATTAGTTTTCTATTGCTGTATAACAAATTACCACAAATTTAACAGTTTCAAACAATAGACATTACACATCTTGAAGTCCTATAAGTCAGAAGATCAGGCATACAGAGGGTTCTCTAGCCCAGAAATCTCACAAGGGGCCAGGATGGTGGCTGATGTCTGTAACCCCAGCACTTTGGGAGGCCGAGATGGGAAGCTCATTTGAGGCCTGGAATTTAAGACTAGCCTGGGCAATATAGTGAGACCTTGCCTCTACAAAGAATAATTAGCCAGGCATGGTGCTACACACCTGTAGTCACAACTACTCAGAAGGCTGAAATAGGAGGATCACTTGAGCCCAGGAGGTCAAGGCTGCAGTGAGCTATGATTTTGCCACTGCATTCCAGCCTGGGCAACAGAAAGAGCCTGTTACCAAAAAAAAAAAAAAAAAAAAAAATAGGTCGGGCACAGTGGCTCATGCCTATAATCCTAGCATTCTGGGAGGCCAAGGCAGGTGGATCACTTGAGGCCAGGAGTTTTGAGACCAGCCTGCACAACAGGGCAAAACTCTATTTTTACTAAAAATACAAAAATTAGCTGGGTATGGTGGTGCACACCTGTAATCCTAGCTACTGGGGAGGCTGAGGTGGGAGGATTGCTTGAATCCAAGAGGCAGAGGTTGCAGTGAGCTGAGATTACACCACTGCACTCCAGCCTAAGCAATGGAGCGAGACTCTGTCTGAAAAAAGAAGTCTCACAAGGCTGCAACGAAGGTAGCAGACAGCTGGGTTGTCATCAGAGCTCAGGACCTCCTATCAAGCTCATTCAGGTATTTGGCAGAATACAGTTACTTCTGGTTGTAGGACTGAGGTACCCATTTTCTTGCTGTTGGCTGGGTTACTGTCGGCTCCAAGAGGCCACTCTCAGGTCCTTGCTAAGTGTCCCCTTCCATCCTGGAGAACCTTCCTCCTATCCATTGCTTCTCACATTGTTAATATCCCTTGCCAGGAAAAGCCCTATCCTACTTAAGGACTCATCTGATTGGGTCAGGATAATATCCTTAGTGTAAAAAAAACTGATTTGGGAGCTTAATTACCAAAATCCCTTTGTAGCAGCACACAAGTTCGTGTTTGATTAACTGGGAGAGGTACGTGTGTACCAGGAGCCAGGAATCTTGGAGGCCATCTTAGAATTCGGCCTACCACAGTATGCCAGTTAGATTTCATTTATTTGTATTTTAAGAGCTTCATTTTCTAAAGTATATAATAAGATATGGATGGTTATAACTATAGTTACAGTTTGCCTCAAAAATAATCTGGGATGAGAGTGGGATATAGATGAAACAAGATTGATCCATGTTGATAAGGTGGAAAACGAGTGTTCATTATTCTCCCTACTTTTGCTAATATATGAATTTTGGGCCAGGCACCACTGCTCATGCCTGTAATCCCAGCACTTTGGGAGGCCAAGGCAGAAGGGTCACTTGAGCTCAGGAGTTTGAGACCAGCCTGGGAAACATGGTGAAGCCCTGTTTTTTTTAAAAAAAAAGTCGCACAAATTATTCAAGAGCATAGAATTTTTTAAACTTTCAAATATGTGTGTGTTGGTGGGTATTTTTGGGGACAAAGTCTTTGTCTGTCACCCAGGCTGGAGTGCAGTGGTAAGATCATAGTTCACTGTAACCTTGAACTCCTGGGCTCAAGTGATCCTCCCACATCAGTCTTCCAAGTAGGTAGGATTGTAGGTATGTGCCACCACAACTGGCTAATTTTTAAATTTTATTTTTGTAGAGACAGGGTCTCACTATGTGGCCAGGGCTGGTCTTGATCTCCTGGCCCCAACAGATCCTCCCACTTCCACTTCTGAAAGTGCTGAGATTACAGACACAAGCCACAAGTGGCACCTGACCTATAATGCAAGTATAACATTAATATCTAAACCAGGTAAAGGTAGCATAAAATTACTTTAGTATTAATAATATTACTTACTTCCAACATTACTTAAGAATATACGTGCAAAAATTCTCAAAATGTTACCTTACAAAATTTGGCAATATATAACAAAGTAAATGTACATTTACCTTTGATCCAGTAATTCCTTTTTTTAAAAGAAATTTACCTTGAAGACATATCCACAATAATACAAAAATACCTAAATGCCCCTAAATATATTGACAGAAAAAAATGTATATACATACAATGGGATATTGTGCTATGTAGTTGTAAAAAAAGGAGAATGGCCTTTTTTACATAATAGTGAAATAGCATGCAGTCCTTCCCAGGATATATTGTTAAGTGTAAAAGCAAATTTCAAAATTGTGCACACACAATGTTACCTCTTCGTGTCAGAAAGAAGGAAAAATGAGAAAATATACATATAACTGTTCATTTTTTATAGAAAGAAACACAGGAAGGAGTAAACCACAGTCTACATGATTGATTGCCCACAGGAGGTAGGTGGGAAGGGGTGAAAGGGATTGGAATGAAGAGTGAAAGTGACACTCATGTGGGTACACAGATTGTATTGCTTTAACTTTGAATCTGTTAATGTTTTACATACCCAAAAAACTTAATAAAGTCCATAACCATAAGGGGCAAAAAACTGAAACTAAAATACAAAAGAAACAAATGAGCTTAATTGTATATTGAATGGAAACCATAACCATACTGAAGAAGGAAAAACTGGATTAACCCAACATTTGAACACAATATTTATACTACATGACAAACTCTATTTGTCAGTTTTGGACAAAAAGTCATAAACAAATATTGAACTCTAGTTCAAAGAGCTTTTGCTTTTTAAAAATTCTATGGGTTAGCAACTCCAAACCTACTTCATATTAGTGTAGGATTGAGCAAATGAGTAAATATATTGAGGATAAAGGGAGCCAGGTTTCTCACTGTTGAAGCAAGGAATCATAATATGGAAAGGGAGAAGACTAGAACAAATCCCGTTATGCTAAAATGCATTGGTATTATCCATGTGAACTATATTTTAATAAATGGATTTAGATGCATGTATATATATATACAGCTAGTGCTCAACTTACGACCATAGTCAGGACTGCAGACCGGTTGTAACACGATTTGATCGTAAGTTGAGTAGGCTATATGTACGGTTGAAATGGTGCACGCGGAGATGGTAGTGCTGCCAGAGGCTGGTCTGCACTGTCCTATGCCCAGCTGGGCAACATTTGCACTGCCAGACGTGGAGCAGTCGTGGCTAGCGATTGTGGTTGTAAAGTTGAATGGTCATAAGTTGCATAGGTGGTAAGTCGATCAATACCTGTATGTGTTTCTTTTTTGGGTCAATCAACTGAAAGGTCCAAAAGCAAAGACACTCTAATACTACTGAGCACACCTAGCACCCAGATCTTGGTTTCTAAATACCATCCTCTATTAAAAGGATCCTCGGAAGCCGGACTTGTTGCTGTGCTAAGAAAGAAAGTACTAAACAAACAGAAACAAAAATAACAAAAAAAGGTGGAGACATATCAAAAGGACATAGGAGCCAACCTGAGTATCAAAATAAATAATATTCATGGAGTAAAATAAGCATATATAAGGTCATACTGATATAAATGAATGAATGAGAAAACTTTTCCTTATGGTAGAATACCAAGTAATAAACACAAATGGAATGACAGAGTTGGAAAATCACCGTATTGCATCCATCATAGTAACAATCTCTTCAGCCATAAGTAATCATTGGTTCTAAAAATTTGTGGGTGAAAGTACAATGAAGAAAGGATAGCCATATTATCTCCAAGTACCCCTTTACAAATTACATATTACAAAGGGAAAAGTCACTTTGGATTAGCCTCATGAACCCCACCTTAACCAATGAACTAAACTAAGCATCATTAATAAATGGAAAACATTGGCATCTCAACTGACATAATGCCCAAAAAAGGATGCCATATCTTTTTTTTTTTTT
>NW_016107316.1:16481767-16483780 GCF_001604975.1 Cebus imitator | reverse complement strand
TTTTTTGATACGGAGTCTCACTGTGTCAGCCAGGCTGGAGAGCAGTAGCATGATCTCGGCTCACTGCAACCTCCACCTTCCAGGTTCAAGGTATTCTCCTGCCTCAGCCTCCTGAGTAGCTAGGATTACAGGTGCCTGACACCACATCTGGCTAATTTCTGTATTTTTAGTAGAGACGAGGTTTTACCATGTTGGCCAGGCTGATCTTGAACCCCTGACCTCAAGTGATCCACCCACCTCGGCCTCCCAAAGTGCTGGGATTACATTCGTGAGCCACCACGCCCAGCCTCTCAGTATTTTACAATGCCCCTTGGTAAAAAGAAATATCTAGGTCCAAATAGCTTATTAGGTGTTTATGCCCTAATAATTTAAGTAGCCATTTGAAAAAAAATACATGCAAATTAAAAGGAAAACAACATTTTTATTTCATTCTTAAATAATCACACTTACTAAAGGGATGTGTGCACCTGCAGGGCACATACTTCTTAAAACCTTGGAATCAGATTGGGCGAAGGCCACCCTCATTTCCTGTTCCACATTGATTTTTGCACTGTACTCACTTTTCATCACAACCAACTGGAAAACCCAGATCGAGATATGACATAGCCAAGGAATTTGGCACCATCTATTGTTGAAACTGTAAACAACCTCAAGCTAGGAGTTTTGCATAGTCTAGATTTCATTTTGCTTGCCTTGAAAATTTAGAATGCAAGATATTCCATGGATATCTCCCTGTGAATTTACTGTGGAGCTGTGAGGTAGCTCAGTGCACTGTTTGATTCAAACCACAGGATTTTATAATAGTGCAGTATAAATGCTGCATTTTCTGATTTTGATATATGGTTGCCATGTAGAGAAGAAGGTCCTTTTTCTGAGGAAACACACATTGAAGTATTTATGGACAAAGAAATCTATTGGCTGGGTGCAGTGGCTCATGCCTATAATCTCAGCTCTTTGGGAGGCTGAGGCAGGAGGATTGCTTGAACCCAGGAGTTCAGGACCAGCCTGGTCAACATAGTGAGACTCCTTCTCTAAAAAAAAAAAAAAAAAACATACAGTAGAAAATGTAGCTATACATATTAAAATGTCTGTGTGTGTGTGTATATATATATATATATATATATACATACACACACATATATGTACATATACATATATATACATATGTAAATGTGTATATTATATATGTATATGTGTGTGTGTGTGTGTGTGTGTGTGTATACATATATATATATATTTTTTTGACCTATTCTCCTGCCTTAGCCTCCCAAGTCACTGGGATTGCAGGCATCTGCTACCACACCCGGCTAATTTTTATATTTTTAGTAGAGATGGGGTTTCACCATGTTGGCAAGGCTGGTCTCAAACTCCTGACCTCAAGTGATCTACCTGCCTTAGAATCCCAAAGTGCTAGGATTATAGGTGTGAGCCATCGAGCTGGGCCTGTGTTTATATCTCTATCCATCGATCTATCTATCTATCTTAATCTATCTATAAAAGAAAGATGCCTACAAATAAACCTCAGACTACTCAGAAAAATGTGACTATATGTGTACATATAGACAGCACAGTGATATGGTAAATGGGACAAAATGTTAACAATTGATGAATTTGGATAAAGGGTAAACAAGATTTTTTTGCTACCATTCTTGAAACTTTTTGTGTAAAATTATTTTAAAATAGTCTTGAAAGATGAAATGCAATACTACATTTTAAGGTGTATATTCATATGTAGTAAACAATTTTAAATGCCTGGAAATTAAAGCAGCATTCAGATTGTTGCAACTGTTTGTAGAGAGAAAAGATGTATCGGAAAAAGCTACACACAGTATCAGTGATGTTTTCTTCCTTCTATTTGAGACAAGGGCCTCACCTTCTTGCCCAGGCTGGAGTGCAGTGGCATGATCACAGCTCACTTCAGCCTCAACCTCCCAGGCTCAGGTGATTCTCCCACCTCAGCCTCCTGAATAAGTGGGACTACAGGCTTGGGGCACCACATGGCTTTTTTTTTTT
>NW_016107316.1:16473471-16481412 GCF_001604975.1 Cebus imitator | reverse complement strand
TTTGAGACAGAGTCTCACTCTTGTCACCCAGGCTGGAGTACAGTGTCTTGATCTCAGCTCACTGCAACCTCTGCCTCCTGGGTTCAAGCGATTCTCCTGCCTCAGCCTCTTGAATAGTTGGGACTACAGGCCGCATCACGCCTGCCTAAGTTTTGTACTTCTAGTAGAGATGGGGTTTTGCCATGTTGGCCAGGCTGGTCTCAAACTTCTGACCTCCTGGCCTCCCAAAGTGTTGGGTTTACGGGCGTGAGCCACCACGCCAGGCCCCCATATTTACTTTCTAAAAATACACATTTAAAAAATGTGTATTTTCTTAATACATAAAAAAGGTATGAGCAAATGAAAGCATGTAGCTGCTGTCTGCTGGGCGGCCACTACCCCTTCATATGCATTACCTCCTACAATCCTTACCACAACCTCATGCCTACATCATATGCCAACATTAAGTATAACTGGCTGGCTCCAGAATCCATGCTTGAACCATAGCTCCCAGGTCCATACTATGGGAAGAGCAGCTAACTCGTGCTGATTTTTATTTTTTTATATTCAAAGATGCTGGTCGGGGGGACTTGCTTGCTCTTTCAATTCCAAACTAATTTAATACATACAATAGAAAATGTAGCTATATATATTAAAATGTCAAAAGAATCAATATGGGTTGGACGTGGTCGCTCACGCCTGTAATCCCAGCACTTTGGGAGGCCGAGGCAGGCGGATCACCTGACGTCCGAAGCTTAATACCAGCCTGGCCAATAAGGAGGAACCTTGTCTCTACTAAAAACACAAAAATTAGCTGGGTGTGGTGGCGAGCACCTCTAATTCCAGCTACTCAGGTGGCTGAGACAGGAGAATTGTTTGAGCCCCGGAAGCAGTGGTTGCAGTGAGCCGAGATTGCACCATTGCACTCCAGCCTGGGCAACAAGAGCGAAACTCCGTTTCAAGAGAAGAAGAAAAAAAGGCATCAATATGAAAAAACAGTAATCAATTTTAATCTCTAGCATGTTTTATTGCTTAGTCTCAACAGTACCATTCTTAATCAGTCGTTTAACGGCTACCCTATTATGGGGTCAAAGGTGAACTGTAGACTAAATTGGATGTTTAGTAATTTATTAAATCATACTGAGAAGCTAGCATGTGGATTCTTTTAAGCTTTAAAATTATCCAAATTCTAACCAGGACCTATTTAACATTTGTAAAGAATTTTAGAAGCTTCAGTGAATTAAGTTATATTATTTGATTATAAAAACAATGCAGCTTTCCGCGCTACCTGCCGAGGGCTCCAAACGGCGTTGTTCTGGATTCCCGTCGTAACTTAAAGGGAAACTTTCACAATGTCCGGAACCCTTGATGTCCTGCAAATGAAGGAGGAGGATGTCCTTAAGTTCCTGGCAGCAGGAACGCATTTAGGTGGCACCAACCTTGACTTCCATATGGAATAGTATATCTATAAAAGGAAAAGTGATGGCATCTACATCGTAAATCTGAAGAGGGCCTGGGAGAAGCTTCTCCTGGCAGCTCGTGCCATTGTTGCCATTGAAAACCCTGCTGACGTCAGTGTTATATCCTCCAGGAATACTGGCCAGAGGGCCGTGCTGAAGTTTGCTGCTGCCACTGGAGCCACTCCAATTGCTGGCCACTTTACTCCTGGAACCTTCACCAACCAGATCCAGGCAGCCTTCCGGGAGCCACGGCTGCTTGTGGTTACTGACCCAAGGGCTGACCACCAGCCTCTCACAGAGGCGTCTTATGTTAACCTACCTACCATTGCTCTGTGTAACACAGATTCTCCTCTGCGCTATGTGGACATTGCCATCCCATGCAACAACAAGGGAGCTCACTCAGTGGGTCTGATGTGGTGGATGCTGGCTCGGGAAGTTTTGCGCATGCGTGGCACCATTTCCCGTGAACACCCGTGGGAGGTCATGCCTCATTTCTACTTCTACAGAGATCCTGAAGAGATTGAAAAAGAAGAGCAGGCTGCTGCTGAGAAGGCTGTGACCAAGGAGGAGTTTCAGGGCGAATGGACTGCTCCGGCCCCTGCTTTCACTGCCACTCAGCCTGAGGTTGCTGACTGGTCTGAAGGCGTGCAGGTGCCCTCTGTGCCCATCCAGCAGTTCCCTACTGAAGACTGGAGCGCCCAGCCTGCCACGTTAGACTGGTCTGCAGCCCCCACTGCTCAGGCCACTGAATGGGTAGGAGCAACCACTGAACGGTCTTAAGCTGCTCTTGTGTGGGCTCTTAAACAACATGTAAGATTCATGGAAAATAAACATCGAGTTTCTAAAAGTTGTGTTTATTTATTTTGGTTTTTCCAGATCAGAATACCTGGGATTTCATACCAAAGCATAACAATAAATACACGTCTTGACATGAAAAAAAAATAAAAAATAAAATAAAACAATGCAGAATAAACTTGTCTTAAAAAAAAAGTTTGAAAAACACATTTTAAAATTAAAATGCCTGAAAATCTGACCTTTACTATGAACTGTTGAGCCTTTGTTCATTGCCTTCCTGTAATGCACTTCCTTGAAGATGTTTAAAGTTAGGTGAGAAAAGAGGCAATGCTACTTTTGTCTTTGTAATATACAGGGAAATTGGCAGCCATTCTTTTTCAGGGCGCTATAAACAGTCATTGCCAAGTTGTATTTATCTTCAGTAACTGAAGATATTGGCTGAAAAAAAAATTACCGTTCTTGTAAGATTGACTTTTATTCAACCAGCTGCTTTTCTCATCCCTTGGAATGAGAGCAGGAAAGTGGTTATCTTAGGACTCATTATTCTTCCACTGTTACATTGTCAGCTAACGGGAAGGCGAGAGCAGAACTCGAGGTAACGTTCGACGTGAACGCTGGGCAGCGGAGGAAACTGACGCCCCACAGCTTCAGCCCCGCACCTCGGCGGAGCGTTAGCACCTGCAGCAGGCCGAGCCTTTCTCCGACAGGGGAGTCAACAAATCCATCACAGCTCTGTAACAGGAGGGCCAAGACTGAACTAACGCTCTTGCCTTGACTCCAAATGGACAAGTCCATTTAAAAAGAAAAACGATATGAACGAGAATCAGAATCGCTTCCCGCCTTGCCCAAGGCCCTCTTCCAGAACCAGGGTTCCAATCCCCCTACTTTACTGGCTCCGGTGCCTGCCTCTCGAGGATCTCGAGCAAGGGGAACATAATATTGGACCGGCGAAACGGACCAAGGAACGAAGAAGAATCCAAGAAAAAAAAAAAACACCAAACGGAACAGACACTATCCGACCTGCCCTGAATAGCCAATAGATTTGCAGCACTTGGCTGCGAAAGCAACAAACGTCTCCCGTCCAGGCGCCCCTGAAAACAAGGCCGCGCTCACCCCGAAGGGTAAACCCAGCCACCCTCCAACGCCGCCTTCCTGTCAGGGGACGCGGCCCTAGAGACCCGGTAACTGCAGCAGTGTCTCCAGGGCCTGCCGATGACGTCAGCTGCCCTGCGGTAGCATCGCGAGACTCCCGCCTCCCTCCCGCGGCTCCGAGCGCTCCCAACCGCCAGCGCCTGCTGCCAGGCAGCGGCGGGGATGGCGAGCAGCGGAGCCGAGGCAGTGACGAGAGCAGCGGGTCCGCCATTGGACAAGGAGGCCTGAGGGACGGGCCAGCTGTGCACAAGGAGAGACCGAGGCGGGTTGCCCCGAGAGAGCCAGGGCCATGGAGGCCAACATGCCGAAGCGAAAGGAGCCCAGCAGGTCCCTCCGCATCAAAGTCATCTCCATGGGCAACGCCGAAGTGGGGAAAGTGAGTACCGCGCGCCCGGAGGGGCGGGCCCCAGCGCAGTGGGGCGACGTGCCCATTGGCTGCAAGGGCGGCCACTCAACAGCCTGGGGCCCGGCCTCCTCTCCGCCCCCGAACAGGCCCGGATCTCTGCCGAGGGTTGCGGCTCCGCGAGCGAAACTCCCTGACCTTTTTGACCTTTGCGTTGCCCCCTCCTCCTCCGACGTCACTCTCCCGGAGAAGGTGTCTGGGGTGGCCTCTAAGCCTTGAATGTGTCCCCAAAAGAGTAAGGAGGCCTGGGTCCCCATGCGGGGCCGTTGGCCTAGGTACCGTGCCGGCGTTCTAGGGGGCCGTCTGGGACCCGGAGGTGGAGGATGCAAGTTTTGTTCTCCTAGCTGTGCCTGGGAGCCGGCGGAACGTCATGGGGTGCGTGTGAGAATTTCGGGTTCGCGAAATGGTGCCCGGCAGCCCAGATTCTGCATTCCCGTCACGAGAGAGCGTAGTGACGCTGACGTGTTTCACAGGGGAGGTGCAGTGGATGGCTGGATCTAGTGGTGTCCCCACATGTTAGTTCCACAGCCCTTCTCTCTACCCTGTCTATGCATCAGCTGTAAACTCTCCTTCAGTGTGCAGGAGGGAAGGCCAGCGGTAACCTGAGGCCTTTTCCCATATAAATTCGAAGACAGCCTCCTCTTCACCCAAATTCTCCCCTGCTGGGCAAGTGGAAGCTGTTGGTTAAGAACTTCCCAAGGTCATCAAATCACTGACTGAGAGACGATTAGAACCCGAGTCTTCACATTCCCACTGCAGTGCTCTTTTCCTTCCATCACTGTATGCAGTCAAAATCGACTCCGAAAGAGCTGTTAAGGCAGTGTTTAGGCCAGTGCCCAGCACCCAGGAGATGCTCAGTAAATGTTTGCTAGTGTTTTTTATTTTATGATACTACTTATGTAGCTATGTGCATGTATTAGCATAACATTCACTTGAAAGTCAATGTTTTTGAACGTCAGCTGTGTAGGTTTTTGTTTTAAGGAAAAAAAAACCTCTAGGGACTGGGCGCAGTGGCTCAGGCCTGTAATCCCAGCACTTTGGGAGGCCGAGGCGGATGGATCACTTGAGGCCAGGAGTTCGAGGGTAGCATAACCAACATGGTGAAACCCCGTCTCTACTAAAAATACAAAATTAGGCTGACATGGTGGTGCACGCCTTTAATCCCAGCTACTCGGGAGGCTGAGACAGGAAAATCCCTTAAACCGGGGAGGCAGAGGTTATAGTGAGCCGAGAGCACACCATTGCACTCCAGCCTGGGAGGCAGCATGAGACTCCATCTCAAAAAAAAAAAATGTAATTTTACTGTGCCTAATGATGTAGCATTGGGAGAAGCTCATAATGCCTGGTGTCACCACATCTGTTTAACATTTTTCTAGTTTTATTAGCCAATGCAATTGGGCAAGACTAAGAAAATACAAAATATTAGAAAGGAGAAGGTAAAATTATTATTTTCTAATAATGTGATTGTTTACCTGGAAATCCAAAGATAATTAACTGAAAAACTGTTAGAAACATTACAAAAATTCAATAAAACAAAATTAATACCAACAAATCAGTGAATTTATTGTGTCCAAATTATACTCATTTGGACTGTGTATTGAAAAACAATTTTAATTTACAGTAAAAACAAAAATAAAGTGCCTAGGTTTAAACTTAACATGAAATAGGTAGACTATATGAAGACAAGCTTCAGACTCTACGAAGGGACATAAATTACTTAGGCAAATGGAAAGATACACTTTTTCCTTAGGATCACGCTATATTGTATAGATGTGAATTACTCAAAATAACCTACAAACGAAATTCAATTCCAGTGAAAACATCAATAAGGGTTTTCTTTTTCAGAACATAATAAAGATTACTAAAGTCTTTATGAAAAATTAATGTGAAAACAACCAAGAAAATTGTGGGGAAAAAAAGAAATGAGGGAAGACTAACTGTATCTACCATTTTAAAATATTTTTCAGGCTGAGCGCAGTGGCTCACGCCTGTAATCCTAGCACTCTGGGACGCTGAGGCGGGCGGATTGCCTGAGCTCAGGAGTTTGAGACCAGCCTTGGCAACATGGTGAAACCCCATCTCTACTAAAATACAAAAAGTTAGCCAGGCATGGTGGGCACCTGTAGTCCCAGCAACTCAGGAGGCTGAGGCAGGAGAATTGCTTGAACTGGAGAGGTGCAGGTTCAGTGAGCTGAGATTGCACCACTGAACTCCAGCCTGGGCAACAGAGCAAGGCTCCATCTCTGAAAACTTTTTAGAGATGAAGAAAAAAGAAAAAAAAGTTTTTCACTGTGATGATGGTTTTCCAACATTCAGTTTCCACCAGAAAGGTTTTCCTTAGTGTCGGGGCTTTTTATGCATTCCCATATTGGTTTCTGTGATGTATAAAAGTAGACCTCCGTCTTACAAATAGGAAACTCTGCCATGATACCTGAGCCTCCATGTCATCACATTCTCCAGTTTGTCTTTGGTGTTGGAAGTTAAAACATGATTCCCTTTTCAAGCGTGATCTTGAGAGACTCACATGGTGTTGCTCAAGTACGTTTTGTGACAGGCAATAAAATCTTAAGAATTCTTAAGTCCAAGAAGGGACTTGTTCCTGATCTCCCTGAAGATCTCTACCCTTTAATTAAGAAGTAGTTGTTGCGCCTGGGGTGGTGGCTCATGCCTGTAATCCCAGCACTTTGGGAGGCCAAGGCAGGTGGATCACCAGAGGTCAGGAGTTCAAGACCAGCCTGGCCAACATGGTGAAACCCCATCTGTACTAAAAATACCAAAAATTATTTGAGCGTGGTGGCACATGCCTGTAATCCTAGCTATTTAGGAGGCCGAGTCAGCAGAATTCCTTGAACCCAAGAGGCAGAGGTTGCAGTGAGTGGAGATCATGCCATTGCACTCCAGCCTGGGCAACAAGAGTGAAACTCCATCAAAAAAAAAAAAAAAAAAAAGTAGTTGTCTGAAAGCATCTTGAGATGAACAGAAAGGTTAAGGATACTAAATTCCGTCTAAGTCTGACAGAGTTGGATTGACCCTTTGGCTCAATATTGTAAGACCAAGTGAGTCCTCCCTCCCAGTTGGAAATGAGTCATCTACAGCCTCTGCCCTGGTCGTATAAATTTGTCTATGTACTCAAGCAATAAAATGATAATTTAATTTAAAAATTTTTGTTTTCAAGCTACCAAACTTTTCTTATTGGTATTGGGAAGGAAATATGGAAACATCAGTGGAGCAGAGTAGAATCCAGAAATAAACCTAAATACATAAGGAAATTCAATTTACAACAAATGTAAAATTTTAGGAAAATAGATATCATTTAGTAAATATTGTGGGAACAACTATCTGCTATTTGGGAATAGGTTGGATTCCTATTGCATTTCTTTCTCAAAAATAAATTCTAGATGAATAAAAGATTTAAGTATAACCTTTTTAAAAAACTTACTATTTTGCCTTAGTTGTAAAAGTAGCACATACTTACTCATTTTAAAGGATTTGGAAAATATAGGGTGATATACAGGTAAAGCATTTTAAAGTTAAAAATTAAAGAATGCCTTAGTAAATAATCCTTGACTCAAACAACAAATCAAACGACAAAGTAATTAGCAAGCAATAAAAAGGAGGGAATATTTGTGTATCATGGACTAGCTATTTTAAAGTTAACTTGGGAACCATAATTTATCATTCTTAAGAGAGAAAACCAAACTCCAGAAGTATGTACAATACTCTATGAAGTGGGTACTTTTTACTGCAAGTAGGACAAACTCAATTCAGTTGATTTAATAGAATTTTTTTCTTCTTTTTTTGAGACAGGGTCTCCCTCTGCCATCCAGGCTGGAGTGCATTGGCACCATCTTGGCTCACTGTAGCCTTGCCTCCTGGGCTCAAAAAAAAAAAGAACTAATTTAATAGATATTTGGAGATGTGGATCTGGTCTTGGCATTGAGGTCAAAGCTAGACAGATATTTTGGTGTTGTCATTGAAAGGATAAGAATAAAAGAGATCTTCAAAAGAAAAGAGCACAAGATTGAGAACTCAACTGAAAACCATATACATATACATATTTAGTAATAAGGGAAGAATTTACAAATAATTTTTCTTAAAATCTTTTAATAATTGTTTCAGTTATTTTATAGTTTTGTCTTTTTTTTTTTTTTT
>NW_016107316.1:16458719-16473438 GCF_001604975.1 Cebus imitator | reverse complement strand
CAGCAATCTCAGCTCACCACAACCTCCGCCTCCTAGGTTCACACGATTCGCTTGCCTAAGCCTCCCAAGTAGCTGGGATTACAGCTGCCCACCACCATGCCTGGCTAATTTTTGTATTTTTGTAGAGACGGGGTTTCATCAGGTTGGCCAGGCTAATCTCAAACTCCTAATCTCAGGTGATCCACCTGCCTTGGCTTCCCAAAGTGCTGAGATTACAGGCCTGAGCCACTGTGTCCAGCCATTTTTGTCTTTTGAAAGTGCTTTTTCATAGTGATGAATGAAGGAACCATAATGAAGAAATATACTTATTTTCTGTGTGTTCTCAGTGTATATTTACTAAATGCCTGTTTATTTACCTTTTTAGAGCTGTATTATAAAGCGATACTGTGAGAAAAGATTCGTGTCTAAATACCTGGCAACAATTGGAATCGACTATGGAGTCACAAAGTAAGTATATTGTTTCCCTGGGTTTGTAAATTACGTAGAAGTTCAGAACTTTCTAAAATGATCTCTCTTTGCATCAGTGCCCTTGTGCAGGTAATCTTGAAACAGAGACTTTGAAGATAAGTTGGGAAAGATGGGAATAGGAGGCTTTTACAGGTATCTAGTGATCACATTATTCATTCAGCCCACATGCTGGCATTAAGCACACCCTATTCGCCAGGCCTTGTGTTAGGGGTAGGCTGCAACGATGAACATGTCAACACAAAGCCTAACTGGCAGGTGTAACTTTCTAGGAAACATGTTTCTATATTAACAGGTCCTTTTAGTAGGTGTGTTTTTAGAGCATTTTGAAATATTCTCTCTAAAAAGTCTATAAATATTATGTGGAAAATTTTCTGTGACAGAACTTTTCTTATTGGCTTATGATCTTCATAGCTATTAGAATCCAACAAAAATGATCTGGAAAGAGTAAAGTTGGGTCTAATGGGGGATTTACCTGGAGATGAGTCAGGAGGGGTTGAGCTTGAAGAGTTGGATTAAATTAGCAGGAAATAGCCGTAGAGTAGAATTGGGGTAGATGGCACACTCCCTAAACATGAAATTTCAGGCATTCACTATCTTAGCCTCACTCTGGCCTTCCCCCTTTTCTCTTTCTGTTATACACTTTACTTTCCATCCACACTGAACTGTTACCCTCATACTTTTACCTCAGTGCCATTATTCACTCTGTCTTCTTGGAGTACCCCTGCCAATTTCTTCAAGATATAAAAATTCTCCTGTTCTCATAAGGTCTTCTAAACATGCCCTTTATTGGTCAGGACTCGTTTTGGTTGCAAATGACAGAAATCGTAACATTCTCTATGCTATTTATGGTATTTACCATAAATTGCCTTGTATAGTTATTATTTGTATATGTTTAATGTCTCCTGCTAGATTATAAACTCCCTGTGCCTGGCATAGTGCTTATACCTAATAGGTACTCAACAAATATTTATTGTTAGGTAAGATAGATACATTTAAAGAGGAAGTTTGCCAGATTAGACTATGAGAGCAGTATTCAAGAAGGTAGACTAAAGTTGTGATGTATAGCTAGCAGAATGTCGATTAGGTGAAGAGTGGAGTCAAATTTAGACATATCCTTCATGACTTTTTATAGTGACCCCAGTAAATGGTAAAGTAAAACTCAAGAGTTCTGTGTAATGCTCTCATAGCACCATTTTTCAACCAGCAGCAGCGGAGGGTATTTCTTTCCTTATTTCATTCCTTTAAGGTATTTCAATACTTCAAGGTATTTCATTCCTTAAAGAATGAAAATTGTAGCTCTTGGCAGTGAAATGTATGAAGCTCTTCATTTGAAATTCACATTTCTGGCCGGGAATAGTGGCTCACGTCTGTAATCCTAGCACTTTGGGAGGCCAAGGTGGGCAGGTCACTTGAGGCCAGGAGTTCGAGACCAGCCTGGCCAACATGGTGAAACCTCGTCTCTACTAAAAATATAAAAATTAGCCAGGTATGGTGGCAGGTGTTTGTAATCCCAACTACTTGGGAAGCTGAGGTGGGAGAATCACTTGAACCCGGGAGGCGGAGGTTGCAATGAGCCAAGATTATGCCACTGCACTCTGGCCTGGGCAACAGAGTGAGACTCCATCTCAATAAAATAAACAAATAAAAATAAAATTCACCTTTCTAGTTTTCTTTTCCTCTTTCCTTGTTCAAAGCATAGAATTTCATCAGTGACATAGTAGGACATCCTATTTAAGGGAGTTTTGTTCTGAATTCATGTAAGTAGCTAGTTTATTTATCTAAGATGTGAGAATTACCATATTATGCCATGGGACCATGGTATATTCAACAGACTATTCTTTTTCTGCCAGAATTTTTTTGGAAGAGATGTTTATCCCATGATGAGTCAGGAGGATATAATTGACAGAAACCTATTTCAAACCAACTTAAGCAAAATAAAAGAAAAAGGATATCTATCAAGTCACAAAATCTAGTAACAAGGATGCAGCTGGGCCTCAGAGATGGCTGGAATCAGGGAGGGAGTCTAGACGGCTCATTTCACTGCATCTCTTTCCCTACCTGTTGGCCTGGAATAACTTTTAAGCATTCATCTTTGTGTTTTTCTTTAGTGTTTGAATTCTAATGTTCCTTTATCATTTTTTCAATGGTGATTTTTCATGGAAAAAAAAAAGACTAGAAACAAATACGCTATGATGTTAACAGTAGTTACTTCTAATATGAATGGTTACTGTTTCTTCTTTGGTTTTATCCTTTATTTCCAAATTTCTGAAAACAAATTCACTATTGCCCTTGCTCAAATAAAGATCACAAGAAAATTAAATACACATCATTAATATACACCTTTGTTATTCTACTGTATGGTAACCAAATAACCAGTGGTAATTAAGATGTCTCTTACTAAGTGAAAAAACTTTTCATTTTCCTTCATCTTGCTCCTATTTATCCCAAATCAATTTTTCTTAATACCATAGTAATAATTACCCTTTGTTGGTTGGAAGCTGTGGACCAAGGAATCTAGAGGTGAAGGTGAAGGTGACATAACTGAGAATGCCTACTCCATGTGAGTTCAGTGTTCTTGAGATAAGAAGGCAGGATCATCTGTCTGGTTGCTGACTACTGTTATAAAGATGATCTGGAATCAACAAGAGGCACTAAGAAAGCTTCTTAAATTGCATACACATACCCTTTAAAATTTATAAATGATATTAAGGTAAATGGAGAAACCATGACCTTCTTTGGGATTGTTTTCATTTGAACATTTCAGGGTACACGTCAGAGACAGAGAAATCAAAGTTAACATCTTTGATATGGCTGGACATCCCTTCTTCTATGAGGTAAGAAAGCCTTTTTAACAAAACCCATATCCAGTATTGTTGGTGGTTTGGGAAAGATCCAAAATTATCTGAAACAACCAATATTGAAATCATACGTAAAACTGGATAAATTTAGCTTGATTGTGGCTTGCCTTCAGAGCCTTAAGTTAATAGACACCTGTTAATCTTTTAGGTTATCCCGTTAAATAGCAGTAGAAACTTTCATTGCTAGTATTTCAAACATTTTGATAAAACATTTTGACTTTCAGAGGGCTTTTGCTTTTTACCTCATATGTTAGCCTAAAATGTGAAAAAATAATTACATTTATGCTTGGACTTAAGAACTCAGTGATGTGACTTCTTTCACATCAGGATACTGGAGTGATCGTTCCTATTCATGCCTAGTCATGTGCACTCTTTCCTGAGAAGAAGCTAAAGCAACCACTTGGTTTACTTTCATCTGCTTATCACCCCTAAGTAATCCCCAAATGAATCTCGTGACCATTCTCTCCTGTTTTTCCTTCCTTGGGCTTTTTCATTTTTCCCAAGGAGGTTTTTTGTTCTTTTCTGGTTTGGCCATTTCACTTCTGCTGTTTATCATTTCCTTTTCTCCGCTTGCTTTAGGCTAATTTTGCTCGTTTTGTTTTAGATTCTTGAGGTGGGAGCTTAGATTATTGATTTGAGACTTTTTTCTTTTCTAATAAATTCATTTAATGCTACAGATTTCCCTCTCAGCACAGCTTTAATTGTGTTCCACAAATTCTGAGATGTTGTATTTTCATTTTCCCTCAGTTCAATGTATTTCTTTCTTTCTTTATTTTATTTTTATTTTTTGAGACAGAGTTTCTCTCTTGTTACCCAGGCTGGAGTGCAACGGCGCAATCTCGGCTCACCGCAACCTCCGCCTCCTGGGTTCAAGCAGTTCTCCTGCCTCAGCCTCCCGAGTAGCTGGGACTACAGGCTTGTGCCACCATGCCCAGCTAATTTTTGTATTTTTAGTAGAGACGGGGTTTCACCATGTTGACCAGGATGGTCTCGATCTCTTGACCTCATGATCCACCCACCTTGGCCTCCCAAAGTGCTGGGATTACAGGCATGAGCCACCACGCCCGGCTTCAATGTATTTCTTTAATTTCCCTTGAGACTTTCTGTTTGACTCATGAGTTACTGAGAAGTGTGTTATTCAGGCCAGGCGCGGTGGCTCACGCTTATAATCCCAGCACTTTGGGAGGCTGAGGAGGGTGGATTACCTGAGATTGGGAGTTTGAGACCAACCTGGCCAACATGGTGAAACCCCATCTCTACTACAATTACAAAAATTAGCTGGGCATGGTGGCGCATGCCTGTAATCTCAGCTACTCCGGAGACGAAGGCAGGAGAATTGCTTGAATCCAGGAGGCAGAGGTTGCAGGGAGCCAAAATCACGCCACTTCACTCCAGCCTGGGTGACAGAGTAAAACTCCATCTCAAAAACAAAGTGTGCTATTCAAAAACAATTTTTAAAAAACACAAAAAAGAAAGAAAGAAAAAATTATGCTGTTTAGTTTCTAAATGTTAGGAGATTTTCCTGTAATCCTTCTGTTAACTGATTTCTAGTTTGATTCTATTATGATCAGAGGCTGCCTCAGTGATGATGGCTGCTGGCTGATCAGGGTGGTGGTTGATGTGGCAGTTTCTTAAAATAACACAATAATAAAGTTTGCAACACTGATTGACTCTTCCTTTCATGAAAGATTTCTCTGTAGCATGCAATGCTATTTGACAGCATTTTCACCCACATTAGAACTTCATTCAAAACTGGAGTCAATCCAGTTAAACTCTGCTGCTCTTTATCAACTAAGTTTATGGAATATTCTAAATTCTTGGTTCTCATTTCAACAATGTTCATAGCATCTTCACTGGGAGTAGATTCCATCTCAAGAAACCACTTTCTTTGCTCATTGATAAGAGGCAACTCCTTATTTGTTTTTTATTGTGAGATTGCAGCAATTCAGTCACATCTTCAGGCCCCACTTCTTATTGTAGTTATCTTCCTATTTCCACCACATCTGCAGTTATTTCCCCCACTGATGTCTTAAACTCTCCCAGAGTTATCTGCAAGGGTTGGAATCAACTTCCAAATTCAGTTGATACTTTGACCTCTCCCCTGAATCATGAATGTTCTTAATGGCACCTGAATGCTTTCCAGAAGGTTTTCAATTTACTTTGCCTAGAGCAATCACTATAGCAGCTATAGCCTTGCAAAATGTATTTCTTAAATGATAAGATTTGAGAGTCAAAATTACTTCTTGATCCATGGACTGCAGAATGAATGTTATGTTAGCAGGCATAATAAAAACAGCTTTAATCTCCTTATACATCTCCATCAGAACTCAGGTAACTAGGTGCATTGTGAATGAGCAGTAATATTTTGAAAGGAATCTTTATTCTGAGTAGCAGGTCTCAACAGTGGGCTTAAAATATTCAGTAAACTATGCTAAAACGGATGCGCTGTCATCCAGACCTTGCTGTGCCATTTATAGATCACAGGAAGGGTAGATTTATCATAACTCTTAAGGGCCCTAGGATTTTCATTATGGCAAATGAGCGTTGTCTTCAACTAGAAGTCATCAGCTCTGCTAGCCTGTAACAAGAAAGTCAGCCTGTCCTTTGAAGCTTTTGAAGCCAGGCATTGACTTTTCCTCTCTAGCCTTGAAAGTCCTAGATACCATCTTCCATTAGATCTATATATTCTAAGGCTGTTTCATCTACATTAAAAATCTGTTTCTTAGATTAGCCACCTTCATCAATGATCTTAGCTAGATATTTTAAATAACTTGCAGCACTACATCAGCACTTGCTGCTCCATGTTGCACTTTTATGTTATGAAGATGGCTTCTTTCCTTAAACCTCATGAACCAACCACTGCTAGCTTCCAACTTTTCCTCTGTAGCTTCCTCATTTCTCTCAGCCTTCATGGAAATGAAGAGAGTTAGGGACCTGCTCTGTATTAGGCTTTGGCTTACGAGAAGGTTGTGGCTGGTTTAGACTTCTATCCAGACCACAAACACTTTCCCCATATCAGCAATGTGCTCCTTCACTTTCTTATCATTCATGTGTTTACCACAGTAGCACTTGTAACTTCATTCAAGAAGTTTTCCTTTGCATTCATAACTTGGCTAGCTGTTTGGTACAAAAGGCCCAGCTTTTGGCCTATTTCAGCCTTCAAAATGCCTTCCTCACTAAGCTTAATCATTTCAAGGTTTTGATTTAAAATGAGAGATATGTGACTCTTCCTTTTTACTTGAACACTTAGGGGCCATTGTAGGGTTATTAATTGGCCTACTTTCGTTTTTTTTTGAGACCGATTTTCACTCTGTCACCCAGGCCAGAATGCAGTGGTGCAATTTCAGCTCACTGCAACCTCCACCTCCCAGGTTCAAGTGAATCTCCTTCCTTAGCTACCCAAGTAGCTGATATTACAGGCACGTGCCACCATGCCCGGCTAATTTTTGTATTTTTAGTAGAGACAGGGTTTCACCACGTTGGCCAGACTGGTCTCGAACTCCTGACTTGTGATCCGCCCGCCTCAGCTTCCCAAAGTGCTGGGATTGTAGGCGTGAGCCACTGCGCCCAGCTGGCCTACTTTCAATATTGTTTTGTCTCAGAGAATAGGGAGGCCCAAGGAGTGTGAGAGAGATGGGGCAACAGCCATTCAATGGACCAGTCAGAATATATACTACATTTATTAAGATTGCCTTCTTAAATGAGCTTATATGTTCATGGTACCCCAAGACACTTAAAATAGAAATAGATATCACTGATCACAGATCATCATAACAGATAAAACAATGTTGAAAAGTTTGAAGTGTTATAAGTGTTACCAAAATGTGACACAGAGACATAAAGTGAACACACACTATGGAAAAATGGCAGCGATATATTTGCTTGACTTAGGGTTGCCACAAATTTTCACTTTGTAAAAAACACAGTATCTACATACCGTGCAATAAAGTGAGGTGTGCCTGTGTGCCTTACATAAGTGCAATAAATATCTACATACCGTGCAATAAACTGAGATGTGCCTGTATCGGCTAGGCCCTGTGGGTGACACAAGGGTAGATGCATCAAGATGCATGTCTTCATGTTTCTTCTAGCGTAGGAGGGAAGTCAGCTGGATATGCTACAAACTGCAAAACTGGGCAGGAAGTGATAGCACTATTAGAAGTACAAAACAGTATGGTACAGGGGACATAGAGATTACATTCTGTTTGGCAGGAATGGGGGCTGGATGGTGAGGAATGGGGCAGAGAAAACTGCATGAAAGATACAGCATTATAGCTGGGGCTTGAACAATTAAAGATAAAGAGGTGTCTGTTTCCAGATGGAGTTAGGAAGGCGTGGGACAGGTTTGGGGAATGAGAGATTACCCAGTTTGAAGGTCAGGGGATAGTGGGAGGATAAGACTGGAAAGGTTGGTGGAGGACTGATCAGAAACTTTTAACATCATTTGAGAGAGTTGGAACTTTGGAGAATAGTTTAAGAAGAAAGAAGTTGAAGTGTTTCGTGTTGTGCATGTTGAATTTGAGATTCCAACAGGACATTCAGCTGGGAGAATCTGGTGCTAATTAGAAATGCAGGTCCGGAAACTCAGAGGAGAGGGCTCATCTTGGAGATTCTCACAGTTGAAACTGTACAAGTGGTTCATGTTGATTTAAGAGGAAGGATTCAAAAAGAAAGGAAGAGGGCACAGGTCACTTTGGTGGTGGGCTGGAGTAGGAGCAATAGAAAGGAGTTGGTGAAAGAGAATGTAAGAGCCTAAGGAATATGATGTACAGGAGCCAAGGCAGCAGGGGTTTTAGGAAAGAAGAGAGAGTCCATTGTTAACTGCTGTAGAAGGACTACAGAGAGAAAGGACTGGTGGGCTTCATCATCTTCAGTTCTTTCTGAATTGATTGGGTTTAACTTTTGGGGATAGTTTCTTAGGTTTCTGTAAACAAATAGGAGCACTAAATCCTTGGTCCAGGTATCTGCCTATGCCCAAAAACCCTACCTGATGTGTATAACATGTTTTCATTTCTTACTGCATAGCCTGTGTGGGTCTGAGTACATTTGGGAATTTTGTGAAAAGAATGTATAATGTATGGCTTTTGTCAAGATTCTTTCTGGAACTTTGTCCCAGAATCCCCGTCTGTCAATGCTGCTCCTCACCCACCCAACCTCTCTCTGGCCCTAATGCTTGAGTATGCCCCATACTTCATGCTGCCTCTTCCCAGATTTGGAGCCATGCCCCAGAGGCAAGCTGCCATTTCTAATGAAGCATCAAAGGATAATCGGAGAATGGATGCCAGGAAGGAAGGAGAAGGTGTTAAATAGATATTGTTTTTCAGGCACCATGCTAAGTACTTTGCCTGCATTATCTCATTTAACCCTCATAATAACCCTGTGAAGTAAGTAGTATTATCCCCATTTTACAGATGAGGAAACTGAGACGCAGAGAGGTTAAGTGACTTCCCCAAGATCATACAACTAGTAAGTAAGTGTGAACCCAGATCTGTCTGACTCCAGAGCCTGTGCCCTTTTCCACTGTATTACACTGAGGCTCTGAGTTTGGAGTTCTAAACCTGGCGTGCAGACCCGAGAGTCAGGAAAGCTCTGCCTCGCACCCTGGGGGAAGCCGGCTTTGGGATGTGATTTATAAATGGCTCTAGCCATTGCTAATACTTGTGTCATTTTTGCCTTAAGTTCTTTTGCATTGCTCACTCATCTTCCTAATTCTTCCTAAGAAGAACTTTATATAATTGGTATTCTTTTAAGATCTACTAATAGTTAAAGACTGATTGCCTCTGGGGAGTTGAACTGGAGGTGGGGCGGAGTGGGGCAGGAGGCTCTTGTTTTCCATTATAAGTCCTTCCATACTAATAACTTTTTAGAATGACATTACTTTTATTCTATAAAAAAACTTCTAGAGACCAGTAGAAACTGAAATACAATAGCAAACACTATAAATACACAAAAGAACACATTTTACCAGGTTAATGACTATGAGATATATTCTTATAACATCACAAAAACTACATTTTGTGCATCTGTCCTTTTATTTGAAGGTTCGAAATGAGTTTTACAAGGACACACAGGGTGTGATACTGGTCTATGATGTTGGGCAGAAAGACTCCTTTGATTCCCTTGATGCATGGCTGGCAGAAATGAAGCAAGAGCTTGGACCTCATGGAAACATGGAAAATATTATATTTGTAGTTTGTGCCAACAAGGTAACCCCTTTGGAAATGGTGTGTTCAGGTTTCTAGGGGAAGAGTGGAGCTTTGAGTGTTGGGGATCTAATAAAAAGAAAAATTCCTTATTGTGTAATATGGGAATCAATAACCTTT
Source organism: Cebus imitator (assembly GCF_001604975.1). Classification (NCBI taxonomy): domain Eukaryota; kingdom Metazoa; phylum Chordata; class Mammalia; order Primates; family Cebidae; genus Cebus; species Cebus imitator. Next base: position 16,463,789 of record NW_016107316.1, on the reverse strand, counting down.
CAAAACATAATGTCCCTAAGACAAAAACAAAACAACACAGCAACCTAAAACCTGCTATATCAAGATTTGTATACTTTTTTTTTTCTGGTGCCATACTTGGGGAAGGATGTTGGTGACTGAGCAGGAGCCATGGGTAATCACACTTTGACCCGACTGGAGGAGGGGCATTAATTAGGTGATGTGGACAGGGGAAAGGTATGAAAAGCAGACTGTGGCCCCAAAGGTATGGCAGATATCATGAAGCCAACTTTCACAGAACTGAATAACAGCTGTTTTCCCAAGGGGTCAGGTGGGGCATTGCAGCAACAGGCACTAGTCCTACTGCTATAGAATATCAGTCTACATTCAATGTTAGGATTTGTTTCTGTCCCTTTAGGTCCTGGTAATTTTACACATTAGTACAGGCATTTACTAAGAATAGCTTTGCCTTAGTAAAGGATTGACAAAGACCGCCCTGGGTCCATTCTAGTAGGACAAGGTTGTCATCTTCTCTCTGCCCGCCCCCATATTTCAGATTGATTGTACCAAACACCGCTGTATAGATGAAAGTGAAGGACGTCTTTGGGCTGAAAGCAAAGGGTTCCTGTACTTTGAAACTTCAGCACAAACTGGAGAAGGCATTAATGAGATGTTCCAGGTAACCTAGCATTTTGTTGTTTTAAGGTTTGTGTCAAGGCCAACTGTGCCAATTTTTAATTTAAATTATAGGAAGCAAAAAAGCATCAGGAATTTCTCATTAGAATAAGCTCTTTCTTTTCAAAGAAGCTATCTGTCTGCTCTCTATTTTAGTTGAGACTTAGCTGATCATGAGAATTACCTGAGGAGATTCTTCAAAATACATACTTCTAGGCTCCAGATCTACTGGAAACTTATGTTGCTATGGAGCCCAGGAATCTATATTTTAGAAAAACTCTCCAGGTGATTCTGAAGATCATCAAGTTTAACAACAATTATTGTACACCACTTAAGCAGGACAGAGATTTTCTGCAAAGCCACCTTTGGCTAATGGTATTACATTTGTATACATAATCAAATAGAAGCATTACTGTGGCAAAATTGCCTTGCTACAGCTAATATAATCCTATATTGTAGCCCACAGGGGTGCAGTTAGAGAACAGGAGACTCTCAATATAGACTCCAGCTAATCACACATAAAAATAAGGCCTCGCCAATCAAGCAGGAAATGGAGGCGCTCACATTGCAACCTGAATAGATGGCCACTTTTAAAAACCTCATCTTGAGTAATTTTAAGGGAAATAGGCTATTTAAAACAATAATTTACAAAGTCAGCCCTTAATTATAGATACTTTTGGAAGTAAGTGGTAGTATGAATAATGTATTTTTCTTCTTCCGAATATATCTGATATTTTGGGAATTTTTAGCATTTCAAATAATGTAGTTACACTATAAAGAGTTGTTCTTAATTATTGAGTGGGATTGTACTTAATCTTTTATGCTGAATTTCCTTCTCACAAGATGTCACTCCTCCTACTAGAAGACAGATTTCTTCCTTGGCTGACAGGCTGAATTGGCCAAAAGTAGTTTCTATTTCAAGATCAAATCAAGTTGATGCTGGTTTGCCATGCTTTCTATTCTTTTGAGTACACAGAGCTATGTGAGTTTGTACCTATATGTATACAATAATGTCACCTAACCATTTGAATAGTACTTCACCGTTCTGGAGAAGTTTACACATTTCATCTCATGCAGACTTATGAAAACAATGTGTGGCAGGTGTTGTTTTCATTTCGTATATGGGAGCGTCTAAGGGTAGTAAAGTGATTCATCCAAGGGACATAATGGTTAGAAATGAAATTTCTTTCAGCACTTTAAAGATGCTGGTCCATTCTCTTCTGGCCTCCATTGTAGCTCATGAGATGTTAGCACTCATTCTGACTCTTAGTAATCTCTGTACCTAATGTGCCCCTTTTTCCCCCTGGCTGCTTTCAATAGTTTCTCTTTTCTTTGGTTTTCAGCAGCTAGACTATGATATGCCAAGATGTGGTTCTCTTCATATTTATTCTATTTGGGATTTACTGAGTTTCTAAGATTGGTTGTTAGGTGTTTTTCATCAAATTTGGGAATTTTTTTGTTTGGTTTTTGTTTTACTATTATTTCTTTAGTTTTTTTATTTGTTTGTTTGTTTTTTGGCCACATTCTGACTCTCTTTACTTTCTTGGGCTCCAATTAAATGTATATTAGACCAATTGATTTTGTCCCAGAGTCCCTGCGGCTATATTTATTTTTCTTCCATTTTTTCCTGCATTTTTCAGATTGCATAATCTCTCTTGATTTGACTTCACCACTGACAATCTGCTGTTAAACTCACCAAGGGAAGTTTTCAGTTCAGTCCTTTACAGCTCTAGAGTTTGCATTTGGTTCCCAGTATAGTTCCCAGTTCTCTATTAAATTCTCTGCTCACTCATTAAGAGTATATTTTCTTTTAATTCTTTGAATGTATTTTCCTTTACCTCTTTGAAATATTTATAATGGCTGTTTTACTATCTTTGCTAAGTCCAACATTTGAACCATCTTGGGTTCAGTTTCTGTTTACTACTTTTTTTCCTATGGATCACATTTTCATGTTTTTTTGTATGAGTAGTGGTTTTTGATTGAACACAAGCCATTGTGGATAATATACCTTGTAGAGACTATAGGTTCTTTTATCTTCCTCAGAAGACTGTTGATTCTTGATCGAAGAAGGTCGAATGTTGATTTTTGATTCCTCAGGAGGCAGTTCAATTATTGACAAATTAAAATGAATTTATGTTGGCTTGTTTTTTTGCCTTAATAGCAAGGATTTGAAGGAAGCCCAAAGTGTTTCCCAAGCCATTCTAATTTGGCAGGACACAGCTTCCATATTCTGCCTCTTTTCCAGATCTTGTCAGCTCTTGGTTTTAGGTTTTGTTAGGATGAGTCCATAACTTATAAGGCACAGCCTTTCTGTGGTGCCTCAGTAGATGGTAGGGCTATTAATGAGGGGTTAAGGCCATATCTCCACTCTGTCAAGACTAAACCCTAACATTCTCAGATAGCTCTTCCTCTGGTACCACTAGACCTCAGGATATTGGTTTTATTCTCAACCCCATACCAGCTGTTATCTGGTAAGCCTTGGGTGATCTCACTGTATGCATATATAGCCCCGCCTTTGACTACAGACTTATGAGAGACCCGCATATGGACTTGGTGCCCAGCTCTGCCCAGCTCTCTCCTCTCCTGTGGCCTGCTGTGCAGATTCTAGCCACCTCAGCAGCCTCAAACTCCAATCTCTGCCTCTAAGGAGAGGAGAGACTTAGAGCTAGAGTATGGGCAGACACAAGTCTCACTGAGCCTTAGAGGCAGTCTAGACTCTAGCTCTCTGTGATTTGGTCAGGAAAATGGACTCCAAGTAGACAGCCAGGTGATTGTGGGGCTTACCTCTCAGGGAGCGGTCTTGCGCTTGCTGTTGTCCACTGCCAACAGATTTTTTCCCATTTCAGTTGTAGTTGATAGCAGAAGGTCTAATCCGGTATTCATTGCTCTGTCATGGCTGGAACTCAGACATGAAATTTAAACAGGCTTTGATCTCAATCCTAGTATTCTGTAACTTACACCATGGCTTGTCTTCTACAGCCATGTGTATAGTGAATGGAATCCTGTGCCCTCAGAAATCTGCGAGTATTCATACTTCAGGTTAATTCATAGGCTAGACGATAACCTTACTGATACATACCACTAGAAAACATCCATAAACTGTGATCCCTTTTATGTGGCTTTTATCCTTTTAGATACATCTTGGATAGAACTAATGGATAAATTAGTCTGTTAAAAAAAAAAAAAGGCTAACAAGAAGAGAATAATTATACTATTCTACAAGTAAGTACTTATAAGTAGTGCCTTCCTGCTGGTTCAATTCAGTAAATATTTTCTTTGTTTCCTATCTATTTAATAGGCATTTTATGTCAGGAAGGAACTTGGTTTTTGATACTGTTACTAGAGAGAGCAATATTAAAATAGAGTAAAGCCAACCTAATACTTCTTGTGTCTTGGTCTCTAGTGGTATTCCTTTGACACCCCTTTTCAAACATCAAGGCTTCTTGTTAGGTTACCAAGTTGATTAGCTATTACTAGAGATAAGAAAGAAGAGTCGAAAAGAAAAATAAAAATTTTAGAAGGTAACAGGAACTATAGAAGAATCTGAAAAAGAAGAGAAAAAGATTTTTAAAGAAATTAGGAGAAGAGGAAATATGTCTATTTAAAAGTAGCTGTGGTGTGGTAAATGAGTATTATTCAATAATAATTACAGTACACAGAACATGAAACATGAGCAGGTTCAAAAAAGCTTTCACTTAAAAAACCAGAAAAGTATAGCCAGGTGCACTGGCACATACCTATAATCCCAGCTGCTCAGGAGGATCACTTGAGCCCAGGAGTTTGAGACCAGCCTGGCCAACGTAGACCCTGTCTCAAAAAAAAAAAGAAAAAACAGGCCAAGCACAGTGGCTCATGCCTGTAAGCGCTTTGGTAGGTTGAGGCGGGCAGATCACGAAGTCAGGAAATCAAGACCATCCTGGCTAACACAGTGAAACCCCATCTCTACTAAAAATACAAATAATTAGCCAGGTGTGGTGGCACATGCCTGTAGTCCCAGCTACTCAGGAGGCTGAGGCAGGAGAATCGCTTCAACTTGGGAGGCAGAGGTTGCAGTGAGTCAAGATTGCACCACTGCACTCCAGACTCCAGCCTAGGCGAACGAGTGAGACTGTCTCAAAAAAGAAAAAACAAAATTGTAAAAGTAGGCAAAGAGGCTGGGCGCAGTGGCTCATGCCTGTAATCCCACCACTTTGGGAGACGCAGGCGGGCGGATCACCTGAGATTGGGAGTTCGAGACCAGCCTGACCAACATGGAGAAACCCTGAAAAAAAAAAATACAAAATTAGCCAGGCGTGGTGATGCATGCCTGTAATCCCAGCTACTTATGAGGCTGAGGCAGGAGAATCGCTTGAACCCAGGAGGCGGAGGTCGCAGTGAGCCAAGATCGCGCCATTGCACTCCAGCCTAGACAACAAGAGCAAAACTCTGTCTCAAAAA
>NW_016107316.1:16447556-16458667 GCF_001604975.1 Cebus imitator | reverse complement strand
GGGCAAAAAAATATGAAGTTTGCAGAAAAAGAGAAGACCATAAGCATTTGGGAAAATACTCACTTTCACTTGTAATTAGAGACATGCAAATCAAACCGTATTAGATGTGCATCAGATTGGCAAAAATTAAGATGTTTGATAATGCCAGTGTTAATGAGGATGTGGAGAAACAGGCACTCTCTGTCACACACACAGTGATGGGAATGTAAACTGGTACAGCTTTTTTTGGACAACAGTTGTCAGATTCAAAAATTAAAATGTGCATACACTCTTGCTCAACAGTTCTGCATTTAGGAATTTATCCTAAAGCAGTATCTCCACAAGTGTACGGAGATGTATACACAAAAGAAAAATTTACTAAAACACTGTTTGTAGTGGAAAAAAAAAAAAAACTAGAAACAACTGACTTGTCCAAGAATAGAAGTTGGTTACATAAATTATGGTACAACCACACAATAAAATACTGAACAGCCATTTAAAAGAACAAAAAAAGTCTCTATATGTAGCTATAGAAAGATTCCAGGATGTATTATTATGTAGAAAAAAATGCAAGGTGCTAAGATGTGTTTAAGTTGATCTCCTTTAGGTACATGTTGAAAGAGTATGGATCTGTGTGTTACTGGCATACTGATGGTAAATTTTTCTGGAGGGATGTTCAAAAAAAATTAACAGTGGTTGCCTCCAGGAGAGGAACTTGAGGTACAGAGAGACACAGTTTTCATTTTACACTTTTCTTAACTATTTGTATTTTTCTAACAGTGTTCATCTATTACTTTTGTGGTTTTGGTTGGTTGATTTGTTTTTGAGACAGGGTCTGGCTGTGTCACCCAGGTTGAAGTACAGTGGCATGATCTGGGCTCTCTGAAACCTCCACTTCCTGGGCTCAACCCATCCTCCCACCTCAGCCTCCCAGGTAGCTGGGACTATAAGTGTGCACCGCCACACTCAGCTAGTTTTTGTATTTTGTGTGTGTGTGGAAATGGGGTTTTGCCATGTTGCCCAGGCTGGTCTGGAATGCTTGAGCTCAAGCAATCTGCCTGTCTTGCCTTCCCAAAATGCTGGGATGAGAGGCGTGAGCCACCACTCCCAGCTCATCTATTACTTTTTAACTTCAAGTGTGGTTATCTGAAAGTAGGATTATTAGCCACTTTAATTTCATTCCTTATACTTTTTGTGTATTAAAACGTGAAAATATATATATATATTTATATTTAAATAGTATAAGAGAAAAAAATCTTCCAAAGTATGTATTTGCTTTATACATGACTTCTAAGAGTTGCTGGAATATATTAAAAGTCTCTTAAGCTGTATACTTAAAAGGAATTCTTATTTTCACCAAATCATTTCTACACTGGGATGTGTTTTCTTTTTGCAGACCTTTTATGTATCCATAGTTGATTTATGTGAAAATGGTGGGAAACGCCCTACTACAAATAGCAGTGCTAGTTTCACCAAAGAACAGGCAGATGCCATTCGCAGAATTCGAAATAGTAAAGACAGTTGGGACATGCTGGGAGTCAAACCTGGGGCCTCAAGGTAAGCGCTCTGGGATACTCAGTGCTGACCTCTATCATACAGAAAGACTCCTCCACCAAAATTATAGGTGCAGAGTATCTTCTTCCAGTTGGCTGGAAATACAAAGATGTATAAAAATATATTAGAATGACTCTGTTTCGCTGAATTAGCTGAATACCAGAGACAAAATAGAGGACACAGTCGCCTGCTAAGAAAACTGTCATGTATATAAACGCTTTATGAAATGGTATGCTCCGCTTTTATCTGTGTTGAACAAGAAAAGCCTTGAAGCTAGTGCACCTTAAAAACTTAACAAAAGAGAATCCTTAAATCATAGAATGTTAGAGGAGGAAAGCATGTTGGCAATCAACTTGTACAAACATTTCATTTTACTGGTGGGAAACTGGGATTCAGTGAGATTAAACATGTTCAAGAATCCCAGGAGCTAGTGGTATCATTGGTTCTTTACCCTGGAACACATCTGCCTCTGTCTTTGTCTCTGAAGCCCTGCAAGTTCCTCATCTATGTGTGTATTTTTTAATTTAATTAAATTAATTAATTCTTTTTTTTTTGAGACGGAGTTTCGCTCTTGTTACCCAGGCTGGAGTGCAATGGCGCGATCTCGGCTCACCGCAACCTCTGCCTCCCGGGTTCAGGCAATTCTCCTGCCTCAGTCTCCTGAGTAGCCGGGATTACAGGCACGCGCCACCATGCCCAGCTAATTTTTTGTAGTTTTAGTAGAGACGGGGTTTCACCGTGTTGACCAGGATGGTCTTGATCTCTTGACCTCGTGATCCACCCACCTTGGCCTCCCAAAGTGCTGGGATTACAGGCTTGAGCCACCGCGCCCGGCCTCATTTTTTTTTTTGAGACAGAGTCTCACTCTGTCACCCAGACTGGAGTGCAGTGGCACAATTTCAGCTCACTGCAACCTCTGTCTCCTGGGTTCAAGTGATTCTCCTGCCTCAGCCTCCTGAGTAGCTGGGATTGTAGGCATGTGCCACCAGGCCTGGCTGATTTTTGTATTTTTAGTAGAGATGGTGTTTCTCCATGTTGGCCAGGCTGGTCTCTAACTTCTGGCTTCAGGTGATCCACCCACTTCAGCCTCCCAAAGTACTGGGATTACAGGCATGTAATCCACACCCAGCCCTCTGTGTGTGTATTTATGTTAATTATTTTGTTTTAGTCAAGAGAGTTATTCAAGAAAATAATACAATCACTATTCTTTGTTGCTTGTACAAAAATTATTATTCAGTATGGTTATGTAACTTTCAGTGATCTAATTCTACCATTACTACACATGTTGTAATTTATGTATCTTATTTTGTACCTTGGCTCCCCACATTTACTTCACCCTTCCTACTTTTTCACCTTGGTTCCCACAAAAGAAAAAAGCATGTCTTGAAATTGCCATGCAGCACCCAAAGCACTAAATATCTCTTCTCCATTCTGGCCTCACAGCATATCTTCAAGTCCAGAAGGAGGGAGGGGAAGGGAAGGGGAAGACTGCTACTGGTCACACTCACTCACCAGGTGATATTGAGGATGCTTTAAACCTGTCAGGGAGTTCAGGTGGCCTCATGTGTAGAGCACAGAGTTTACTGAGATCTTTTTTTTGTTGTTCAGTGCTATACTCTTGCTTATTGTAGATTTTTAGTGAGTTTTGAAATTGGAAAATGTGAGTCTTCCTATTTTGTTTTTTCTCCCAAGATTATTTGACTATTATAGATCTGTTGTAATTCCATACATATTTTCAGATCAGCTTCTCTATTAAAAAAAAAAAAAAAAGCCAGTAGGGTTTCAGTAAGATTGCACTGAATCCATATATCTGTATCTTTTAAATTTCTTTTTAGACCTTCATAGTCTCTTTCTGAATTCTTCTGTGTCATCTCCAAGGGATACTGGCTCTAAACTTAAGAAACGGTTACTTTATCTACTTACTAGTAGACTTAGAACAATATTCATTAAGGAAGAAGAAACTTTGGGTTCCTTATGTATTCACTTCACTTAATTGGAATTTACTAGAACTTACAGACCCCCATAGGGTCCATATCCTTAACCAATAGAAACATGTGCTTCTCTTACCTTTGTTCCACTGGGCCTAGCAAACTAATTTTGTATGGCACCAAGTACATTTGGGAAAAAACCTTAAAACATTTTTTTCTTAAGTTGTAGAGAGTTTTGATATTTGTTGAGTGTTAACCATGTTTACTGTTCTTGAACTTTAAGAAAATCTTCGTCTTCAGCATAATTGATGTATTTGTTACATCTTGAGAGTTTCTGCTGCTACCTGCAAATCTTGAAAGGCACTCTTAATGCAGAGGACCAGGTGTAACTACTGACCCAGTGTGGACACCCTCTCTCGGGAGGCAGAGTGGCTGGAAGGGCCCTTCCCAGGACTCCCTCATGGAAGAAGATGATGCTGTGCCTTCCTCAAGGACACAGGGTCTTTAGGACAAATAACAATTTTGACAATTCAAATTGCTTCAGAGAGGGAGAATGTCATTCTTGTTAGCAAAATTATCAAAGTTACACATGTAGAAAAACAACACACAGGGCACCAGGAAGGCCCCCACAGAGCAGCCTTCTGAAAGAATGGGGTTCTTGCTAAAACAAGAAAATTCAGAACCACTCTAAGAGCAGAAAGCAGAAAAGGCCCTAAAATGTATACCTAAGACTTGGAGAACTGTTAACATGACCCTATGACTTCAGTCTCTCCAAATTGAAACATAAAACTTGCCATCATAGCCAAGGTATCAAAGGCCATCTCCCTGATTTAGAGAGCCACATTAGAAATCCTTCTAATAAAAAATAAAGGAGAAAGCCTAGGGTATTTAGCTGTAAGCATATCCATGCTTACAGGATCACTGGAACCCTGAATTACAAAAGGAAGGTGGGAAATAAAACCATCTGGTAGAGACAGGGCTTAATCTGACCAGGGGAGTGGTTGGGTACTTAGATCCCTCTGGGAGGCCTGACATCTGAGGGTGATGACCAGTGGGGATGGGTACAGGAATATCAGGCCCCACCCCAGCCAGTTTCTGCTCTTTAAGGAGCTCAGAAGCCTGAAGCTGTCTCCTGGAGCGCTGCTGGTTTATGGGAACTGCTGGATTGGAGAGGCACTCTTAACAGCTCCTTTCCTCTCCAGATAATACTGATCTCTGTCACGTTTCTTCTTTGATCTCAGTGAGCTCATTGTCACTCTGGTCTACCCCTTTCCAGCATCCCTTGCTTGCTCAGTGGTATCACCTTCTTGGGCCTCAAATTCCTCATGACCTTGAGCTCATTTCAGCCCTTTTCCTTTTGTCCTCTCCTCCTGGATACTCAGCTCATCATCCACTCTGCCATTTCATTCTTTATCTTTTATCTTCCCTTGTTTCCTTCCACAAACACCTTAATCTAAATTCTTATACTCACACCTGGGTTATGTAACAACCTCCTGTATCCTAACTTCAAGAAACAGTTTTCCCAGCACACGCTTGTCATGAAACACCTACTGTTGTGATTATCAAGCCCAGGTGTTGGGGTTGTTTTGCTTTCCGTCTGTGCTGTGTCCAGGCTCCATTCCAGGCCACTGTCAGCCCTCTCCCAGACCCCTTCTTTCAGAAGGTAACTCTGGTGCCTTCCCTGGTGCCCAAGCCCATATTCTTTCAATCAGCAAAGATATGCTGAGTGCCTGTGAGGTGCCAAATACTGCCTGTTTTCATCTGATCATGCTTTTACTAAGTGTTTCATTAGCATTTATATACTTTTTGCATTGTGTACTGCTTTCTATTTGTATTATATTTTGCACATTATTTATTGGTTCAACATCTGTTTTCTAGTCTTTTAATCTTGCCTTTGAGAAAGGGTAATAATTTAGGATATGTCTACTGCAAGAGATATTATGTGTGTCCAAGCAGCTAACATGCAGTGGGTTGGGCTAGCCCTGTTGCTAACACAGATCTTGGCTTCTTTTCACAGGGATGAAGTCAATAAAGCGTATCGAAAACTTGCTGTGCTTCTTCACCCTGACAAATGTGTAGCACCTGGTAGTGAAGATGCCTTCAAAGCAGTTGTGAATGCTCGGACAGCCCTCCTGAAAAACATCAAGTAGAAGGTAGAGAAAAAAGCCAAGTGTGGGACTCAAGTGCAAACAGACTTTCCCTAGAGGTGAAATAACCAACGTGGAGTTTTCCTTCCCAGAATCTCACTTCTCTTTTTATTCATTTGTGTATTAGTAATTCAGGTGTCTGTTGCCATTTCATAGGCATTTTACGGAGAGATGATCTGCACTTGTATGAAGTGAAGAGAACTGAGCGTCACTTACACCCTATACTTCATTTCATATTTCTAGGTAATCTGATTTTTTTTCTCATTCGTCAGCTCTGTAACTGTAGCATCCCTTAGACATTTCACTTGGGGAAATCCATGAGGTTTCTGGAGGGAGGGAAGAGAAGACAAGAGGACCCTTTCAGTTTTTCTTTTTTACTCAGTTCATCATCAGAGAAGAAAATAACAAAAATGGAAGCATACAACATCAGATCCCCTGTAAGTTTAGCGTGATCTTACAGACAAGTTGCTGCTTTTACAATGAGTTCCCTAGGTGGTATTTTAACCATTGATCTGTAATGATGATTCTTGGCAGCCCCTTGGGGGTTTGTAAAATGAGGCAATTCAGTTCTGAATTGAGCAGTCCTTTATGACATTCACTCTGTTCCCCTTCTGCAGCCACCAGGGGGAGAGACAAGCCAATCCTAAGAGAAAAGGTGGTGGCAGCCACAAATTCTAGGTACATTGGCTGCTGCTTATCCTGCCCCTGGATCTGAGGCCTTTCCTTTGCCATAGAAATAGTTGCTGGTAGCAGTAGAGAGCACTGTGCACCTGGGAATGAGGAATCAGACCCCAAGAAGAAGTACTTGCAGAAAGCAGGCGCAGTAGTATCCACCTGGAGTCCCAGCTACTCAGGAGGCCAAGACAGGAGGATTGCTTGAGCCCAGGAGCTTGAGTCCCACCTGGGCAACATAATAAGACTCTGTTTAAAAAAAAAAAAAAAAGAAAAGGTACTTACAGGTCACACTTGAAGATTCTGCACACATCGGCAGAGAGAAAGGCCAGCCGAGCTTGGGACAAGCTTGATGCATGCGGTAGGAGAGACTTCTTATAGGTTTAGCCCTTGTCTTATTGCCAGCCTTTGCCTCAGGAAGGTGGGAAAGGCAGGGTCACCCCTCTGCAAAGCTGGCCTCTTCTGCACTTCCTCACCAGTGTTGTTTCTTCCTTTTTTTTCTTCTCTTCCCCTTTCCTTCTTGTGTTTTTTCTGAACCCTGCATCTGCCATCATTTGTCTCCTCTTGAATCCTTGGCTTCTGGCCACTGCTTCCTCCCTTTTCCAAGCCTTGGCCGGGGCCTGGTTGACCAGAGACAAGTATGGATCCTTTGGCTGCCAGTCGGGGGAGATCTCAGGGCCTCTGTGGGGAGGAATCTCTGTAATTCCTGCTTGGGCTCCAAATCTCTAAAGAGTGGTATTTTTAAACTGTAGCTTACAAAATACATTCTCTGGCCACAGTCTCCTCCTCCTCGGTATAAAGGATAGATGAAGTTCACGTATTAGGACTGGCACTCCTTACACTGCTTATAGAACCAGTCTCAGCACTTGACTCATTACTTCACCACTCTTGTTGCATCACTCATATTTTGAGCTGCAACCACACTAATTCACATTTTTATATACTTTCAATTAGCTGACTTATTGGGTCTTGAAAGTATATAAAATATTCTTATCCTGTGAATTTTAAAAAGCTATCCCATATCAATTGCCAAAGAGTGTCTACCTTACCACCTAAGAAGAAAAGCCACTTTCTTCCAATCCAAGCCCAACACAGTCTTGTGGATTTTCCATGCAGCAGCTTTTCACTGTGTGACTGTACTTGGGCTACACTGGGCTTGTTATCAGGAAACCAGGGCATTGCTTTATCCTATCAGTTTTCATCTTGACAATATCAAAACAACTTTTTAAATGAACTGTTTGATATATGTCATTTCTTACGAGGTTTTCCTCTGGCCTTTAACTGGCTTCTGAGGCTGTAGAACTTCAACCCAGAGTTCTTCAGGACCTAAATTTTCCTTAAGGAAGGCCTTTATCATGCTGAAAGCACTCAGATATGTCTTCCCTCACAATAGAATGTAGAAGTCATAGGATGAGGGACGTGCAGGATAGCGTTAGCCCAGATTGACATGATAACTCAATGTGAGGCGCTGTATAAAAGCTGGTGTCAGTTTTCATCACTGTTATTAAATATCAGATTGGTAACCTCATTCAACTATATTGTGCAGATGAACAGTTATAGCAGAGAACATTCATTAGTGCTTCCATTCATATCCTTACGTGTGAGTTGCTGAAAAATTCCTGAGCTTGATTCTTAGGTCTTGGAACTCAGTTTCCAACACCTTCATTATTAATGTTAAGAATGGCCATAGACCACTTCATTTACATAAAAGGAACAAAATAAGCAAGTTAAACTTCAGGGTCCTGCAATTTTTGATTTCTACAATCCTTCAGCAGAATGTGAAGAAATAGCAAAGCATGATCTGTAATAGAAAGGTTTTTTTGGCACTAACTTCATGCAAAATTTCACAGACCTCTATTGCATTAATTTAAATTCTTGGTGCAGATGTGTGCTTTGCAGTTCAACTTTATTAAAAATCCTTCAGCCAGTTGGGATTTCAAAATATATTATCGAGAGTAATAGGTAGCAGAATAATTACAATGGCTAAAACGTTTTTATAGAGAATCTTGTTTTTCAAAAAAGAAGAAAAAGCTTGAATAGCTATTATTGAAGAAAAGCCATGTCTTCAACATCTGAGTCACCAAGAAGTAACACTTTTTAAACTTGTTAGAAATCCCTGGAGGCATTTCAAATTCATCGTCTAACCTACCTAAGCACTTTAAAATACAGCCTCCTTTTGTTCATCTGTTCCTCTTCATGCCTCCTTTTGGATTGATATCTCAGCTGTCAATATTTCTTTGACTTCAGCATTGTCATTTTTATTTCTACATATAAATGTGTCCTTAGTTTTCTTAGCCTGTTAATTTAAAAGTACAGACTTGGGGGTCATTGTGTTGCTACCCAAGAGAAATTGCTACAGTTCTGTAGATTGCACATCCTTCTTTAAGGCATACATTTACCTCAGGAAACTTACTCTAGTAGGTTCTGATATGTTGAATTCTAAACTAAGTAATTATTTCTTTATACCTATAAACTAGTACCTGATTCACTGTTAGTTAAACGAGCCATAGATAAGGCAGCTAAATTTCTGAAAGATAGCCTGAGTAAGTAGGCAGCCACTGCAAGCTCCGAATCGTAGAACAATGACAGCATCACAAGGGGGAGGGAGGGATTTTGCTCTGAAGTTAGAAAGGGTGGAGCTGTAAGCCCTGTGCATGTTGCCTTTGAGAGTGACAGTGCCCCTCTTACAAGTAATTCCACTAGGCATGGGAATGCCACCTCCTTTGGTACTGTACCCCATCAAGCTTACTCTGAATCAAAGTTTTTGTAAAACTTTTGAAAATGAACTTAGCTGCAAAATATAGCTAACCACTTTTCATTGCAAGCTTTGTAAAGTGAAGAGAGGTTCATACTTCTCATAATTGGTATTTAGCACAATTGGAAGACACAGTTATATTGTTTGTATATTGTTTTTTCCATTAAACTTTTCTAGAGAAGACAAAAGCTTACACTTGTGACATGGATAAGTGAGATGGTGACTAACGAGCAGTGCAATATTAGGCGGTGCAATAGAGGCCCTATTGGCGAGATGAGTTTTGCTGGGGAGCTGGACAGTGTTGGTTAGCTTCCTGCATTGATTGCTCCTGGGTATTTTTCCCCCTTAACTGTGAAAGCAGAGTCTATCAATGAGCTCTTTGCTTGTAAAAGGTAATTTACATATTTTCTTTCTGTTGAAATAACTGAAAATGTTAAATCTTACCAGTTGTTTATGTCTTGTAAACAGAGTGTCATAAGTATTTAAGTTGTGTATTTTTATAAAGTAAAGCCAAATATCAAACATTGGTCTGTGGGCTGCATTTACTTGTGGAAACACTGATCTTTAATGGAAAACATACTAGGCTAGAAGCCAACTGTGACCCTCAGTAAGACATTCCTGAGAATGGCCCACCCCTCTTTTGGGGGAGCTACTGTGTCCTCCTCTTTGTCCTGCTATCATGGTCTAAAGGGGAGACGTTCAAAATGTTCAAGTTCTTTTTTTTTTTTTTTTTTTTTTGAGATGGAGTCTCACTCTGCCACCAAGCTGGAGTACAGTGGTGTGATATTGGCTCGCTGCAACCTCCACCTCCTGGGTTTAATCAATTCTCCTGCCTCAGCCTCCCAAGTGAGTAGCTGGGACTATAAGCGCCCACCACCGGTGGCTAATTTTTGTATTTTTTAGTAGAGACCAGGACAGGGTTCCATCATGTTGGTCAGGCTGGTCTCAAACTCCTGACCTTAAGTTATCCGTCCTCCTCAGCCTCCCAAAGTGCTGGGTTTACAGGCATTCTTATCCTGTATAAGCCACTGCTGAGCCACTGCACCTGGCCTCAGAATGTTCAAGTTCTTTCCTGTCCTTCCTTTCTGGTCTCAGACACCAGTCTGCAGGACGGGACTGTGACCCAAAATGGGTCATATAGGTGTCCCTCAGTAGCATCTCTCTAACTGGAGCTAGGAAGATACATTTTCTCTCAGGAAAGGAGGATAGGAGTCCCAGTGATGCCGACAACCTTGATTCCAACCTCACGGAAAAAACTTGAGAATGAAGCAGCCATCCAGAGAGAGACAGAGTCCTGATGGTTTTAAGGTTTTCCTTCCAGTGCTTGAGGGAGGTACCGTGAACTTGTTTGTCAAGTTCGTCAGCCACCCCAGAGTCCTTCTACTTGTTTACTGCTTTAGTTTAGTTGGAGTTTGCTTTCTGTTACCTGCAACCTAAATAATGTTAGAGAATAAAAGCCGACAAGGATGGTGAGCAGGGCTTAGAAATCTGTGGTCTATAGACTGGTAATAATATTTGACAAATGTAACATTTTATATATGAAAATATATCCAATTACTTGGTTTTTCTCAACTGGGGTCTTTGGCTACTTTTTAAAACCATAACCAGTAATAAATGGAAAAGAAAAATTGGACGTACTCAGTTTGTTTCAGGGGCAATTTAAGATGCAGAATTATCTGGCTTTTTAGTATCCATTTGATCCACTGCCTGTCAAGGGCAGCTGTAATTTCTTAAATTGTTAATGAAATTTTGCTGTTAAAATATTCATTCACCATGTATTTACTGGGCATCCGCCATGTGCCAGTCCCTGTTCTAGGCACAGGAGATCTCATAGAGCACAGCTCCTGTGGAGCTTACAGTCTAGTGTTGTTTTTTAAAATTTGTGTTTTAAAGAGTTTCTTTTTTTCTATAATTTATTTCTCGAAAGCAAGTTTGCATTTTTTTTAGAAATCTTAAGATATACAATTTGAGCCGGGCGCAGTGGCTCACGCCTGTAATCCCAGCACTTTGGGAGGCCGAGACGGGTGGATCACGAGGTCAAGAGATCGAGACCATCCTGGTCAACATGGTGAAACC
>NW_016107316.1:16440255-16447401 GCF_001604975.1 Cebus imitator | reverse complement strand
TTTTTTTTTTTTGATAGCTCAACCATTATCATGCCAAGCTCAGGTTTTCAGGTTGGCCTAAAGGAAATAGTTCCAGCCATGTGTAGTGGCTCATGCCTATAATCCCAGCGCTTTGGGAGGCTCAGGTGGGGGCGAGGATCACTTGAAGTCAGGAGTTCAAGACCAGCCTGGCCAATATGGCGAAGCCCCCCTAAAAATACAAAAATTTGCTGGGGGTGGTGGCGCACAACTGTAGTCCCAGCTACTAAGGAGGCTGAGTGCTTGAACCCAGGAGTTGGAGGTTTCAGTGAGCAGAGGTCATGCCACTGCACTCTAGCCTAGGCAACAGAGTAAGACTCCATCTCAAAATAAAATAAAATAATAAAGGAAATAGTTCCAACTTTAGTTAGGGATTTCTTTATACACAAGTTTGTATATATATCATGAAAATATTAACATATTCTTCCAAAGCAGTTGAAAGGTGGGTTCATTTTGAGGGAAAATATCTAAAATCTAAGTTTGTTGTTTTTGTTATATAAACAAATGTGTACCTATAATATCACCTCTTTAACATTCTGGTCAGTTGACTGTTCTAAATGCTATGACTTTAAGAAAATGTCTCTTTGCATTCAAAACAATTCATTCATAATTATAAAATCAGCAGCTGTAACCCATGAAAGCATTTGAATTAGGAAGTGAATGTAAAAATCTGCTATGATTGAGAGAAATTAAGATGAGAGGGTCTTATATCCTCAGATGTCAGGATGTAAACATTCTGCTAGTTTTAGAGTATGAGAGAATGAAAAGTTAATTGAATAAATAGGAAAGAAAGAAGGCATCTTAGTGGTTCAAAAGGAAAATAAGGCCAGGCATGGTGGCTCACGCCTGTAATCCCAGCACTTTGGGAAGCTGAGGTGGGTGAATCACCTGAGGTCAGGAGTTCCAGACCAGCCTGGCCAACAAGGTGAAACCCCGTCTCTACTAAAAATATAAAAATTAGCTGGGAGTGGTGGTACATACCTGTAATCCCAGCTACTCGGGAGGCTGGGACAGAAGAATTGCTTGAACCCGGGAGGCAAAGGTTGCAGTGAGCCGAGATCGTAGCACTCCAGCCTGGGTGACGAGCTAAACTCTGTCTCAAAAAAAAAAAAAGGAAAATAGAATAGAACCAACGGTCTCCCTCTAACTAGCAGGGAGCAAACAAAAAAGCCCCAAGTCAGTGGTTGTCAACTGTTTTTTTAGTGACTGAGCCCTATATTTTTAGTAAATTCCAACATGGGACCCCTATATATAAAAAAGTTAAAACCAACATTGTATCAGGACAAATCTATTAGTTCACATTGGTAACTTCACCCCTTCTAGAAGCAAGCAAATAGGCAGCTGTGCCTCCTGAGGAAGATGGCAGGGTTTATATTTGAAGATGGTAATCTCCCCTGCTCACAGATGCTGGTGGAGGAGAGCACCTTGCCCAAGAAAGTGAATCGTGCTCAGGGAAACTGGGTTAAGAGCTTCTGCTGGGCCTCGTGCTGAAGGCAGTGCTGGGCAGAGGCTCTGTTTAATGCTTCCTGAAGAGATTTTAGCTATGAGGGAACTGTGCTGTGAGGCATTGTGCTTGAGGCACAGAGCTAAGCTGCTCTTCCAAAGAAATGAATACGACTCCTGGAGGTTGGGGACTCCCTAAAGGAAGAGAAAAATTTGATTAGATGGAGTAGAAGACTGGGGTCTTGAGAAGGATAGTTAGAAAGATGCTGGATGGTAGAAATTATGAGGTACTAAATTATCTTAGAAAGACAGCCAGGGAGAAGTTCCAGAAATAACCAGTGACTCTTAAGAACATGTATGGCTTTTATTTTTACAATGATCTTCCCATTTTACACATGAGAAAATCAAGGCTCAGAGGGGTTAAATGCCTTGCCTGAGGACCCATTGGAAACTATTCATGCTGGGAGTGGTGGCTTACACCTGTAATCCCAGTACCTGGGGAGGCCAAGACATAGCAGATTGCCTGAGCTCAGAATTACTCTGGGCAACATGGTAAAATCCTGTTTCTATAAAAAACACAAAAATTAGCCGGGCATGGTAGCATACTTGTAGTCCCAGCTACTCAGGAGCCTGAGGTGGGAGGATAACATAAGCCTGGGAGATCAAGGCTGCAGCGAGCTGTGATTGTGTCACTGCGCTCCAGCCTGGGGGAAATAAAAAGTTATTCAAACCTAAGACTGCCCATTTGCAGAATCCAGACTCCACCATACACTCTGAGGTTCAGGATCCAAATTTGAAAATATTCTGCTTCCCACTCATAAGTCATATTGTACCTGCTTTCCCAGGTTGCTTAGATGGACAGAAAAAGGTCTATATATTTTTTAAAGACCACCATAGACAATTTTCCTCATCAAATCCTGCACGTATGCAGAGGAATGACAGAAACTTCTTTCTGAGGTGAGCCTAAACCAAGAGGGAGTTAACTTGAATACTCTAGAACATCGCATTTAGTACATTTGGCTGGATGTATTTACTACATTTTCTTTCTTTCTTTTTTTTTTTTTTTTTGGGCACTGTGTTCAACTAAGTTTACCACAATGATGATACGTTAATTATCCTTTGACTGAGACCTCTCATGTGCCCTCTGATTTTTTTTTTGAAACAAGGTCTCACTGTCACCCAGACTGTAGCGCAGTGGTGCAATCTCAGCTCACTGCAACCTCCGCCTCCTGGGCTTAAGTGATCTTCCTACCTCAGCCTCTTGAGTAGATGGAACCACAGGCACATGCCACTGTGCCTGGCTAATTTTTCCTATTTTTTGTAAAGACAGTGTCTCTCTATGTTGCCCAGGCTGGTATCAAACTCCTGGGCTCAAGCAATCCACCTGCCTTGACCTCCCAAAGTGCTGAGATTACAGGCATGAGCTGTCATGCCTGGCCATTTTTGTTTTAACGAAATTTTAAACTCTTATAGAACCTCTGATGCCTCCAGAATGACTTGAAAATCATGTCTTAAGGGATATCCACCCAAGCCAGCAACTAAGAGTTCAATAACCTATGAGGCGGGGAGACAGGGAGAGACCCACTCTAAGGATTTTGTTACTGAGTGATTTTCATGTTCCTAGCATTCTTTTGTCACAGTTAAAGCCCAGGAAGCTGTAAAAGGGCTGTTTCCTGCCCCATCCTTGCCCCTAAGCCTGGCCAGGCATTTTGTGTGGAATCACTAGCGCTACACAAGGCAAAGGAGGTTTATATTCACCAAACTAAAGCTTCTTTCTGGGAAGTGCAATTTAGGTAATAGGGTTAGGATAGTTTCACTTTTCATCCTATTCCTGTCTATGTGGCTTGAGTTTTCCCAATAAATGTCAACTACAGTGTACTTTGGTCATCTAAAAAGCTATATAAAACCAAAAACTAAGCATAGCACCAATTTTTTTTGTATTTTTTATTGCATTTTAGGTGTTGGGGTACATGTGAAGAACATGCAAGATTCTTGCATAGGTACACACATGGCAGTGTGATTTGCTGCCTTCCTCCCCATCACCTATATCTGGCATTTCTCCCCGTGCTCTCTCTCCCCAACTCCCCACCCCCTGCTGTCCCTCCCCTATTTCCCCCCAACAGACCCCAGTGTGTGATGCTCCCCTCCCTGTGTCCATGTGTTCTCATTGTTCAACACCCGCCTATGAGTGAGAACATTCAGTGTCTGATTTTCTGTTCTTGTGTCAGTTTGCTGAGAATGATGGTTTCCAGGTTCATCCATGTCCCTACAAAGGACACGAACTCATAGTTTTTGATGGCTGCATAATATTCCATGGTGTATATGTGCCACATTTTCCCTGTCCAGTCTATCATCGATGGGCATTTGGGTTGGTTCCAGGTCTTTGCTATTGTAAACAGTGCTGCAATGAACATTCATGTGCACGTGTCCTTATAGTAGAACGATTTATAACCTTTTGGATATATACCCACTAATGGGATTGCTGGTCAAATGGAATTTCTATTTCTAGGTCCTTGAGGAATCGCCACACTGTCTTCCACAGTGGTTGAACTAATTTACACTCCCACCAACAGTGTAAAAGTGTTCCTATTTCTCCACATCCTCTCCAGCATCTGTTGTCTCCAGATTTTTTAATGATTGCCATTCTAACTGGCAAGAGATGGTATCTCAATGTGGTTTTGATTTTCATTTCTCTAATGACCAGTGATGATGAGCATTTTTCCATGTTTGTTGGCCTCATAAATGTATTCTTTTGTAAAGTGTCTGTTCATATCCTTCGCCCACTTTTGAATGGGCTTGTTTGTTTTTTTCTTGTAAATCTGTTTTAGTTCTTTGTAGATTCTGGATATCAGCCCCTTGTCAGATGGGTAGATTGCAAAAATTTGTTCCCATTCTGTTGGTTGCCGAATTTTTTTTTTTTAACTCATTCTGAAACTTTGTGGGAACCTCTTACAATAAAGCTGCCATGAAATTCTGCTTCTTTACAGTAGTAGAAATTTCAGACTACAGGGGAAAAAAAGCTTTTAATCACTTAGAAGTTTTTCAGGAATCTAACATAGTAATCAGTGCTCCCTGGCTGGGATTTCAAATCAACGTAAGGTAGTTACATATCCGTAAACTCCACTCTCATATAACACAGTAGCAGCAGCAGAATTGAAATGAGAAGATTTGGGATAGTCTTATCTCTCCTGTTAATTAATAGAGTAGCCTTGGGCAAGTGGATTCACCTTCGGAGGTTAGGTTTCCTCCATTATTAGATGACGCCATTTAATTAGATAACACCTAAGGTCCTTTTTAAAGACCATTATTTAATGAAATTTTACAAAGCCGGTAAAAACCAGGCTTTGTAAAATTTCTTTCCCAAACTTCTTGCATATAATTCCGCTGCAACATTAACTGAGAGTTAATCTAAGAACAGATGGGGAGGCTGGGAGAGGCCTACCCTTTGGGGGGATTTCTTCAACACAGCGCCCCCCCCTCCAAAAAAAGGAGAGAAAAAAATTAAAATTAATTTTTAAAATATTAGTGAATTGGCCAGACATGGTGGCTCATACCTGTAATCCTAGCACTTTGGGAGGCCAAGGCTCGTGGATTGCCTGAAGTCAGGAGTTCATGACCAGCCTGGCCAACATGGCAAAACCCCATCTCTACTAAAAATACAAAAATTAGCTGGGCATGGTGGTAGGTGCCTGTAATCCCAGCTACTCAGGAGGCTGAGGCAGGAGAATCACTTGGACCTGGGGGTCAGAGGTTGCAGTGAGCCGAGATTGCATCACTTCACTCCAGCGTGGGTTTAAGAGGGAAACTCCATCTCAGAAAAAAATATATATATATTTATATATTATATATTTTTATGATATATATTTTATATGTTTTATATATATTTATATACATATTTTATATATAATTTTTATATTTTATATATAATTTTTATATTTTATATATATTTATATATATATTATATATATATATTAGGCTTTTCCTAAGGTTTAGAATAACAGGCATTGTTGAACTCATTTTTGTTTGTTTGTTTGTTTGTTTGTTTTGGGACGGAGTTTCGCTCTTGTTACCCAGGCTGGAGTGCAATGGCGCGATCTCAGCTCACCGCAACCTCCGCATCCTGGGTTCAGGCAATTCTCCTGCCTCAGCCTCCTGAGTAGCTGGGACTACAGGCACGCGCCACCACGCCCAGCTAATTTTTTGTATTTTTAGTAGAGACGGGGTTTCATCATGTTGACCAGGATGGTCTCGATCTCTTGACCTCGTGATCCACCCGCCTCGGCCTCCCAAAGTGCTGGGATTACAGGCTTGAGCCACTGCGCCCGGCCCTGAACTCATTTTTTTAAAACAACTGTATACAGAGATAGATATGGATTTTTTTTTGAGACAGAGTCTCACTCTGTCACTCAGGCTGGAATGCAGTGGTGCAGTCTTGGCTCACTGCAGCCTCTGCTTTCCAGACTCAAGTGATCCTCCCATCTCAGCGTCCCAAGACTACAGGCACATACCACCACACCCAGATAACTTTTGTACATATTTTTTAGAGACAGGTTTTGGCTGTGTTGCCCAGGCTGGTCTCAAATTTCTGGGCTCAAGCGATCCACCTGCCTCAGCCTCCTAAGGAACAGGGCTATAGGTGTGCACCACCATGCCTGGGTAAGCCTGCTTTTTTTTTAATTAAGGAAAGACCTTAAATTCTTACTACATGAAATAGTGATTATGGCGTCTCATTTTACAAAGGTTTGAGATGATATCACAGGTTTGAAATTTTTAGTAGTACGAGTGTGGAGGCTCACACCTGTAGTCTCAGCACTTTGGGAGGCTGAGGTGGGAGGATCACTTGAGGCCAGGAGTTTGAAACCAGCCTGGGCAACATAAAGACCCTGTCTTTATAAAAAGTTAAAAAATAAAAATTTTAAAAATTGGCTGTTTGTGGTGGTGTGGTGGTATGGACCTGTAATCGCAGCTACTGGGGTGGCTAAGGAGGGTTGATCCCTTGAGCCCAGGAGTTTGAGGCTGTAGTGAGGCATGATTGTGCCACTGCACTCTAACCTGGGTGACAGAGTGAGACCCCAACTCAGGAAAAAAAAAAAAAGAAAAAAGAAAAATGATTCCTGGAAAAGAGCTAACCCTGACTTGATTTTGATGGGGTTGGGGGAAGCAAAAAAACACTTTTTTTCAGTAGCAAGTCCATAAGACTCTGATGTTCAAAGACATTCTTTTATGAAACAGAAGTTATCTTAGCTCCCACGCTTACATTTTCACCAAGGATGGGAAAACTTAAAATTTGCCTCTTAAGGTAAGTTAGTCACTTCTGGTTTTAAACACAATAACTCAAGATTGAAACTCAGTAAATGCAAGATCATCTCCCCCTTACATTTCTGCTCCTCTTTTTCTTCCCAGGGGAGATCTAAAGTTGAGGTGGGGGTGAACACCATGCCGTAATGCAAGCAGTACAGTAGTCTTAGAAAATTTACCTAAAAGAGCTAAAACTAAGCACTTTTCCTTACCCAGAGTATAGGGATAAAATATTTATCCTAAGGGGTTATTGTGAGATTCGAATACAATGCTTTTTCACTGCTTAGGAAGTACTTGGTCTGTAGTAAGTGCTCAATAAATGATAGGAATGTGAATATTATCCCAACAGAAAGCTTCATAAAGTTGGAATTTGAGGAAAAGGAGTTG
>NW_016107316.1:16419123-16440076 GCF_001604975.1 Cebus imitator | reverse complement strand
GAACTCCTGACGTCAGGTGATTTGCTTCCCTCGACCTCCCAAAGTGCTGGGATTACAGGCATGAGCCACCGCACCCAGCCAGGGATGTGCATTTCCAACAAGCTTCTCAGCTCTCATCCTGCCAGGAGAACTGTTTTCTGTCCACTTGCCATGCCCTACCCTCACCGCCTTGGCTGCCCGGTAGCTGGTCCTACTGGTCAATCTCCCACTGATGTCATTGGTCCCTCCATGGCCTCCAGGCTGAAGGTATGAGCACTGGCCCTCCTAGTTGTCTAGGCTGGCACTAGGCCTCCCCTGCTTTGCCCCCCGCTTCCTAGAGCATTGGTAACTGGGCCACTTTCCCCATCCCAGCCATGAGGCCTGTCCCCTCAGGCCTCTCTTCCAGCCATCACCACTCTGAGGCTCTGGTGCCACATCAGACCCAATTTCATGTCAGGCTCCCCTTGAAAACTGCAACTATAACCTTCCAAGCTGTCTTCAAGTTTTCTACTAGGACTGAGGACTGACTGTTCTGCTGGCAAACTGGCTCCCTGGGGAGGGGGTTGGGGAAACCCTGATTTGTAGCTTTTGCTTGATTCCCATGGTATAAATACTCACTGTGGTTGATTTCATGTTGAAGAGAAATAACACCACCGACCAATAAGATCTCACAAGCTGTGACATCAAACTCCAGCTTGGCACTTTGTTGACTCCAGGAAAGGGGGGAAGTGGGCTGGGCTCTAATGTAGCCTCCGGCAGCCAAGCTTTCCTCCCAGCCCTCAGGAACCCTCCCCTCTGATCTCATCCCCTCAACTACATTCTTAGCGCTTGGGGGGATGATGTCTCAAAGCCTCCTCTCTCTTAGGATTCCTCACAGGGCACTTGAGGAGGCACTAAGTATGTTAACTGATGACTGTTTTAAAATATTGCTGTTAGGCTGGGTGTGGTGGCTCCTGCCTGTAATCTCAGCACTTTGGGAGGCCAAGGTGGGCAGATCACCTCAGGTCAAGAGTTTGAGACCAGCCTGGCCAACATGGTGAAACCCCATCTCTACTAAAAATATAAAAATTAGCCAGGTGTGGTGGTGGGCACCCATAAACCCAGCTACTCAAGAGGCTAAGGTAGGAGGATTGCTTGAACCCGGGAGGTGGAGGTTGCAGTGAGTTGAGATCATGCCATTGCCCTCCAGCCTGGGTGACAAGAGTGAGACTCCACCTCAAAAAAAAAAATATATATATATATATATATTATATATATAATATATATATATTTTTTATTATTATATATATTATATATATATATATAATATATATATTATATATTTATATATATTGCTGTTAAAGACAAAACCACACCATTTTTCACTATCAGAGGCATAAAGGCCACTCACCGCTTATAATTTTCCTTGTAGACCTGATGAAGTTAACCAATGCCTCAAAGCTCCTCAGTCTTGCACCAGAGAGTATCTCTACCATATTGCCAAGGACTGTTTAATGGAACAAGGTTTGGAGTTTTGTAAAGTGTATTTGTTGGGATGGATTTGACTGATATCTAATTAATTGATATCATGATTTGAAGTTGTAGGCAGGAAAGCCTGACAGCTCACCAGCAGCCTGCAATCAGCATTATTAGTTGGTATTAAGTCTTGGATAGTCTTTGTAGCCCTAAGACGGAAGCTTCATTTTAGAAAGTGTAGGATTCATTGCAACAAGGACTTATTGAGCACCTACCATTTACAAAGCACAGCAGATGTTCAGGAACGGAGGAAATGTGCAGGACAGTGATTTTCAAAGTGGCCTCAGCATCGCCTGGGAGCTTGTTAGAAATGCACATCCTTGGCCAGGCACGATGCCTCACACCTATAATCCTAGCACTTTGGGAGGCTGAGGCAGGCAGATCACCTGAGGTCAGGAGTTCAAGACCAGCCTGGTCAACATGGAGAAACTCCATCTGTACTAAAAATACAAAATTAGCCAGGCGTGGTGGTACATGCCTGTAGTCCCAGCTACTTAGGAGGCTGAGACTGGAGAATCTCTTGAACCAGGAAGGCAGAGGTTGTGCTGAGCTGAGATTGCGCCATTGCACTCCAGCCTGGGCAACAAGAGCAAAACTCCATCTCAATAAATAAATAAGTAAGTAAGTAAGTAAATAAATAAATAAATAAAAGCATAATAAATATTTGATACATGAATGAATGAATGAATGAATGAATGACTTCTGTTGCTGAACTGTGAAATAGACTATAGATCCCTCAACCACATAATTCCCAGCCAAATGAAAAAAGTCACAGAATACAACTGAATGTTGAAAACAGGGGTCTCCCCGAGAGGAAGCTAGAAAAGTGGGGGTACCTTTAGCACCTAAATGTAGTTATCATTAGCTGATCAAATCTTGGTGCAGCTTTCTCAGTGAAATGTGTTTAAGTGTTTCCCTGGTTTATAGAATCTCCTAGGAAAATGACTAGAGTTGGCTTTGTTGGGAATCAGACCGGGCCTTTGAGGGGCGCCAGAGCCAGCACCATAGATGGCCCGTCCAATAGTTCTTCCTCCCTTTTTCCTTGCTGGAAGGGTCCTAATGTGTTCAGGTGTCTCTACCTCTGCTATATGGCTCAATTGTAAATCATGAATGATTGAAATTGTCCACAGTGGTACCAGTTCTTTTGCCAGTGATTAGTTTGCAAGTGGGCATGTGACCCTACACTGGCCAAAAAAATATAAGGGAACTAGGTGTGGTGGCACATGCCTGTAGTTCCAGCTACAAAGGGTGGCTGAGGTGGGAGGTCGGGAGCACTTAAGCCCAGGAGGCCAAGGCTGCAGTCGGCTGAGATCACACCACTGCACTTCAGCCTGGATGACAGAATGAGACCCTGTCTCAAAAAAAAAAAAACAAAACAAAACAAAAGGCTGGCACGGTGGCTCACGCCTGTAATCCCAGAACTTTGGGAGGCCAAGGCATACTGGATCAGGAGGTCAGGAGTTTGAGGCCAGCCTGGCCAACATAGTGAAACCCCGTCTCCACTAAAAATACAAAAATTAGCTGGGCATGGTGGTGCACGCCTATAGTCCCAGCTACTGGGACTGCTGAGGCAGGAGAATCCCTTGAACCCGGGAGGTGAAGGTTGTGGTGAGCCAAGATCATGCCACTGCACTCCAGCCTGGGCAACAGAGCAAGACTCCATCTCAGAAAAAGAAAGATATAAGGGACATTTTTCTGGGGAGCTTCTGGTAAAATAGTCTGAAGTCCTGAAAGAGAGGCATGGGAAGAAACTGTTCCTCCTGTGTTGAACACTGTCATGCCTGCATGTGATGCTGGAGTTGTGGCAGCCACCTTGCAACCATGAGGAGCGGGAGCCTGTGACAGCAAAGCTGCTACCCTCAAGGCAGCTGGGAAGAAGTAGAAAGAGCACAGACCTTAAAGTCGTTACCAAGCCACTAGAATAACTAACCTTAAACCTGTCCTATCCAAAAACCGCTTGTTTTAGAGGTAATACATTTTCTCTACTGGTTAAGCCATTTTAAATTGAGTATGGGGTAACTTAAGACAAATCATCCCAACAACTGTAATAAAACTCAGTTGCCTGGAACATTTCTGGTGCCACCCGTGGCAGATGCCTGAATACTATTTGCAATTTATTAAAGAAAAGTTCTGAGTGTTAAATTACAAGTTTCACCCTTGAGAGGGATAAATCACCAAGCTATTAACATTTTAGAATTTATTCGTTTATTCCTTCCTCCATCAAGCATTTAAGCACCTTTTCTATACCAGTCACTTGGCTATATTCTGGGATTACAAATGATGAAGAGTATCAATTTACAGCTAACATTTAAATCCTTCTTTATAGCATTCTCTCTAAAGTTATTTAAATTCAGTTATTTTTAGTTTAAAAGCATGTTTGAATGTAGACTTGATTTAAAAAAAAAAACCGATTCCCAGTTATAGCTACATTAATGCAACATTGTAAACAAGAGGAAGGGCTCCAGCTCTATCCATGTTAATGTGCATGACTTGTGGGGAGGCTTTTAATGAGAGAAGGAAGAAAATATGGACCCCTAAAAGCCTGCCCTTGTTCTAGGAAGGTGATAAAGATGGGGGTGCAGACCAAAGCTGAGATGGGCAGGGAAAAGAGAGGCGACGTGCTCACTGTCTGAGGATGTGAGCCCAGGGCTCCTGCTAAAAAAGCAGACAGACCGAGAACCAGCGAGCAGAGGGCGTGAAGCCAGCAGAAAGGCTGACTCAATGCGAGCGCTTCCTAAAAATAGTACTGCAGGGTTGTAAGCCTTCCTGTCCAAACAGATGTAAAACTGGCAGGTAGCATGGACTGAGGGTGGGGGGGCTGCGAATGAACAGAGACTGGGGGCCGCTTGACAGGAGACCCCAATGCTGGGGTTCTGGGTGCACACCCGGCTCTGCCACTTGCTTCCCATTCAGCAGGGGATGGCTGCACGTGGCGCCAGCAGTATCTTAGAATGGGTGACAGACAGAATTGCTCAAATCACTCTCAACCCATTTCATGGAGATGAATTTTAATGGAGTGAAAAAGAAATTTTTAAAATGAAAATTAAAAGGTGTAACTTTTTTTTAAGGCCTAGTTTTGAAAAAAGCTTAGCACATATTCTACTGAAGGAACACTTTCAGAAAGGTGCCCAGCAATGCCTGGCATCCCCCTTGGGACTCAGCAAGATTGGAAAGGGTGGCGAAGCAGGTGGCTAACTTATTTTCGCCACTGCCTGTGCGGCAAACAGCATCTTTTTCAAAGAACATAAGAGGGAAGACAATGTCAGCACAAATTATTTAATAGTTACAAACACCACTATCTGCCAACACTCATGGATATGCTCAACCCAAAACCTGAATGTATCTAGTTTGAGTGTCAGCCTGAGATTTCATGAGAGCCTGAGACCCTTGTAGAAAGAATACTAGAGAGCATTACTTAGATTTGTACCACTGTCTTCCAGGAGTGATTAGTTTGCATCTTCTCACCTGCTTTCTTTTTCTTTTTCTTTTCCTTTCCTTTCCTTTTTCCTTTCCTTTCCTTTCTTTTTTTGTGATAGAGTCTTACTTTGTCACCCAGGCTGGAGTGCAGTGGTGCCATCTCGGCTCACTGCAACCTCCGATTCCCAGGTTCGATCGATTCTCCTGCCTCAGCCTCCCAAGTAACTGGAATTACAAGTACATGCCACCACACCTGCTAATTTTTGTATTTTTAGTAGAGACAAGGTTTCTCCATGTTGGCCAGGCTGGTGTTGAACTCCTGACCTCAGGTGATCCACCCGCCTTGGCCTCCCAAAGTGCTGGGATTACAGGCATGAGCCACTGCGTCCAGCCCAGTTTTCTCTTGACAGTCTTTCTTTTTCAGACCATCTTTTACTCCAAATCAATCCTCTGAAAAAATGTAGCTGGTCAGGACATGTCATCTGCTCAAAAGAATCCTCAACAACTCCTATAAAACACAAAGCCCAAATTTGGATGTTTTAGTTAGAGATTCAAGGCCTTCTGTGATCTAGCCCCTTCTTACCATTCTGTATTCCCCAGGGCAGGCTCCACCTCTCCAGGGAGGCCTGTGGCAACCCACATGCCTGTGATGGGGTGAGGGGTTCAAGTCCAGAGTGAAGCATTATCCCAGGCTGTGGCCACACAGCCTCCAGCTCAACTTTCATCCATCTGAAACTGATCTGTTGCGCCCCCAACTGCCTCATTTCTGGATCTACTTCCTAAGTGGTTCAGGATGAAGAAATGCAATTAATGATTGTCCCAAGACCTCAGCCTTAAAATTCAAATTATTGTCACCTCCATGTGGGGCAATCTCTGGGCTCTGGTCCAACACAGTGTTTTGAGAAGGGAGAGAAGGAAGAAAGCAAGAACTGGGGAGACCTGGACACTGACCAGGGAACAAGGGGAGGGTGCCCTAAATGACCAAGGTGAGCAGAGAAACCTCAGTTTCCACAAACATTGGCCTCACTCTGCTCTGACTTGATAAATACAATAGCCAGAGCTTGTACTCTTTTTTCTAATTTTAAGATATGAAAATGGGTCAGCAGTAGGTTAATTGAGCTGGCCTGAGCCCTTCCGGCCAGGCTGTAGACCTCTCCTGGGCCAGGGTCGGGTGCTGCCCTATTGCAGATCTACCTCCAGGGCTCCATCTCTCTAACTGGGCTGCTTTCCTGCCTCCCCGGGTGGAGAGGATGCCTCTGGATTTGAACAGACAGAGGCCCTTAAGATAGAGGGCCTGCCTCCCCTCCAGTACTGCTAACTCCTCCTGCTTTGCCTTTCCCATGGCCCACCCCTTCTGGTCCACAGCTAAGTTGGTCCCCACCCAAGAAGAGGAGAAGCCACGAGCCCCCCACCCCATTCCTCTAGCAGTGACCCGGGATGTTGAGCAGGCCACAGTGTCTAAGTGTCGGGCCCTGGAGTCAGAGGTGTGGGTGTAAATGTGGGCAGTGCTTTACCAGCTATGGAACCCTGGGCACATTACGAACCCAATCTCAGTTTTTTCATCTGTAAAATGGACATGGCAATTGTACTTACCTCATATGACTGTCATATAGATTATATGAGAGAGTAAACAGGCTGGGGCCTAACCAAGGAAAAGCCTGCATGCTAAAGAGTTGGGAAGTCAGACAATCTGAACTGTGTTTCTGACTGTCAGTGGCAGCAGAAAGGGAGCTTGGAAAAGTCTTAGAAAGAATCCATGAACCTCAGGCATCCATTCAGCTGCTGGCTCCAGATGGCCCCTTGTTCCCAGCCAGCCTTCCTGGAACAAGAGATCTGTCCTGTTGCAGCTGAGCATAACTTGGAAGGGGTGAGGGTGGCAAGGAACCACAGGTGGGAGTTCTTTCTACAGCGTTCTCTTGCATTAAAAGATTTCTAGGGTGGCCAGCGCATTGGCTCACAGCTGTAATCCCAGCACTTTGGGAGGTCGAGGTGGGCATATCACGTGAGTTTAGGAGTTCAAGAGCAGCCTGGCTAACATGGTGAAACCCTAACTCTACTAAAAATACAAAAATTAGCCAGGCTTGGTGGCGCATGCCTGTAATCCCAACGACTCAGGAGGCTGAGGCAGGAGAATCACTTGAACTCAGGAGGTGGAGGTTGCAATGAGCGGAGATTGCACCATTGCATTCCAGCCTGGGTGACAAGAGTGAGACTTCATCTTAAAAAAAAAAAAAAAGATTTCTAGGGTCTCTTTCTTCTCAAAAATCACCATTTCACAGACCTTTAAGATAATTTCCTCTTTTTCGATTTAACAGGTGATGGCCCATGTATTACAGCATCCAGATTTAAAAAGTTAGGGGAAGTTTTAATGGGCGGAATTAAGATGAGTCTTTCCTCGAGTCAGTACTACCAGGATCTATATCACATTAGGAGCCTGTGTAATAGGCAGAATAATGTCCACGCAAAATGTCATCATCCTAACCCCCGGAAACCGTGACTATGATGCCTTACACGGCAAAAGTGACTTTGCAAACGTGATTAAGTGAAAGACCTCAAGATGGAGAGATTCTCCTGGAGTACCCCAGTGAGCCCAATCTAATCACATGCATCTTTAAGACCGGAGAACCTATGCCAGCTCCCCAGGCTCTCTTAGCCTTGCTCTTGTGGGTACTGGTGACTTTCCACCCATGAGGGAGACCATGGGGTGGGGCCCTTCGTCTCCTCCCAACTTGGGCCTTTTTTTTTTTTTTTTTTTTTTTGAGACAGTCTTGCTCTGTCACCGTGCAGTGTCGAAGTCTCGGCTCACTGCAACCTCTGCCTCCCAGGTTCAAGCAATTCTCCTGCCTCGCCTCCCGAGTAGCTGGGATTACAGGTGCCTGCCCTGTAATTACTGCACCCAGCTAATTTTTGTATTTTTTAGTAGAGACTAGGTTTCACCGTGTTGGCCAGGATGGTCTCTATCTCTTGACCTCGTGATCCGCCAGCCTCGGCCTCCCAAAGTGCTGGGATTACAGGTGTGAGACACGGCGCCTGTCCCCAGCCTGGGCCTTTTCTAGCCACTCTTGATCTGAAAGCTTCCTGCTCTCTTATCCCCTGCAGGCTGCAGGGAGGCTCCTTAGCACACATTTCGATGGTGCCTCTTCCCGGAGGGGCCGGCCCGGGCGCTTTTGGAAACGTGATTTACCGCGGAGGCCTCGGGATTACTCAGCATTCACACGCCGTGTCACGCTCCGTGGGCACGTGTCCTTCTCTTCCCAAATTTAACCTCTCAGGCCTCAATGTCTGCACCTGGGCTGGAGCAGAATGGTGTTTGGAGTCTCTTTCAGCTGCCATCAGGGAACCGTTTCTCCAGGATTCGCTGAGGCCCTGAGGTCTAGGGCGCCCTTGGCTACAGTGAAGCAGTGACAACCAAAGGAAGCTTCCGGGAGGCTGGGTGGCTAAGGCCTGGGCCTCCGCCCCTTCCTAGCCGGGGCCAGAGCAAGTTACCTCCTGTCTCTGCGCTCCCGCTTCCCCACCTGCAAAACAGGGACGCCGGCAGTCCCCACCTCGGAAACCAAAGAAGGCCTCGCGCAGTGCCTGGAGGGCGGGCGCAGATAGGGAGCTGCTACCGCTGTCTGGGGATTGGGCCCATGGGTGTCACTGGCACTGTCGCTAGTGTTTAGATGATGTTATTTCAATGACAGGTTATGGAATAACCACTCTGTTTCAAAGACTCGGCAGGCAGAACCAGGCACCCCGGTCCTTGCTCCCGAGGAGACGCTCACACCTGCGAGGGGCACAGCCCCGGAGCCACGCCCAGCCCCGGAGCCACGCCCAGCCCCAGCACAGCCCAGGCCTGGATGTCTTCACTGCGCATCCTCGGCCCGCTGCCCTCTGCCTGTGCCAGGGCCTAGAAACAGTGCCCAAGAGCAGCCAGCAGAGTCCTGCGGGGATGGCATCGAGCAAGGAGAGGGGAGGAAGAGGTGAGGCGGCACCCAGCAGGACGGACGAGGCAAGTGCCAGGCACACGTGTGCACGCGCACACACACACAAACGTGAAGGTTAATTCTCACACAATCATACACACAAAACACACACAAACGTGAAGGTTCGTTCTCACACACTCACAATCACACAAACACCCACTCACAAACGTGAAGGTACATTCATACACATACACACAAACGTTGAAGGTACATTCTCACACGCTCACAATCACACACCCACTCACATACAAACGTGAAGGTACATTCTCACACACAATCATACAAACGTGAAGGTACGTTCTCACACACTCACAATCACACACACCCTCACATACAGACGTGAAGGTACGTTCTCACACACAATCACACACACCCACTCAATCACACACAAACGTGAAGGTACGTTCTCACACACAGTCATGTTCACACACCCACTCACGCACAAACATGAAGGTACATTCTCACACACCCACTCACACCCACTCACACACAAACGAACATACTTTTTCACACACACAATTACACACCCACACACACAAATGTGAAGGTACATTCTCACACAGTCACCCAACGCCCACACACAAACATGAAAGTACATTCTCACACGTCCTCACACGTCCACTCACACACATTAGAAAGTATGTTCTCACAATCACACATCTCACATGGAAATGTGAATGTACATTTTCACATGCGCATTCACATCCACTCACACCCATACACACATACTCACACCCCCACTCACACCCACACACACCCCTCACACCCCTTCTCACAATCACACAGTCCTGACATTCACACACACTCTACACCCATCCACAGTGGCCCAGTGAGTGACCCCGCGAGAATCAGGGAGACTCTAAGGCAGGACAGAAGAAGGGAGAGAGAGGGACAGAGACAAAGAAGTGAGGACACAGGGACAGACGGGCCGGTGCTGTCGATGCTGTCAGAGAAAGACTGTGCTGAAGCTGAGGGACCCCGAGGCAGCCATGGAGAGGCCTGGGGGGCAGGCAGCCAGCCCAGCTGTGCAGGTCACGCGAGGGCAGAAGTGCTTAGGGCTGCTCAGCTGTCCAAGTTGACCGCAACTCCGGTTGATTTGTTCCATTGAGATCTGCCCACTACTTTAGTACCCGGGAATCTCCTCCTTCCTGACAAGGATCCCGACTAGGGGTTAGTGCTATGGCTAACCACCACAGGGACACAGGCTTGGGAGGCTGCGTAATTGGTCCAAGGTCCTGTGCGCTCATCAAGGCCATGCTCAAAGCTGAGCTCTCTGATTCCAAACAGCCAGCTTCCCCTACGTACCGCATGCCTCTCTTCCAGGTGACCGAATCCAAACTGCCGAGCCGCTGAGCCAGCAGGAGTGGATGAGGGGTCTGAGCCTGCACAGGATGCTTGAGTGTCACGTGCCACATCCCCCCTGCCCCGTTCTCTACTCCGGTTCCTGCTGCAGGCACACCCCAGCAGGACTTGCCAGGCATCTGCACTGAGGATCCCTCGTTTCCTGCCCAGGCGCTCACTGCTTAGCCTCCCTTGCACAAACCTGGAAGAACCAGCGAGAGAACACCCCGACTGGCGACTCTTAACCAACAGGAGGACGAACACCAGTGGAAAGCTCTGAGGTGGCTTCTGCAAGGCTCCTCAGAGGGTCCCAGCAGGATCAAGGCCCCTCAGCTCTGTCACAAACCCTCATATTTACCTTCTCTGTTTTTTTTTTGGTGGGGGGAGTCTTACTCTGTTGCCCAGGCTGAAGTGCAGTGGCACGATCTCGGCTCACTGCGATTTCTACTTCCCGGGTTCAAGCGATTCTCCTGCCTTAGCTTCCTGAGTAGCTGGGATTACAGGTGTGTGCCACCACGCCCGGCTTTTGTTTGTATTTTTAGTAGAGACGGGGTGTCGCCATGTTGGTTAGGCTGATCTCGAACTCCTGACCTCGTGATCTGCTCCCCTTAGCCTCCCAAAGTGCTGGGATTACAAGCGTGAGCCACCGCACCTGGCACCTTCTCTGTTTTGAGCTTCCCAGGCCCCTACTCTGTTTCCCTGGAATCACTTGCCCAGTTAAACCACCTGCATGCAGGCCTTGTCTCAGGCTCTGCTTTCAGGTCCCAAACAGGGCTCTCTTGGTGCCCAGCACCAGGGGAACTAATGATCTCTCTCCCACTTCTGTTTTCCCCCAGGACACAGAGTTCTGCTCTGATCTATTGTTTGCTGGATTCAGGAGCCACCCCATTCCCAGGAGGGGTCAAACCATTCTTGTTTATCCAATAACAATTCATTCGCAGCCATCATCTCTAGTCTTGAACCACACGAACAAAAAGGTGCCCTCAGCAAAGAGGTATCCCATCTAGGCAGATGCTGGGTGGAGATTGGGGGGTCAGGATGTCCTCCAAGCTTTATCCTAAGTCCATGATTCTGTCTTCCTTTTTAGGACAAGCCACAGGGGCAAGACACCCATGCAGCCATCTGAGGTCCTGAGTTGAGTGTGTTTGAACAATAGATTTCCTGTATTGTTTGATTATAAAAGTGAAGCATGCCAGTCATCCAGGTTACATCAATACAAAATGTAGAGCTTGGAAAGTGAACACACCTCCCCCATAATCCCATCCTTTTCACTCTGAGGGTGGTTATTTTCATCGTCCTGGGGGTCAGGACATTCTCGGCATCAGAAAATGAGGCCATTGGTCCCTTCAGGACCAATGCCTCTTTATAAAGTACCCTGGGTGCGGTGGCTCACGCCTGTAATTCTAGTACTTTGGGAGGCTGAGGCGGGCAGATCACAAGGTCAGGAGTTTGAGACCAGCCTGGCCAATATGGTGAAACCCCATCTCTAAAAAAATAGAAAGTAAGAAGGAAAGAAAAAGAAAAGGAAAGAAAGAAAGAGAGAAAGAACGGTTTCTTCTTAGGGAGACTTCCATTCATTCAATGACTATTTTTTGAGTAGTTACTAGGTGCCAGGTACTGGGGAAGCCACTGTGAGTGAGATGGATGAGGCCCTTCTAGCATTTTCCATCTTTGAGGCAGGCCCTCGAGGCTGAGGCAAGCAGATCGATTTAGGTTAGGAGTTCGAAAACAATCTCACCAACCTGGCGAAACCCCTGTCTCTACTAAAAACACAAAATTTAGCCAGGCATAGTGGTGGGTGCCTGTAATCCAAGCTGCTTGGGAGGCTGAGGCAGGAGAACTGCTTGAACCCAGGAGGTGGAGGTTGCAGTGAGCTAAGATTGCCACTGCACTCCAGCCTGGGTGACAGAGTGAGACTCTGTCTCATAAGTAAGTAAATATAATACCTCCCTTAAAAAATATTCCCCCCAAACCCAAAAACCTCCAGCAAATTAAAACAATAGGGCAGCCGAGTGTAGTGGCACTATAATCCCAGCACCTTGGGAGGGGAAGGTGGGCCGATCACTTGAGGTCAGGAGTTCAAGACCAGCCTAGCCAACACAGTGAAACCCCGTCTACTAAAAATACAAAAATTACCCCTTGGTAGTGTGTACCTGTAATCCCAGCTACTCAGGAGGCTGAGGCAGGAGAATCGCATGAACCCAGGTGGCAGAGGT
The DNA here is from genome assembly GCF_001604975.1 of Cebus imitator. Taxonomy (NCBI): domain Eukaryota; kingdom Metazoa; phylum Chordata; class Mammalia; order Primates; family Cebidae; genus Cebus; species Cebus imitator. The sequence continues at coordinate 16,427,643 of NW_016107316.1, read as the reverse complement.
TACGGTGAGTTGAGATCACAACACTGCACTCTAGCCTGGATGACAGAGTGAGACTTTGTCTCAAAAAAATAAAAAATAAAACAATGGGGCAAAGTTTGCTTTATTTAAATTACCATCCTCCTATATTTAATGTCAGGACCACTGCCTTTAGAATCAAAGCCCTGAAAAGTTTGGATTGGGCTGAAGTTGGCGCCTTTTCAGGAGTGTAAGGGAATGGTAGAAACAGGAGTGGCAGGATCGATTCTCTAATGGATGCATTCCCTGAGGGACTGAAGGTGCGGCCTGAGGTTCTGGAAGGGGCGCTCGCGGATAACTCTCAGGGGCATTGGATAGCCGAGTGTCTCTTCCCTCTGCTCATTCCTTCAGCTCTCCCCAGGGAAGATGACCCCTTAACGCTGCTGGCTGTCCTCAGCACCCACCTCCCCACATGTGCTTTTGTTCCAATACATCCTTCTCTCTCCTCTTCCTTTATTTAAATTCCCATAGCCTGTAGTTGATCTTAGCACGGTGTTCTGTCAAATGCAAGGAAAATAATTTATACTATGGTGTAAGAGGCTGATACGTTTAACCATTCAAAGGAGTATTTGCATCTTTAAGGGAGAGTTTGTGAACTCAAACACGTCTCAAACGGGTAGAATGTGCACCGGAAATCTCTTCCAAGCAGCGTCTCTTCCAGTTCCACGTGCATGATGCCCACTGGGCCACCGCCACCCGCCACCTGCGAGCAGGACAGGCCTTCACCGCGGGCCCCCTCTGCGGAATGCTCAGGCCTGGCGCTCCGGAGTCTGGGCTCCTGGGATGGGCGGGGATGCTTAGGCCCCAAGCGCTCCGCGGCGGAGCGGTCCCCAAGCCTGAGCCCCAGCCTCTCCAGGCCCGGAAGGAAGCCGCGGAGGAGGAGAAGGCGGCAGGGTGCCCCGAGCGCGCCTCACCTGCGGGCGAGCGCGTCCCGGGCTTCCACCCTCCGATACCCCGGGCCTGCCCGCGAGAAGGCGTGGATTCGCCCCATCCTTCCCGCCCAACGCCCACGCCCACGCTTCCACGCAGCAGTCGCTCCAGCCCGCCGCCCGTGCAGGATCGGGGGCCGCCTGGGCTCCTACAGCTCTCGCCCGCGTGGGTCTCTAGACAGCTGCCGGGCGCCTCCCCCGCCGCCCCACTCCGGGACGCGCCGCCGACAGGGCGGCTACTGGGGCGAGGGAGGGGCCGCCCCGCCCACCTCCCGCCTCCCGGGGCCTGGAGCGCGCGTGGCCCCTGAGCCGCCGGCGCCGCGCGGGGAATTGCTGTGCAGCACGCCGAGCCCAGACTCGGCTGGCTCGGCTCCGCGCAGGCGGGCGGGCGAGAGGATGCTGGCGGGCTTCCCCGGGCTCGGCCCGCGCTCCCGCCGGGGAGGGCCCCGCGCGCGCCCCTAGCTGCCGCCGCCGCCGCCGCCGCGGGTGCAGGGGAGGGGTCCGGAGAGCCGCGCTCGCTGCCGCCGGCGCCTGCTGGCCCCCGAGCCGCAGCCCCAGGGCTGGCGCGCTGGGCCGGCGCCCCTGGATCTCCCGGCCCCCGTCGCCGCCGCCTCCTTCCCCCTGCAGCCGGGCGCCCGCGGATGCTGAGGGGCAGCGCTGCGCCTCTCAGGGCCGGATCCCGGGCCTGACGGCGGGAGATCGTGCTCCGGCCGGGGCTCCAGGCGCTGGTGGGGCGGCGCGGCTCTGCGGGGAGCAGCCCTCGGGCGCGTTGAGCCCTCCCACCTCGGCCCGCGCGGGGACCGTCCCAGAGCACGCGGTGGCCGAGTTCCCGCACAGGTAAACGCAGGGGCCGGGCCGGGCTTCCGGGGAAGACTGCGCCCTGAGCTTGGGAAAGGGGTCCGATCGGAGCCGGAGTCTCCTATGGCTTGGTGGAAAAAGGAAGTAAACAGAAGGAAGGTTCAGGAATCCCCACGATGGTCCTGGTTTCTTTCCGGCACGTTTTGTTTCCAGCTTCTAAGGACTGGGCCTGGAGGGAATTTCGGTGAGGAAGTCAGGGACTGCGAGAGAAGAGATAACTGAGAGAAACAGGGTGCCGGGGATGGAGAGGCGGCTAGGCCCTTCCACAAGCCGGGGCAGGAAATTGAGTGTCTGGCGTGGACAGAACCCAGTGTGCGTGAGGTGGGCGGCGGTGTGAGCCGGGGGTGGCAGGGAAGGCCCAGGATTGGGAGACTCCTGCAGCAGAGATTCTTTTATGAGGGTTAGGGCGGGTCATGGGGAAACCGCAAAGTAGGAGGGAAGAGGTGCTTCTGCTCAGCAATGCCCTTTTCAGCTCTAGATGATCAGCGCTACCTGTGCCCTGGAAACCCACTCTGCGTTCCTGCTGGAGGTGGTTGTCCTCGGTCCAGCCAAGAAGAGGCCCTCAGACCCCCCTCCCCACTAGGTCTCAGAGAGCCCTGAGAGGTGGCCCCGGCGGGAACTCTTCCTCTGTTCCCAGTCCACTTCTCTAGGGCCAGCAGCAGACGCCAGCCAGAATGCCGAGGAACCAAGGCTTCTCCGAGCCCGAGTACTCGGCCGAGTACTCAGCCGAGTACTCCGTTAGCCTGCCCTCCGACCCTGACCGCGGGGTAGGCCGGACCCATGAGATCTCTGTCCGGAACTCGGGCTCCTGCCTGTGCCTGCCTCGCTTCATGCGGCTGACCTTTGTGCCGGAGTCCTTGGAGAACCTCTACCAGACCTACTTCAAAAGGCAACGCCACGAGACCCTGCTGGTGCTCGTGGTCTTCGCAGCCCTCTTTGACTGCTACGTGGTGGTCATGTGTGCTGTGGTCTTCTCCAGCGACAAGCTGGCTCCCCTCGCGGTGGCAGGAATTGGACTGGTGTTGGACATCGTCCTCTTTATGCTCTGCAAGAAGGGGCTGCTCCCAGACCGGGTCACCCGCAGGGTGGTGCCCTACCTGTTGTGGCTTCTCATAACCGCCCAGATCTTCTCCTACCTGGGCCTGAACTTTGCGGGTGCCCACGCGGCCAGTGACACGGTGGGCTGGCAGGTCTTCTTTGTCTTCTCCTTCTTCATCACGCTGCCCCTCAGCCTCAGCCCCATCGTGATCATCTCCGTGGTCTCCTGTGTGATGCACACGTTGGTACTGGGAGTCACTGTGGCGCAGCAGCAGCAGGAGGAGCTGAAGGGGATGCAGCTGCTGCGGGAGGTGAGTTCTGCCCACCATCCCCCCCGTGGGTCCTCTCTGGCAGCTCTCACCAACGTGGGACCTCTTGGAGTTGGTGTTTGCTTTGCCTTTGAGTCCAAGTATGTCCTGGGGGCTTCCGGGGCTCTCACCTCTCCCTCTAGTCACTGTCTTTGCCCCCAGGTGCCACTGCCCGGAATCTGCCTGTAGCTGGCCCGAGAGAAAGGAGGATATCAGGGCATTGGGCAGGGCCACTCTTCACCTGTGCCCAGCCCGAGTGTGGGCACAGGCTGTGTCCACCCAGGGCTGGTCTTGAGGCAGATTGTCCTGGCCACTCCCTGGCAGTGACCCTGGCGAGGAGGACCTCCCGTGGGAAGAGGGCTCCTCGATTCCCATCTCTCCGCTGACACTGACTAGCTGTGTGGACTCAGTGCCCCTTTGTCAAATGGAGATAACGTCTGCCCTGCCTGCATGACATGGTTGTTGTCAGGATCGCAGGAGATGTGGGGGATAGCACTTTAGGATACGTGAAGGGCTGCTTAGAGGGAAGACGCAGTTATATTTCCTTCTTCTGGGGAGCTTGGGGTGCCCGCGCAGTTCTGTGATGTGGAGAGAGGTGGTCTCCCCACTGAAGCTGTGGGGTAGGGATGCAAATGGGGATAGTCATTCTGGCCACTGCGACACAGGGTCTGCTGGTCCTGGAGCACGAGTTCTACTGGAAGGGGTGGAATTTCAGCCTCAGCTTAGCTATTCATAATAGTATTGTGTTCCCACCAAGTGTTGGGCCCTGACAGGCTGCAGAGACCAGGGGACCTGAGGGACAGTCGGCAATGTGTGTCCCTCGGGAGCCAGCAAGCCAGTGACCAGAGCGTGAGGCGGAGATGTCTGCATCTGGGTTTGGTGCCCAGCTTGCCAGCCTCGTGCTGATGATGGTCCGGAGCCTCCCCCACGTCCTGACCCTGCGGTGGTCCAGCTGGTAGAGACGGCAACCTTCCACGCCAGCTCTGTTCTGCGGTTAGTGGGGCTGGGGTAGAGTCAGCTCTGAAGCGGTGACCTGCTGGGTGTCAGGAGAGGCAGGGTGTGCCCAGGATCCTTGCTGATGGCCATGAGCCTCTAGCAGCTATGGAGGTCCGCCTGGGCCCTGGAGACCAGGTGCTGTGGGCAGGCCCAGGGTGGATGGACAGAACCTTCTGCTCCTGTGCTGATTTTTCCACTCATGCCTCAGCCTGCTGATTTGTTCTAGAAACGGTTAGAGGATGTTAACATAGGCAGGGGCCTGGCAGGGCTTCTAGTCCAGACACCCCATTTGACAGAGGAATTTCCTAACAGAGATGGGTGGTAACTGGTTCACTGTCACCCAGAACTTTGGTGGCAGAAACAGGATGGGACACCAGGTGTCGGCTCCCACCCCAGGCATCGGTTCCTACCCCAGGGCTCATTTGTGTGTGTTCCACGGAGCACCAAGAGCTCCCTGAGAGTAGGAGCTTTGCTTCCCATCCCACCTCCTAGGGATAGTGGCTGTGTGCTGCCTTGCCGTTCCCACCCCAAATTTCTGTAGAGGCACAGCTTGGAGGGGGCTGTGAGTTTCTGGTCATCAGCTGGGTGGAAACACCATTCATGTCAGGCCATGCATTAGCCAGTCCCAGGTTCTTTTTAAGCTTAAGATCCGAGGTTTGGGATGACTGGTCTCTTTAGCTCCATCTCCCCAGGTGGGCAGGGAGCTTATTTTGAGACTCCTGGAGCTTCCAGGGAAAAGGACTGTGAGAGTGTGGCTGCAGGGCTGGGCCCAGGCCTGGGCTCTCCACCATGTGGCTACTTGGAGATCACTTCCGAGCTCATGAGTGCTCTCCTTTGGGTACTATTAAAATACAAAACCCTAAAACTTAGAAAACAGAAACAAAAAAAAATAGAAATCAAGAATAAAAATATTAGCATCCCAGGGGAACCTTGGCATGGAAGCAGTGCCTGGGAGGCAGCTTTTGGAACAGAGCAGGAGGGGCAGAGGGCTCTCAAGGTCCAATGGGGAGCCTGGGATCGAAGGCAGGAGGCCCCAGCTTACAGTGGGCTGTGTTCCAGAAGCTTCTGAGTCACTAGTTTGGGACTAATGTGACTTTTTAAAAGGTGCCTGGGTTCCCAAGCCCACCCACCAGAGTTTGCCTCAACTCACAGCATCCCTGCATTTGGCCTCTGGAGACTGTGGGAACAGGGGTGGGCGTGGTGGCTCAGGCCTGTAATCCCAGCACTTTGGGAAATAGGCGGATCACATGAGGTTAGGAGTGACCAGCCTGGCCAACATGGTGAAACCTCTGCCTCGACTAAAACTACAAAAATTAGCCGGACATGATGGTGTGCATCTGTAATCCCAGCTACTCAGGAGGCTGAAGCAGGAGAATCACTTGAACCCAGGAGGCAGAGGTTGCAGTGAGCCAAGATTGCACCACTGCACTCCTGCCTGGGTGACAGAGCAAGACACTGTTTCAAAAAAACAAAAAACAAAACAAAAAAAAACCCACAGCGGCTTGCGTTGCTGTGGGGAGGGCCACCCGGGACAGCAATCTCCCCTGAGCCATGGAGTGAGGCGTCATTCACCTGCCCTGCTGCTGTTGCCTCCTGGGATGTGGGCCCCATCAAAGATGGGGGGGCAGGGGCTGCTGGAGGATGGGGTACAAGAACCAGGTAGCCAGGCCCCTCCTAGTCAGCGTAGGTCCTGGAACTTTCTCCAGACACCAAGCCCCGGGCACTGCCTTTCTTCTGCCCATGTGCTTCCCCTCATCTTCCTCTCTCCCATCCCATTGGCTCTGGCTGGGGACTCCCTCCAGGGCGGGTGGGGGATGAACGCAGTTTCCCAGTTTGAAGCAGACACCTGGATTTCTAAGGGCTTGTGAGTCTTGTGGTTTTGTTGCTGCTGTCACTGGCAGCATGAAGAAGCATTGCCAATGTGAAAAGCCCTCTTCCTCTGCAGCCCTTATCCCCCACGCCCATGCTCAGATCTGTGGAGGAGGACGGAAGGTACACCTGGGTCTGCTAGTGGCCTGAGAGGTTGGAGGCCAGGCGGACAGCCTGTCCTGGGCTCTTCTCAGGAGGCCAGCGGGTGGGGTCTGACAGGAAGAGCAGGTGATCAGAGAGTGTGGGATGGGATGGGGCTGGGGCTTCCCGATGAGTTAGGGAGTGAATATTGCCACGCCTCAAGGGCCTTGCTGCCTGCAGGGTCTGGGGATGGGGAGGGTGAGGCCATCTGACAGTCAGGCTGTGCTGGGTGGGGAGGATGTTCTGGGAGCCACCTCGGATGGGCAGGGACCTGGTCAATGGTTCTCACAACCCATCCCCTAGCTGGAGTACCATGGTGCGGCCTCGGCTTACTGCAACCTCCACCTCCCGGGTTCAAGCGATTCTCCTGCCTCAGCCTCCCAAGTAGATGGGATTACAGGCACCTGTCACCATGGCCAGCTAATTTTTTTTTGTATTTTTAGTAGAGATGGGGTTTCACCATGTTGGCCAGGCTGGTCTCAAACTCCTGACCTCAGGTAATCTGCCCACCTAGGCCACCCAAAGTGCTGGGATTACAGGTGTGAGCCACTGTCCCCTATTCTTGATGGGTCCTTCATCCTAGAAGGCTCCTAGAGGAGCAGGAAGGGAGGACAGATGGATCAGGAGGAGCCGAGGCTGGCAGGGTTTGCCCATGTCATTCCCCTGGCCTGGGTCCTTCCCTAGGACATGTTATGAAATAACTTGCCCTTTCCTGCCCTAAACTGCCCCTGGGCTAGGCGAGGAGGCAGGAGGGGTCTGGGCTCAGGACCAGGACCCACAGGACCAGCAGCCGATGGGTACAGATGATGGGGAAGGCAGCCAGGATGGTGGCTGGGGGGGGAGGGGTGTGCCTTTAGCATGTGGCACAGTAGGGACTAGGAACCGCTGACAAATATTTTGTACCCTTACTTCAGAGCAGAAAGGCTATTTGGGAGCAGAATTCTCTCATGGAATGAAGAACCCGTTAAGACCTTTATTCACCAAGTAAAACTCGAGGAAGCTGTGGCTGTGCAGTTCCGTTCACACCTACAAATTACACAGCAAGTCATTCACCCAGCGAAGGAACATTTGCTCCTCGGGGCTGGAGGGAGCTGCCATAGGGAGGATGAGAGGAAGCTGAGGCTTCCAGAGACAACCTGTCTGCAGACTGCACGTAGCTATTGCATGCACCTCACCCCAGTTAATCCTGGATGTTACTGGCTCCATTTCACAGATGAGAGGACTGAGGCTTAGTGAGGTTGAGAGGAGGTAATGGGGCTGGATTATAGGGGAGGGGTCACTAGTGAGTTAGAAGGTGGGATGGGGGGTTTCCCTGAAAGTGTCTCTTTCTCCAGAATCCAGGCATCTGGGCCTTCTGCTTTTCTGGCTGCCCCCAAATGTCTTTGCTAAGCAACATGGCTGAACAGTGCCAAGAGATGGGAACCCCTAAAGTATAGCACAAGGCACCCCCTTCTCTCCATGGGAATGGGATGCAAAGAGGGGGGAAGCCCATGCCGATGTTCCCTGTGGGCATGTGGCCGGGCTTACGTGAGAAAGGCGGGGGGGCTAAGTCGGGGCAGGAGCCGGCGTGGGGGGCTGGAGGCAGGAAGCAGCAGGCTTGGGGCTTTCAGTCTTCAGGAAGCAGGCTGCAGGGAGAGGCGTGCAGGACGCAGGGCGAGAGGAGGCAAACGCAAGCCAGTCCTGGCTCTTTGGCCCTGGGCATCACCGGCAGGACCAGGGACCGGAACAATGAGGACCTGCGTAGACGGGGACCACAGGGCCATCAGACCCAGCTGCATGTGAGGAAGAAGAATCAGTCATTGAACATGTAAACAGCTTTGCACCCCCTCCATGCTTTCCCTGCCTGGGCTTTCTGTGGCCTTTTCTGACCCTGATCTGTGTGTAAACAGAGCACCCGGGTTTGCGCACCATCATCATGCATATGCAATTTAGGCCCCACCTTTCACCCACATTATTTCCCTGACATTTTGCTCTGAACGTTGGACTCCTCGTGTTTATTATTTTAAATCAGCGCTTTATAGTCAGCGGGTTTTTCTAGAGAGGAAACGGAAGCCCAGGGCTGGGCCAGGGGTGGGTGACTGAGTAGTTTTATACCCACATGCAGGCACACACACACACACATACACTCATGCTCACTCCTGGGCTTGATCTGCCCAACCCTCTGGTAAACTCTCCGTGAGATGGAATGGCTGGGATGCCGGGTTATTCTCATTCTGCAGTTTCTTCATAAACAAACAGCAAATCGCACGAGGGTGGGCCGATCCTGGGTTAATATTCCAGTGCCACCCTATGCCCCCGGCTGCCCCCTCACCAAATTACACATTTTTTTTTCTTTTTTTCTTTCTTCTTTTTTTTTTTTTTTTTTT
>NW_016107316.1:16417426-16418450 GCF_001604975.1 Cebus imitator | reverse complement strand
TGGCGCTATCTTGGCTCACTGTAACCTCTGCCTCCCAGGTTCAAGAGATTCTCCTGCCTCAACCTCCAGAGTAGCTGGCATTACAGGCACCCACCACCACCCCCGGCTAATTTTTTTGTATTTTTAGTAGAGATGGGGTTTCGCCATATTGGCCAAGCTGGTCTCGAACCCCTGACCTCAGATGATCCACCTGCCTCGTCCTTCCAAAGTGCTGGGATTACAGGCATGAGCCACCACACCCAGCCTGGTGGTATGTGTCTTGTACAGGAGGCTGGGAGGAGGATGGCTTGAGCCCAGGAGTTTGAAGTTACAGTGAGCTCTGATCACACCAGCCCACTGCAGCCTGGGGAACAGCGAGACGCCATCTCAAAAAAACAAACAAACCAAAAAAACCCTTAGCTCTTCCCTCAGAGCCTGTTGATATGGTTCCAACAGGATTAGAGTTTTGGTTTCTCAACCCACAACATTAGAAGGAGCAATCTAGGGGATGAGGAGGTGTTTTTGGGGCATCTTTAAGGAGCAGAGATGTCTGGGTTGTTGAGTGTTATAACCAGCAGCCCTCATCTGTACCTTCTGTGGCTGTGGGAGGCGTTGTTACATTATAGGATGGTGTAGTAACTGACATGCATAATGGTGACCAACTCATCAAGAAAATATTAAATTGCATTTAGTATAAAGTAGAGTGTGGGCTGGGCATGGTGGCTCACGCCTGTAATCCCAGCGCTTCGGGAGGCTGAGGTGGGAGGATCACAAGGTCAGGTGTTTGAGACCAGCCTGTCCAATATGGTGAACCCCCCATCTCTACTAAAAACACAAAAATTAGCCAGGTGTGGTGGTGCACACTTGTAGTCCCAACTACTCTGGAGGCTGAGGCAGGAAAATCACTTGATCCCAGGAGGTGGAGGTTGCAGTAAGCCGAGATTATACCACTGCACTCCAGCCTGGATAACAGAATGAGACTCCATCTCAAAAAAAGGGCTCTTTCTCTGACTCAGGAATATACACTTTAGGGACAAGACCAAGG
>NW_016107316.1:16413226-16417069 GCF_001604975.1 Cebus imitator | reverse complement strand
AAAAAAAAAAAAAGAATAACAGTTTAAACCTGGGCAACATGGCAAAACTCTGTCTCTACAAAAAATACAAAAATCAGCCAGGCGTGGTGGCATGTGCCAGTAGTCCCAGCTACTTAGAAGGCTGAGTTGGGAGGATCATGAGCCCAGGAGGCAGCAATGATTCATGATTGTGCCACTGCACTCCAGCCTGGGTGACAAAATGAGACCCGTCTCAAAAAAAAAAAAATGATAATTTATTGTTTCTCCTGATCCTGTGAGTTGACTGTTCAGGTAGGTGGTTTTTGTGCTTCACATGGCATGGGCTAGGGTCACTCATTTGTCCACCTGCACAGTTTCATTCACCTGCAGCATTCAGCTGCCAGCTATGCTGGCAAGTTCTAAGAAGCTTTTACTCAAGTGTCTGGAGCCTTAGAGCTCCTCCTCCTGACCTCTCCATGTGGCTAGCTTGGGCTTCCTCACAGCATGGTGGTCTCAAAGAGAAAGTGAAAGCTATCAGAGTCTTTAAAAGTTAGGCTCATCACTATTGTCTACGGGAAGTCAAGGCTAATTCAGATGCAAGAGGAAATTTGTTCTATTTTTTGATGTTTGAGTGGCACATGTGCAGGGAGGGAATGAATTGATCACAGCTGTCTTCTGAGGCTGTCTGAGAAACCAGGAGGCACATAGGGGATGCTGGGGAGACCGCACTAATTGAAGCCTTGAGTTTGGGTAGGGTCCAAAATACTCTGTGACCACAGGATGCTTCAAAAGTTAGAAATGTGGCCCAGAGCCCAGTGTATTTAACTCCTTTAAGGTATTGATTCTCTGTAGGATCCAATACATCATTTCTAAGATGTTTAGAAAGTTTCAGAAACTGCATTGCATAGAGAGAAATGATGGCTCAGAATTCATCTGTATGGACTTTGCCTTGCCTTATCTGGGTAAGAAGTCATTCACTTACCCTCTCAAGCATGCAGCGGCCCCTGTGTCGAGGACACTGCCCTAGGTGACAGGGTGTGTGGCTTCATCATGGACGCCAGCACCAATCCTGCCCCTTTCTCTCCTCAGCTGGGGTCGGCAGCTTGACTCTGCTGTTTGTATTCCTTCCCCAGGAGGTGGATATTTGCATGTGCACAAGCTTCAGAAGCACCAGATGGGATTGGGTTTGCATTTAGGAGGATCATCTTGGTGGACCTGAATGAAGCTAACGCTGTGCAGGAGGCTAGTGAGGGAATCTAGGTGTGGTGCCATGAGGGCCACCCACCAGGACGGAAGTAGGGGATGGAGAAGATGAGTTTGGTTTGAGGTGCCTGTGGGACATTTAAGTGGAACTGTCAGATTACTCAGTGGAAAGTTACTGAACATCTTCTGTGTACCAGACCTCGTACTCAAGATCTGGAGAAGAAAGGTCTAGAGTTGCAGATTTGAGAATCATCAGCATTTAAGTGGCTTCTGAAACTGTAGGGAAGCTGAGGGGTTGCCAGGGAAGAGTGTGTAGAATCAAAAGGAAGGGGGTCTTAGTTACAGATGTCCCATGCTAAGGACTCCCCCAACACGTGGAGCAGGCCGACGTGTGAGGATCCTCAGCATGGGAAATCCGTAACCCGCCCCTGCCTCTGCTTCCTGCCTGGACCCCTGCTTGTCCCAGGTAACCTGTGCTGGGTAGATCGGCCATTAGAAAGCAGGAAGCAGTGTCTGTCTGATGGTGTTTTGTTTTGCATGATTGATGCTCTTGCATTGGGTAGACTTAAGCCTAGCCAACGTGGGGCCGTGATGCCAGGTGAGGGACTGCTCTGCACAACTCCACCGGGCAAACAAGGGCAGGAGAGTGTGACTGTGTTACCTGGTGAGAGAGAGATGGGCAAGGTGTACAGAGGCACCTTAAACTACAAAGCACCGTGCAAATGCTAGTTATTTATTTATTACATTTAATCTTGGCAGACCATGTCTGATCTCTGAACTATGAATGAATCAGACCAAGTTTCTTCATTACCCTTTTTAAATCTCTTTTCTGTGTAATCAGCTAGCTCTTTTTCCTTAGTGTAAAAGGATTATTGTTAAGAATATTTCAAATTATCAAATGCTGAATAACATTGCAGAATATTATACTATTCCTTTTCTGTAGGGTATTTGTCTACTCTTAATTTTTTTATTTTTATTTTTGTTTTTTCTTGACATACTATCTCGCTCTGTCACCCAGGCTGGAGTGCAGTGGCATGATATTGGCTCACTGAAATTTCTGTCTCCTGGGCTCAAGTGATTCTCCTGTCTTAGCCTCCCAAGTAGCTGGGATTACAGGTACTCACCACCACGCCCGGCTAATTTTTGTATTTGTGTAGAGATGGGGTTTTGCCATGTTGGCCAGGTTGGTCTCCAACTCCTGAACTCAAGAGATCCCACTTCAGCCTCCCAAAGTGCTGGGATTACAGGTGTGAGCCACTGCGCCCGTCCTTGTCTACTCTTAATTTATTGATTTTATTTATGTGTCACTTGCATTTTATTTACTTACTATTGTTTCAGCAGGCCATCCCCACCCTCCTTTCCCCTCCTGGCCATTTTCTGTCTGATGCTTCTTCCTTCTTCTGAGCAGGTTTTCAGTCCTTTCTTCCAGGAAATTCTTCTTTGTGGCTCCTAAGGAATTCACTTTGATTAGAGATGAAACTTTCTTTTCTTTTCCCTTTCCTCTCCTCGACAACACTTTCCTTCTTGTAAACAGAAAAGTAAATGACCTGTTTCAGAGTAAATCTACCCATCTCTTGAGCTCCATTCAAAACTCCAACATAAGCGACTGGACTTGAACTTTCGCATGATCCATGGCTGAACTGTTGTTCATGTGTCGCTTCAGGACTGGTCTCCAGGAAGCGTAGTTTGGTGTTGGCTGAGTCAGATCTGGTAGTTGAAGAATGTGACAGCTTCCTGGCCAGCTCTCGGTGGGCTCCTGGACTGTCCTTGAGGGCAGAGTTTCTCACCCAAGGGGATTGGGCTCTGAGGAATTTATCCCCATGAACCTGATTCTTTTTATTTTTATTTTTGAGATGGAGTTTCACTCTGCCGCCCAGGCTAGAGTGCAGTGGTGCGATCCTGGCTCACTATAACCTCCGCCTCCTGACTTCAAGTGATTCTCCTGCCTCAGCCTCCTGAGTAGTTGGGATTACAAGTGCATGCCACCATGCCTGGCTAGTTTTTATATTTCTAGTAGAGACGGGGTTTCACAGTGTTGGCCAGGCTGGTCTCAAACTCCTGATCTCAAGTGATCCACCTGCCTCAGCCTCCCAAAGTGCTGGGATTATAGGTGTGAGCCGTCATGCCCAGTCTTGAGCCTGATTCTTATAAAACGATTGCTCAAGACCTGGTCACCAACCTGATCATGGTAGGTGGACCTTCCACGTTTTCTGGAGGGCAGCGGGGTGGGAGTGGGGGAAGGTAATCCCATGTGTGCCATTTCCTAAGAAACCAAATCAGTAATTTCCCAAAGGGAATCTGAACAAAGCGCATGGCATGGTGCTGAGGGTTGTTCATCTTCCCATGTGGGCCTGGGGGCCAACCCCGCTGCCCAGAGGCACATTGTCTACTGCAGACAGTCCTGTCAGCTGGAGACAGCCAAGGAGTAACACACAGCCTCACCCTTCAGCGCCTTTTGCTCTACTCCTGCCCATGCTTACAGCTTATCTTTCGTTCGTGTAGCACTGAGTGCTCTGGAGCACACATTCACCCACCCCCCGGAATTGTAGTTGTTAATATCAACTTAATTGGCTTGTAGTTGTTAATATCATATGGCCCGTCTCCGGGGACAAATTTGGGATAGTCTCTCTTTATTTCCGTAAAAAGCCCAAAATAGGGTGGTCTTTTTTTTTTTTTTTTTTT
>NW_016107316.1:16401304-16413043 GCF_001604975.1 Cebus imitator | reverse complement strand
TGCTCTTCGCTCACTGCAACCTCTGCCTCTTGGGCTCAAGAGATTCTCCTGTCTCAGCCTCCCGAGTAGTTGGGATTATAGGCATGCACCACCACCACTGGCTAATTTTTGTAGTTTTAGTAGAGACTGGGTTTTTTATGTTGGCCAGGCTGGTCTTGTACTCCTGACCTCAGGTGCTCCGCCCACCTCGGCCTCCCAAAGTGCTGGGATTACAGGTGGTAGCATTTCCTATCCCTTCCATTGTGTCTCAGACCTGCTGGCCTCTACAGCAGGCGTAGTGAATTATGGCGTAGTGAAGGGACCTTGTGAGTCTTGGTCAAGCCTCACTCCGGGTGGCTTTCTGCTTTGGACCCTGGGTCAAAGCAGTGGAGTCACAATCATTTGACTTGAATTGCCAAGAGCTCCCCTACTTATCAGCTGTGAGATCTGGGTAAGTTATTTAATCTCTCTGGTTTCTCCCTCTGCAAAATGGGGGTGATAATAATACCTTCTTCACTAAGATTGGCAGCAGGCACTAGAAATGGCTGTTTCTCTGGCTGTCACTGTCATTGTTGTGATTATTGGCTCTGATAAGAATTTTTTTTTTTTTGACACAGTCTTGCTCTGTCGCCCAGGGTGGATTGCAGTGGTGCCATCTTGGCTCGCTGCAACCTCTGCCTCATAGGTTCAAGCGAGTCTCCTGCCTCAGCCTTCCAAGTAGCTGAGATTACAGGTGCCCGCCACCACACCTGGGATAATTTTTGTATTTTTAGTAGAGACAGGGTTTCACCATGTTGGCCAAGCTGGTCTCGAACTCCTGACCTCAGGTGATCCACCTGCCTCAGCCTCCCAAAGTGCTGGGATTACAGGCGTGGCCTAATAAGGAATTTTAGAAAAGCCTGGCCCAACTGCAAGGGAGAGAAGAGCAGTCCCAGGCTTTTTCCAGGGTGTCACAAGGGCACCTGGGTGGCTTCAAGCCCTGCCTGTGCCTCTGTGGTTGGGGTGGCCCTGACATCCCTCCCCAGTTGGCCATATTCACCCTATCTTTGTTTCCCAACCCCTGACTGGGGTGTCGGACCCTCAGTCCCTGTTTAATAAATACCCATATTCAACTTTCCTAGACAATTTTTGTCTTAAAAAATGCAAAAACACAGTTTACAATTATTCAGCATTTCCCCACAGTAACTAAGAAAAAACAAATGGTACCTTCCTGTCTCACTGTAGTGATCATGGCTTTGCTTGCTGGACAGGGCCTCGGTTAATAACTCTAATAATCGGGGGAAAAGCAAAAACAACACAATAGAGAAATGGAGCACAGGAGGCAAAAGAGAAAAATGGCCGGGCGCAGTGGCTCACGCCCGTAATCCCAACACTTTCGGCGGCTGAGGCAGGCAGATCACCTGAGGTCTGGAGTTCCAGAGCAGACTGGCCAACATGGTGTTAAACCCCACCTCTACTAAAAATACAAAATTAGCTGGACATGGTGGTGTGTGCCTGTAATCCCAGCTTCCCTCCTTCCCTCCCTCCCTCCCTTCCTTCCTGAGAGAGTTTTGCTCTGTCTCCCAGGCTGGAGTGCGTGCCTGCCTGCCTTCTTGCCTTCCTTCTTGCCTGCCGCCCGCCCGCCTGCCCGCCCGCCCGCCTGCCTGCCTGCCTGCCTTCCTTCCTTCCTTCCTTCCTTCCCTCCCTTCTTCCTTCGAGTTTTGCTCTGTCACCCAGGCGGGAGTGCAGGGGCATGATCTTGGCTCACTGCAACCTCCGCCTCCCGGGTTCAAGCAGTTCTCCTGCTTCAGCCTCCCCAGTAGCAGGAACTACAGGCGTGTACCACCACACCTGGCTAATTTTTGTATTTTTAGTAGAGATGGGGTTTTGCCAGTTGGCCAGGCTGGTCACAAACTCCTGATCTCAAGTGATCTGCCCTCCTGGGCCTTCCAAAGTGCTGGGATTACAGGCGTGAGAGACTGCGCCCAACTAGAAGAGTGTACTTTTGATCCAGATTTCCCTCCCTCCCTCCCCTCCTTCCTTCCTTCTTGCCTTCCTTTTCTTTCTCTTTTCTTCTCTTTCTCTCTTTCTTTTTGCATTTCAGCAATGGCCTTTCAGTTAATATCTTTTCTCTTTATGCTGCATTTTTGGGAGGAGTGAGTTCAGCGTAGGTTGTGGGTGGGAGACATGGTGAAGAGGGCTGCCGGCCTGACTGTTGCGGAGGAAAGCCAGCTATACCCTTCCATTAGGTTAGATCGTGGGAGCTGCACGGAGCTCGGTTCCTTTCATGTTGAGAACCTGGGGTTAGGATGTCCCTGTGGCCCTGGATGGCCTCACTTTGTCCCCCTGAGTTTTAGAATCCTTTCTCCTCGCCAGGGTTAGTGACACACAAGTCCCGAGGCTTTGAGTTGCATTTAGGGGAGAAAGGGATCGTGCACTCCCCGTCCAGCTGAGGGATCATGGCACCCCACTGTCCAGCTGGTGAGCAGTGCTGGGGCCCTGCCCCGTGCCCCCGCGCCCTCGCACCCCTGCTCCATTCCTCCCCATCCCTCACCCACTTTCCTTCACCACAGCCTAGCGGGTCTGAGGACTCTCCTAGGACTAGTTACAAATAACATTTGCATGGATCTTTGAAGCACTTTTTATCTCATCATGTCACTTAGTCCTCACACCCACTCTGTGAGGTGGATATTCTTGTCACTGGCATTTTACAGAAGAGAAAGTGGAGGAGGAACAGTGAAGGTGAAGAAGGCGCCCAGGCTCCCCCCCCCACCGGAAGCGCGGAGCCGCTGGTCTCAGGGCCAAGTCCTCCAGATCCAAATGCAGTCAGAAGTTGTCGTCTCCGAGGACAGAGATTGCGACAGGCGGTTATGGTAGTGGTGACATGACCGTGTGTCAGAAAACGTGGAACTGTACACCAAAAAAGTGAATTCCACTGTATGTGAAGAAGGGGAATAATAACAAAAGATAGATGGTGGAAAGCACAGGCAGTCAAACGGTGGCCTCAGCATACAGCTGACCCTTGAACCAAGCAGGTGTTGGGGTGCTGCCCCCAGCACAGTCAACATCTGTGTACAACTTTTTTTTTTTTTTTCTTGGAGACGGAGCCTCTCTCTGTCACTCAGTCTGGAGTGCAATGGTGTGATCTCAGCTCACTGCAACCTCCACCTCCCGGGTTCAAGTGATTCTCCTGCCTCAGCCTCCCAAGTAGCTGGGACTACAGGCGCCTGCTGCCACACCCAGCTAATTTTTGTGGTGTGATCACCCCACTGCAGCCTCAACCTCCTGGGCTCTGGTGTTCTTCCTACTTCAGTCTCCCAAGTACCTGGGACCACAAATATATGCCACAATGCCCGGCTAATTTTTTGTATTTTTAGTAGAGACAGGGTTTCTACTGTTGGCCAGGCTGGTCTCGAACTCCTGACTTCAGGTGATCTACCTGCCTCTGCCTCCCAAAGTGCTGGGATTACAGGCGTGAGCCACTGTACCCGGCCAAGAAAATATATTGACTATTCAGTTAGTGGAAGTGGATCATTAGAAGGTCTCAACTGCATCTTCACGTTGAGTAGCTGAGGAGGCAGAGAAAGAGAAAGGGTCCATCCTGCTGTCTTGGGGTTGCCAAGGTGAAGGAAAATCTGCAAGTAAGTGGACCTGTGCAGTTCAAACCTTGTTGTTCAAAGGCCAACTATGGTGTGGTAAGAGCTATGGTACCGGCCGGGCGCGGTGGCTCAAGCCTGTAATCCCAGCACTTTGGGAGGCCGAGGCGGGTGGATCACGAGGTCAAGAGACCGAGACCATCATGGTCAAAACGGTGAAACCCCGTCTCTACTAAAAACTACAAAAAATCACCTGGGCATGGTGGCACGTGCCTGTAATCCCAGCCACTCAGGAGGCTGAGGCAGGAGAATTGCCTGAACCCAGGAGGCGGAGGTTGCGGTGATCCGAGATCGCGCCATTGCACTCCAGCCTGGGTAACAAGAGCGAAACTCCGTCTCAAAAAAAAAAAAAAAAAAAAAAGAGCTATGGTACCTTAACAGACACCCCATGGAGCTGGGAGAAGTTGACTTGGATGGGGTACCATGGAACATTTTGGGATGATGGCAGTCTTCCACATCTTGATGGGGGATGTGGTCACATAGCTATACATATTTGTCCATCCTCATCAAAATATACACTCAAGGCTGGGCGAGGTGGCTCATGTCTATAATCTCAACAGTTTGAGAGGCCAGAGTGGGAGGATTGCTTGAGCCCAGGAATTCGAGACCAGCCTAGGCAAAATAGCAAGACCTCATCTTTACACAAAATTAAAAAATTAGCCAGGCATGGTGGCACACAGTTGTGGTCCCAGGCACCCGGGAGACTGAGGCAGGAGGACTGCTTAAGTCCAGGAGGTTGAGGCTATAGTGAGCCGTGATCACATCACTGCACTCCTGCCTGGGTGACAGAGTAAGACTCTGTCTCAGGAAAAAAAAAAAAAAAAAATATATATATATATATATATATGAAATATGTATGTGTGTATGTATATATATATATACACACACACATATATACACGTGTGTGTGTATATATATATGTGTGTATATATATATGTATATACACACAGATAAAATGTGTTTCAACTACTAAAACTCAGTAGATTTTATAAAAAGTCAGTAAAATCCAGGAATCATAAAAATTGTGCATCTATGTATACATTTATATGTATTTTAAATAGCTTGTTTTAATTGAAAACATTTAGCTGTATAGTCATTTGCTAATATTTTGTTGAAGGGAAAGTTCTTTCCTTTAAACTTAGGTACTGTAGTTGGTATTCCTCGTGGCCCTCTATTTTTTCTTTTTCTTTTGTTTTTTTAAAGATGGGGTCTTGCTATGTTGCCCAGGTTGGGCTTGAACTCCTGGGTTGAAACGATCCTCACACCTTGACCTCCCAAGTAGCTGGGGAAAAAGGCATGAGCTACCGCCCCCTCCTTGTGGCCTTCTTTTGTAGCTAGGATGTATTGTGTGTAATTTACAGTTTCCTTAAAGTGGAGTAAGAATTAAAAGTCACTTGGAAGGAACCTGGGTACAGAATCTCCTTAGATTTTTATTAGTTTTCTTTCTTTTGGGCCAAATTTTTTACTGTCTTGTCTACCTCGAATTCAACAGCAATTTCTTTTAGCTACTCATATTTATCAAAAATTTCCAGAATACCCACTTTGCATTTCTTAGAAACAATGAGCTTTCTTTCACATCCGTATTTTATCTGTTTAGGTTATATTTAATTGAGTTACGTAAATACACCACCAAAAAACAACTGGCATAAACAGGTTTGGAGCTAAACATAACTGATTCTTGGAAAACCCTCCGAAAGTTGGAGCAGAAATAAATGCACGGGCTTCCTAGAGAGGAGCTTGCCTGCTGCGCATGTAATGTCAGTTGATTTCTGGAGGCGGTGGACTATCTTGGCAGGTCCGATGTTTCAGCTCTGGGGGCTCCAGTGCTGTCCTGTGCCCGGCCCCTTCCTGCTCAGCTCCGACCTGCTCCCTCCTTGCTTCCATTCCTGGTTCTTTTTTTTGTTTTGTTTTTTTGTTTTTGTTTTTTGAGATGGAGTGTCGCTCTTGTCTCCCAGGCTGGAGTATAATGCACGACCTCGGCTCACTGCTACCTCTGCCTCCGGTTTCAAGCGATTCTCCTGCCTCAGCCTCCTGAATAGCTGGGATTACAGGCGCCCGCTATCACGCCCAGCTGATTTTTATACTTTTAGTAGAGATGGCGTTTTACCATGTTGGCCAGGCTGGTCTTAAACTCCTGACCTCAGGTGATCGGCCTACCTCAGGTGATCGGCCTGCCTCAGCCTCCCAAAGTGCTGGGATTACAGGCTTGAGCCACGGCGCCCAGCCTTAAGTTATTAATAATATAGAGAAACTCAATGCTGTCTGGCTGCCAGGACAGAGACTGCGGAATGTTTCCCTGCCTGCCAGGATGTGCTGCTTAGGGACTGAGGCCAGGGAGACCTTCATAGGGACCACGCAGCCAGAACTGCTTCTCAGCGCTGGAGGGTGTGTTAGTCTCCCTAGGTCGCCTGCTGACCACGCCGTGTCCCTCTGCAGTCTGCACACCCCTTATGTTATCTCCCTTCCCCCCTGCTTTTCTGTCTTCCTGCCAGATCAGCCAAGATCAGCATGATTATCAAGTTCGTCAGAGTCTGACATATCCACTTTTTTGCCCACAGTGCTCTTTTCTTACTGAGATGCTGTATTGTCATTGATGTTTAAAAGATGTATAATTTTATTTGTATGCCTGTTTATTTTCCAACCATCTACTTACTTGGTTTTTCACTCTGCTAAACGTGGGTCTGGACACAGGTTTGCACACATTGCTAGGTGCTGGGGATCCAGAGACAGGTAATGCGGTGTCCCTGCCTGCAAGGGAGGCCCTGCTCAGTCTATTTACTTCCTTTAAAAAAAAAGAGAGAGTTTATTATTATCTGGATATGGGCCTGGTACAGAGCAATCAGTCGATAAATACTTGTTTAACATTGATGCATGAGTTATTATTAGGTTCAACTGCATGGAATTGCCAATATCCAATCACTTGCAACTTGTAAAACAATGGCAACTTAGGCCGGCATGGTGTCTCACGACTGTAATCCCAGCACTTTGGGAGGCTGAGGTGGGCAGATCACTTGAGGTCAAGAGTTTGAGACCAGCCTGGCCAACATGGTGAAACCCTGTCTCTACTAAAAATACAAAAATTAGCCAGTCGTGGTAGTGTGTGCCTGTAATCCCAGCTACTTGGGAGGCTGAGACAGGAGAATTGCGTGAACCTGGGAGACGGAGGTTGCAGTGAGCTGAGATCTTGCCACTGAAATCTTGCCACTGATCCAGCCTGGGTGACAGAGCAAGAATGTCTCAAAAAAAAGGGCAACTTCATTTCATATGGTTCAATCTAACATAAAAGTAACAAATATATTCACTATGGAAAGCCTGGAAAATACTACAAAGTATGGAAAAATATTACCCATAATATTATTTCTCAAAGATAACTACTGTTAGCATTGAGCCCTCTCTGAAAGATAGATATGAATATTGATTTTCTTCTGTTTTATTCAGCACTATTGTAAGAAAATAATTCAACCTAGACAGGAGTATAAAGAGTAAAAGTGAAAGTTCTCCTTCCTTCCCTCGCTCCCCTTCCCTTAGGTACCCATTGGCAAATGTTTGGTTGTGGATACTTCCAGAGATCTTTCTGTGAATTGCATATTTATGTGACTCTATGCACATTTAGAATGGATAGATTACTTATATAAGCTTAGGCAAATCGAGGAAGCAAAGCTCTACACACCGCTCGATGGTAACTGTAGTTTCCTCTTGAGGGGATGAGATGCCTCAGCCATCTGCAGTCCTGCCCCCTTCAACCAGGTGGTGCCACTGGGGGTCTATACTGGTGGCCTCCTTGAGGAGCCAGAGCCACCCCTTGAGCTGAGGAAGGGTCAGGGCTGGTCTAGAAAGCTGTGTGTGCTTGCTTCCCTCTGCAACAGCAGGATGGCATCTTTCAAGGGCCTACTGGGCAGAAAACCCAGGGACAGTTTGGCCTGGCAGGCTGATGACAGAGGTGGCTGGGATGACATCAGCATTCCAGCCAAGTTCGAGGTCCTGCTGGAAGACTGGGCATGGGCTCTGGTCCCAAGTGAATGGTTTATTTATTGGGATTGGAGAAGCATCAAAATCAATACAGCTGTCACCTCGCAGGGCAGAAGAGCGATGCTGGTTTGGCAAGAAGGAGGCAGTGTGCCAGGAGGAAGGAAGCCTGGCCCGGAGTTGGATGCCAGGGGCCCTGGGCAGCGCAGCTAATCTACCTGGGCCTCTGTGGGAGGGTGTGGGGCTCCACAGTCTCCACGCCCCGCTGAGTGCTGACATTCTTTGCGTTTCTTATTTTTTCTGTTTCGTAGCTGTTTTGTCAGTGAATAGGAGTTGAGTTCAAATTCTACCCGTCTGTGGGTGCTGGGATCTCAGATAGACTCACCGAGACTCAGATAATCTCACTGAGCTGTGGTTCCCTCTCTGTAAGTGGGCAGGATGGAGGGGCGTGGACATGCTGAATGAGAGCCAGACTCGGGGCCAGATCTGTGGGCATCCTCAGCTGGATCTGCCGTGAAGCAGCTCTGTGATCCTGAGTTGCAAGGGAGAGCTCTTAGAATAGTGCCTGCCTCATAGGTTTGCTATGACGGTGACGGAGATGCCAGCTGTCCTAGGGTTGTGGGGAAGAATACATGAGACAGTGAGTGAAGGCACTTTGTCAGCCACAAAGCCTCATGCAAATGCAAGTGTTATTATTATTTTATGTTTGTCTCTAACTATGTAAAGCTGAAACCCATACCTCTATTGACAGGTGCCAAGTTATGTGTTGCTTGAGTGGAATTTACCGATAGTGATGAATAGGGGTTTGTCCCCAAGGGGATCTGGTTTTTCCTGCTGCTCCCTCTCCTCCTCTGCCCACTGGGGGATGGCCCTGGAGAGCCTGAGCCATCAGGAGGCATTCCGAGCTTTCCAGAGAAGAGGACGCCCAGGCCCAGAGGGGAAGTGACTGGCCTGAGGTCACACAGAGAGACAGGGGCAGAACCTCGATCTGTGGCCTCCATCTCCTAGGTCCCAAACTAGTGCTCTTCCAGCCCCTCCAAGAGGGAGCTGATGACCACTGTGGTGCCAGCTTGTGTGGTGGGGCAGGGACCTGCGACAGGTACAGGAAATAGAAAGGGACAGGAAACCCAGAGACTTTCCCTCGGACATTGCCAGCGCCTGTTCCTAGTGCCCTGTGGCTCTCCTTAGGGAGCGGAGGTGGAGACAGGGGAACTGGGAAAGAGGTGCGAGTGGGAGGGGTAGGTGGGTGTTGTAAGCCAGTGACACCAGGATTTGGGGTGACAAGGGGCATGAGGTGACAGTGGAATGTTCAGAGGCTGTCGAGTGTATGGTTGTGTGACGAAGATGGGGAGGATGGTGGTGGAGCTGGAGGGAGGGCAGGTGACCTGCCGTGGCCACGCTTGGAGTCTGTGCTGGAGTTCTCAGGTGGTGAAAGCATTTCCAGTGTGAGTGCTTTCTATCTGCAGGCTGCAGACCTCCCACTGCTGAGCCGCTGTTGGTTTCATGGTAAATTTTGCTTTCGTTCTTCCAGTGTTAGGAATTCTGTTTGCTTCCCTGAGCCTCCCGGTCTTCCCCAGGCCAGGGTTGTCTCCCCAGAGACCTGGAGCTGGGAGCTGTGCGCTTTCCTGGGACCTGTTGCCTGCTTCTGCTCCTCTGCTTTATGGAAAGGAATCAGAGGCAGGAATGGGAGGGCTTCTTTCCAGAGAGGCTGATCTGAGAGTGAAGATCGTTGCCTATTTTCTCTGGCTGAGTGTAATTCATTTAATATGCGGTGTGGCTCATTTTTCCCTTTGGAAAAAGGAAAGATGGTGCCCGACTCACTTCTTCATGAAGTACTGTGTGAAATGCACGCAGCCCCTCTCTCTGAGGAGAGCCCTGCGTAGGCAAATTCTGATCGAGTCATTGTTCCCACTCCCATCCCGCAGACACCAGGTCCACTCCCTTCCTTTTTTCTGGGTGGGAGAGTGGGGCTCACCCCACAATGATGGGAAGGAGGTCCTTGAGCCCCCGCCTCAGGGGCCTCTGTGGCACACAGACTGTGAGAGTCAGGAGGAAAGCCTGAGGCCAGGCACGGCAGCTCATGCTGGTGATCCCAACACTCTGGGATTACAGGCGTGAGCCACCCTGCCCAACGAGGCTTGGGATCCACCTGAGGTGGGTGGATCACCTGAGGTCAGGAGGTCGAGACCAGCCTGAACAACATGGAGAAACCTTGTCTGTACTAAAAATACCAAATTAGCTGGGTGTGGTGGCACCTGCCTGTAACCCCAGCTATTTGGGAGGCTGAGGCAGGAGAATCACTTGAACCCAGGAGGTGGGGGATTGCATGAGCCAAGATCGCACCATTGCACTCCAGCCTGGGCAACAAGAGCAAAAAAAAAAAAAAAAAAAACAGAGAGAGAG
Source organism: Cebus imitator (assembly GCF_001604975.1). Classification (NCBI taxonomy): domain Eukaryota; kingdom Metazoa; phylum Chordata; class Mammalia; order Primates; family Cebidae; genus Cebus; species Cebus imitator. Next base: position 16,403,060 of record NW_016107316.1, on the reverse strand, counting down.
AGAGAAAACCCTCAGGAGGAGGAGTACTGAGCTGGGCTGTGTGAAGGGCATGTTGATTTGGAACCCAAGGTTGGTAGAGGAGGGGCAGCAGCAGTGGCTTGTGAACAGAGGTCTGGGGGATGAACATAGACGGGGTAGTGGAGAACCTTGGACTGGAGAATTAAGTGCAATCAGAAGAAAGAGGCCTGGAGGGTAATTTGGGATCTGAAATGGGGGGAGTAAAAGCCATATGAGACAGCTCTGACTCCATCTTGTAGACAGTGGGGAGCCATTGAAAGCTTTGGAGCAGGCAGGTGACCTGAGCTGAGCTACCCTTCAGGAAGATGATTCTGGCAGCAAACTGTGACAGCTGTGAGCAGCAGAGTGTGCAAGGACCTGCCTGAAGTGGCAGGATACAGGTAACTGACCTGAGCCACCTAAGCAGGTGTAGGAGAGATAGGGCTTCATTCAGCCAGTGTAGACGGAGGGCCTGCTGCTGCTTAGTGTATTGGAAGGTGCAAAATGGAAAAATGTGGGTTGTTGTCCTTGAGGAACGTCCCATGTGAGTATAAAGATTTCAGCACACTCCCATAAACTGATGAGAGATGATTTCAAATGACCCATGAGAAGGTGAAGGAAAAGAAGAGCCAGCCACATGTGGCATTGTGATGGTGGAGTTTGGAGGAGCCCTGACCAAGCAGCTGTTTCATTTGGGCATGGTGTCGGGTGCCCTGATCCTCTCCCCAACCCTGGGAGATTTCAGAGAGACTTGGGTGCTTTGTCAGGGACGCACAGGCCCTTGGCAGGCAGGGCTGGTGTTCAGCTTCTGCTCTGTCCAGTTTCAGAGTCTTGGCTCTTTATGCCTAGGACAGGGGGCTTTGAACCAGGCCTTAAAGTTAGTGGTAGCAATGGAGGTGGGGGGCACATTCTATAAGATGTCCCAGAGAGAGAGAGAGAGGGAGAGAGAGACAGAGAGAGAAGAGGGAGGAGGAGGAGGAAGAAAGGAGGATGAGTAAAAGGTGGAGGAGAAGGAGGAGGAGGATCTGGCTGGACTAGAGAACAGGAATTGCAATTAGGGAAAGATGGGGAGCAGGTATGGTAGGCAAGAGGGATACGGTTGAGAGAGGGTGGGTGGCTATTCTCTTTCTTCCTCTGATCAACCGTGATGTCATCTTGCAAAAACATGATGAGACTTCTGCTTCCAGTCAAGAGTAAACAGGACAACCTGGAATTATTCTCCCACTGTGAACAACTAGGAACTAGATAAAATATGGGGAAAATCTGTGCCCGTTGTGGGGGACCAGGCAATGGTGGACTGTGATTCTTTGGAAAAATACAAACCGAGTGAGAACTGTCATTACCTGAAGATGATTCTGCACACCGAGAGGGAGAACCCAGAGACTGGCGAGATTACTAAATGGAGGGGACAGAGATCAGAATTTGGAGACACCAAGTTCTAAGGTTTCTAGAGTTTGTGGGACAGAATCCCAAAAGGAAGAAGCTGGAAAGAGAAATATCTCCAGAAATCTTGATAGAGGGCCCCTGGAATCTTTGGCTGAATATCAATCTGCTCATGCACAAGGCAACCCTCTAGACCAGAAGAGAACAACTGCAGAGGGAGCTGTAAGACAAACAGGATAGAGCCAATGCAGCAGGACTGGGGTTCATTGGAGTCCTCTTTAAAAGAATGTGACGAAATTCTGCGTTGAAAAATGGTAGTTTGCAGTGTGAGACATCCAGCAAAAAAAAAAAAAAAAAAAAAAAAAAAAAAAAAAAA
>NW_016107316.1:16389820-16400420 GCF_001604975.1 Cebus imitator | reverse complement strand
CAGAAAAGAAAAAACATGGACAAAAGATAATACACAGAGCATCCTTGGCACGTGGGACAATATAACATATCCTAATATGTTTAATTGGAGTCTCAAAATAACAGAGAGGGAGACAGAAAAAAATTTTGAAGAAATAATGGTGGGAAAATGTCCAAATTTGATGAAAACTCTAAACCCATAATTCAAGAAGCTCAACAAAATCCAAACAAATATAAGGAATAAAAATAAAGAGAATCACACCAAGGCACATTGTAATCAGATTGCTTAATAAAGATACATTCATAAAAGCAACCAGAAAAAAAAAAGGGGGGGCAGGGAAGACACACCACATAGAGAGTAACAAAGATAAGAATGACAGTAGATTTCTGGTCAGAAATTATTCAAGGCAGAGGACACTAGAACTGGAAAATAAAGTGGGTTAATCTAGAATTCTATACCCAACAAAAATATCCTTAAAAAAAATGAAGGTGAAATAAACACTTTTTGATGGACAAACTAAAGTTGAGAGAATTCATAACCAATGGGCATGTACTACAAAAAATGTTAAGGCAACTTTTTTAGGCAGAAGAAAAATGATACTAGATGGAAATTTGGGCTGCACAAAGGAGTGAAAAGGCCTCCAAATGGTAAACATGTGGAAACACATGAAAGTTATCTTTTCTCATTTTTAATCTCTTTGAGAAACTGTTTAAATCAAAAATATAAATAAGGCACTTTGGCATTTATAACATAGATAGAAGCAAAATGTATGACAAAAATAGCACAAAGGACAGGAGGGGAGAAATGAAAGTATATTGTTATAATTTTCTTATTTATCTTTATTTATTATTAGTTTTTAGACACAGGGTCTCACTCTGTTGAGTCTCACATACAGCCCAGGCTGGACAGCAGTGGCACAATTATAGCTCACTGTAGCCTCCACCTCTCAGGTTTAAGGTATTCTCCTGCCTCAGCCTCCCAAGTAGCTGAGACTATAGGCATATACCACTATGTCTAGCTAACTCTTTGTAGAAACAGGGTCTCACCATGTTGCCCAGGCTGGTCTTAAACTCCTGGCCTCAAGCGATCCTCCCATCTTGGCCTCCCAGAGTGCTGGGATTACAATGTGAGCCACCACACTTGGCTGTAATTTTCTTATATTCAGAGTAATAGAATATTTGAAATAGACTGTACTGAGTTAAAGATGTTGACTGTAAGTCCCAGAGTAATCACTGAAAAAGCATAACAAAGAGGTATGACTCATAAGCCAATAACGGAGATAAAATAGAATGGTAAACAAAATCATTCAAAAGATGGCAGAAGAAACGGGAAAAAGGAACAAAGAACAATGAGACAAGTAGAAGACATATAAGCAAGATGACAGTTTTAAATACAGCCATATTGATAATATTAAATGTAAGTGATATAAATATTCAGTTTAATAGGCAGATATTGGCAGTGGCTCACGCCTGTAATCCCAACACTTTGGGAGGCTGAGGAGGGCAGATTGCTTGGGCTCAGGAGTTCAAGACCAGCCTGGGCAACATGGTGAAAACCTATCTCTACAAAAAATATGAAAATTAGCCAGAAGTAGTGGTGTGTGCCTGGAGTCCTAGCTGTTTGTGAGGCGGAGATGGGAGGATCACTTAAGCCTGAGAGGTCGAGGCTGTAGTGAGCTGTGATGGTGCCACTCACTCCAGCCTGGGCAACAGAGTGAGACCCTGTCTCAAAAAGGAAAAAAAAAAAAAAGAGAGAGGGAGATACTGTGCAATGGATAACAAAGCAAGAACCAACTATCAACTATCATAATGAAACTCATTTTAAATATAAAGACACAGATAGGCTGGGTGCAGCAGCTCATACCTATAATCCCAGTGCTTTGTGATGCTCAGGTACAAGGTTTTCTTGAGGCCAGAAGTTCAAGACCAGCCTGAGTGACAGAGCGAGACTCTGTCTCTACAAAACATTTTTTTCTTGCTCTGTCACTCAGGCTGGAGTGCAGCAGTGTGATCTTGGCTCACTGCAACCTTGGCCTCCTGGGTTCAAGTGATTCTCTCTCAGCCTCCCAAGTAGCTGGGACTTCAGGTGCCTGCCACCATGCCCGGTTAATTTTTTTGTGTGTATTTTTAGTAGAGATGGTGTTTCGCCATGCTGACCAGGCTGGTCTGGAACCCCTGACCTCAAATGATCTGCCCACTTTGGCCTCTCAGCATTCTGGGACTACAGGTGTAAGCCACCACATCCAGCCTCTACAAATTAAAAAAAAAAAAAAATTAGCTGGGTGTGATGGTATGTACCTGTAGTCTTAGCTACTTTGGAGGCTGAGGCAGGATGATGGCTTGAGTCCAGGAGTCTGAGGCTGCAGTGAGCTGTGATTGCACAACTGCACTCCAGCTTGTGTGATAGAGTGAGACCCAGTCTCAAAAATAAAAAAGACATAGATTAAAAGTAAAAGGATAGAAAAAGACATTTTGTGCAAACACTAATTAAAAGAAAGATGATGTGGCTGTAAGTACCAGATAATATATACTTTGGAACAAGAAATATTACCAGGGATAGCAAGGGACATTTCATAATGACAAAGGAATCAGTTCATTAAAAGACGTAATAATCCCAAATACGTATGCACTTAATGACAAAGCTTCAAAATACACGAAGGAAAAACTGATGAAACTAAAAAGAGGAATATACCAATTATAATTATATTTGGAGATTTTAACACTCCTCTCTCAGTTATTGCAGACAAAGAAAAAATACCTATGTAGAACACTTGAACAACCTGAGCAGCCAGCTGCACCAAAGGAATATTTATAGAACCTTGCACCCAAGAACTAGAGAACATACATTCTTTTCAAGTGCACTGAAATGTTCTCAAAGACACACAATCTGCTATAAAACAATACTCAATACATTTAAAAAGACTGAACTCATGTAAAGTATGTTCTCTGACAAAAATGGATGGAAGTAGAAGTAACAGAATATATCTTGAAAAATTCCAAAATATTTGGAAACACATGCCTAAAGAAAGGGAAAAAAAATCACAAGACATCTTAGAAAATATATTGAATTAAATGAAAATGAAAACAACATGCTGAAATTAGCAGATGCAGGCAAAGCAGTGCTTTGAGGATAATTTATAGCATTAAATGCTTATACAGTAGCTCCCCCTTATTTTGGGGGCTATGTTCCAGGACCCCCAGTGGATGCCTAAAACTGTCAGTCGTTCTGAACCCTACATATGCCATATTTTTTCCTATATATACATATCTGTGATAAAGTTTAATTTGTAAATTAGGCACAGTAAGAGATGAACAACAACTGATAGTAAAATAGAACAGTTATAACAGTTGGTACACATTTTCTGTTTGTGTCTTTCACCCACAAACTTGATAATTTTTTTTATCTTAACTAAGCCCTTTACTACACACTGTAGCTGTCACTTTTGCAGTTTGAGGTGCAACAGCAAAACTCAAACAAATTTATCCTTCCTTCTTCACAAGTTCACATATAGAAGATTTGCTCTTACCTTAAATCTTAGCAACCTCAACATATGATTTTTTTTCCCCTTTGGTTGAGAAATTTTACCTTTTAAAGGAAACACTTTATGGCTTCTCTATGTCGTATCTGAATTGCTAGCATTACTATTTTTATACTTTGGGGCCATTATAAAGTAAAATAAGCGTTACTTGAACAGAAGCACTGCAGTACCTTGTCAGTCAGTCTCATAACCAAGACAGCTACCAAGTGACTCACTGGTGGGTAGCATGGACAGTGGGGACACGCTGGACAAAGGGATGACTCACATCTCTAGTTAGAGAGAGTGAAATGGTGCTAGAGTTAATCACACTACAAATCTAAAACTTATGAATCATTTATTTCTGAAATTTTTCATTTAGTATTTTTGGACTGTGGTTGACCTCAGGTAGCTGAAACTGCAAAAAGGGAGGCCACAGATAAGGGGAGACTATTAATAAAGAAGAAAGGTCTAGGCCAGGCACGGTGGCTTGTGCCTGTAATGCCAGCACTTTGGGAGGCCGAGGTAGGCAGATCCTTGAGGCCAGGAGTTCGAGACCAGCCTGGCCAACATGGCGAAACCCTGTCTCTACTAAAATACAAGAAAATAGCTGGGTGTGGTGGCACGTGACTGTAATTCCATCTACTTGGGTGGCTGAGGCATGAGAATTACTTGAACCTGGGAGGTGGAGGTTGCAGTGAGCCGAGATGGTGCCACTGCACTCCAGCCTGGGTGACAGAGCAGGACTTTATTTCTGGAAAAAAAAAAGAAGAAGAAGAAGAAGAGGAATAAGAAGAAGAGGAAGAGGAAGAAGGAAGAAGAAGAAGAAAAGAAGAAGAAGAAGAAGAGGAGGAAGAGGAGGAGGAGGAGGAGAAGGAGAAGGAGAAGAAGAAAGAAGAAAGAAGAAAGGTCTAAAGTTCATGATTGATGCTTCTACCTTAAGTAGCAAAACTAAATCCAGAGAAAGAAACAGAAAAAAAAATTAGTGGGCAAACATTACAAATCAGTGATTCCAAAGCTGGTTGTTTGCAAAGGTCAATAAAATAGATAATCCTCTAGCTGGATGATTGGGAAAATGAGGGAGGACACAAATGACTAGTACCAGGATGCAGGTGAAGGAAGCATGAATACAGATCCCACAGACACTCAGAGAGTCATGAGATGATGTCATCTACACCTATGTGCCGATACGTTGGACAGCTTAGATGAATTGGACAAATCACTTGAGAGACACAAACTATCAATGTTGACAGACACTCAGAGAATCATGAGATGATGTCATCTACAACTGTGTGCCGATACATTGGACAACTTAGATGAATTGGACAGATCACTTGAGAGACACAGACTATCAATGTTGAATAGCCCATATCCATTGTAGAAATTGAATTTTGGTTTAAAATCTTCCACAAAGGAAACTTCAGCCTCAGATGTCTTCAGTGCTGAATTTCATCAGACATTTAAAATTATGAAATGTCAAATCCACATAAACTTTATCAGAAAGCAGAAGGGAAGGGAACATTTCCCAGCTTATTTTATGAATTCAGTACTGCCCTGATATCAAAACCAGACAAAGACATTACAATTAAAAAACAAAAAAACTACAGATGACTATCCCTCATGAGCATGTAAGCAAAAATCTTTAACAGAATATTAGCAAATAAAACCTGGAAAGATATAAAAAGAATCATGTATAATGACCAAGTAGGGATTTGCAGTGGAATACAGCGTGGTTTTAACATCTAAAAATCAGTGCAATTTAACATTAGCCAACTAAAAAGGAAAACCCATAAGATCATCCCAATTTTGTCAAATGCACAAAAAAGCATTTGACAAAATTCAACATTCATTCAGATAATAACTCATAGCAAACTAGGAAAAGAAGATAATTTCTTCAACTTGAGAAAGAGCATCTTTGCAAAACCTACATCATATTTTATAGTGAAAGTCTGAATGTTCTCTTTTTAAGGAAGGTTGGCTTTATGAGCATATGACGGGCAGTCCAGAAATTCTCAACAATTTTATTTTAGTTATGTATTATTTTGAGATGGAGTTTGGCTCTTGTTGCCCAGACTGGAGGGCAATGGCGTGATCTCGGCTCACCGCAACCTCTGCCTCCCCGGGTTCAAGCAATTCTCCTGCCTCAGCCTCCCAAGTAGCTGGAATTACAGGCGTGCGCTATCACACCCAGCTAATTTTATAATTTCAGTAGAGATGGCATTTCACCATGTTGGCCAGGCTGGTCTCAAACTCCTGGCCTCAAGTGACCCACTTGCCTCAGCCTCCCAAAGTGCTGGGATTGCAGGCATGAGCCACTGTGCCCCGCCAACAATTTTATTTTTGAACTTATGTTTTGCAACTGAAGTCTGCTGAGACAATGGAATGTGCATGTGTGCTAAAGAAATACACACAGTGTGAGTGTCTGCCATTCGTTGCTGTCCCATTTCCATATTGTGTGATGCTCCAGCAGCATGGAGTGCTGGTGAATTCACGATGTCTAGGAGTTCAGCACAAGACAACATGTTGCATCCATAGCAGAGTAAGTGGAGGTGCTGACAGCTCTGAGATATCACGCTTTCTGTTTAAACTAGAACTAGCTTCGAATACAGAAAGAAGACAGTGACATTCCGAGAAACACGAGCATCCCAAGAACTCCATCATCTCTTTTTCATGTTGCTTCCCTGTATTAGCCAACCATTTAGTGCTGAAATTAATGACACAGAAAGAAAAGAGAAGATAGGACACACCCTAATAGCTTTCAGTCCTTCTTTACTCATTATAAACTGAAGATAGTGTTAGTATAAAGTGCATGTATCAATAGATGAAATAAAAACAGTTGAGTTTTCTGCAGCCTATCCACTTTTTTTTTTTTTTGAGATTGAGTCTTGTTCTGTTGCCCAGGCTGGAGTGCAGTGATGTTACCTCGGCTGACTGAAACCTCCACCTCCCGAGTTCAAGCAATTCTCCTGTCTTAGCCTCCCGAGTAACTGGGACTAGAGGTGCATGCCACCACACCCAGCTAATTTTTATATTTTCAGTTAGAGACGGGGTTTTACCATATTGGTCAGGCTGGTCTCGAACTCTTGACCTCAGGTGATCTACCTGCCTTGACCTTCCAAAGTGCTAGGATTACAGGCATGAGCACCAGGCCCTTTCCACCATTTTGGTAAAATAAAATACATATATATGAGCTAAGAAATACTAATAGCCACTAATTCTCACAGTTTTCCATGTGAGAAGGTTGCAGAGGGAGGTTTTAAGAGACTTTCTAAGGAATCATAGAACAGGAGCCAATTTGGCTCCAAAGCCAGTGCTCATTCCATAGCATCGCACTGCCTCCTCTTATAGGGGCTGGAGGAGGACTTGACTAATGGTGTGAAGGTTAACTGGTGTCCGCAGACACCAGGCAGCCACTGTGGGCTGGGAGGTAGTCAGTCAGTTCAGCACAGGCAGGTGGCTCTAGCAGGTGCTGACATTACCATGAGGGGCTTCCCAGTATGAGACAGGGAAAGGGAGGGGACAGGAGCTGAGCCATCCAGCTGGGTGGCAGGGTCCTGGGGCCAGGATGTGGAGCTACACTGCCAGCCAGTGCACAGTGTCGCAGGCAGCATTCCACCTCAGAGGTCGGATGGGGAGTGGGGAGGACCAGAGGGCGGGAACGCAGTTGAGAGCTGTTGTGGTTGGAATGTTTTTGATGTTCCGAATGTGTTTGAATGTTTGTGATCAAAAGAGTTTTGTTGAATCTGTGTACATAGAGGATCTACTGTGTACAAGGCAGTGTTTGAGGGTGGAGCCTTGAAATGTCAGCACAGCGAAATTTGGGAACCATTGACACACATCGCCTTCCCAGGTGATGGAAATGATCTTGACTCATTCAAGGAGACTTGGAAAGTTGGAGAACTGGGAATACAGCTCAGGAGTAACCTTGGGAATTAATAATATGCCTATTAATAATAGGTAACACTAAGACATATTGTGTGTTTGGCACAGTCTGAGGCTGGGCTCTTTACACACATCGCAGAGAATTCTCCAGCTCACCCTGAGATGGGCCCGTGGTTATTTGCATTTCGCAGAGGAGGGAGTGAGCTTAAAGTGTGGCGACTTCCAAGGCCCAGGCCCATGACGGAGATGGAAATTCCACTCCAGCCTGAGTTTGGGGGCTGCATTCCTCACCGCCGTGCTTTCCTGACCCGAGTGTTGGCCTCACTCAGAGGAGGTGTGCTGGGGGACAGAGTGGTCTGGGGACACGTGGTCATGGGAACCCACAGAGCCAGATGCCGGGGGAACCAGGCCTCTGCAGGAGCTATCGCGCCCATCGCTGTGTGATGCCGGTGAACCCCTCGGGACTCTGGGCTTGGCTTTTGACCTCTTGGCAGCCCCGAGTGTTCCCAAGCTCTGAAAATCCCCGCAGATGCAGTGGCTGGGCTGGTCTCTGAGGGAAAGGAATGTGGAGCTCGCCGGTGGAAGGCTGGAGAGAGTAAGTGATAGTTAGGCTTTGTGTCCCCACCCAAGTCTCATCTTGAATTGTAATCCCCATCATCCCTATGTGTCAAGGGAGAGACCAGGTGGAGGTCGTTGAATCATGGGGCAGTTTCCCCCATGCTGTTCTCGTGATAGTGAGTGAGTTCTCGCAAGATCTGATGGTTGTATAAGGGGCCCCTCCCCTCTTCACTCGGCACTTCTTCCTGCTGTGTTGTGAAGGAGGTGTCTTTCATCCCCTTCGCCTTCCATCATGACTGTAAATTTCCCGAGGCCTCCTCAGCTATGCTGAACTGTGAGTCAATTGAACCTCTTTCCTTTATGAATTACCCAGTCACAGGCAGTTCTTGATAGCAGTGTGAAAAAGGACTAATACAGGAAGAAAGCTGGGGCTGCTTGGGGGAAATTAGACCAAGAATGAGCCATGGGGTGACACTTGTGGGGGACTGTCGGGATGGTGATGTGCAGCCCTTTGTGCCAGCTGGGCACAGTGTCCATTAAGCAGAGCCCGGGGACCAGCACCAGCTTGCTTTGGCAGCAGCTTACCTCTCCCACTCCGGGCACACGGCAGCCTTCTTGCCAGCCTTCTTGCCAGCCTTCTTGCCCCCTCCCCCTGCCCCAGGGCAGGCTCATCCCAGTGAGTGAGAGCAGTGAGTCCGTGGGCATCACCTGGAACCAGCTCCAGTTTCTAAGGAGAGTAGAGCTTTTGCGCTGCTGGGAGCTGGATGATGAGTGACAGATGACTGGGCTGGCAGCACGGCTCACACCCATCTCAGGGCAGGGGTCTTCTCCCTTCACTCCTGCTGGTCGTGACCATGAGCTTTGGAATTGCTGTGTCAAGGTGGAGCAGGAGAGCAGAGAGTGAGGTGATTGGGTTCTGTGCCCAGGTCTTATGGAAAGATCTTAGGGAGGTTTATCTTCCCACCTGGCCCTTTGCAAGATTCAGGTGGAGGTGAGGCATGTTTACTAAACACAGTGCAGAGAAGGAGGCTCAGGTGGGCTCAATTGGGGAAGGCAGGGTTCAGCTAGATTTTGAGACAGAGGCAGAAGGTGGCCAGGTGGGGAGGGGCATTCTAAGTGCATGCTTCCCACATTGGGGACTGTAGGGTTGTTTGCTTGGTGCCTGTGAAGCCACAGGAAGACCATGGAGTTGGCATTTCCTTTCTTCCTCCTTCCTCCGTGGATTCATTCCTTCACCCAGCGGTCATTGTGGCGGGTGTTACTGAGTGCTGGGAACACAGTGGGGATCCGGACAGATGTCCCTGCCCTCGTGGGGCTTATACTGTAACAGATGGAGACATCTGTTTGGCAAATATTTTTAAACACGTAAAAATACTAATACAAACATGGATTTGATTGATTAGAATGCAGGATCCACATATATTAGCAAGTAAAATGAGAGGCTTCCTTGCTAGGCACTTTCATGGGAATGTTTAAGGACTCTCAAAATACGGGCTGCCGCATGTGCCGAGATCAGAGGGACACTTGGTGCTATGCGAAAGATGTCAGCTTGGCTAAAGCAGATGGTTTACCTCAGGGAGCAGCTGTGTTGGGGGGGTGGTTAGGATCAAGTTCATGATAAAGCCCTGAGTATATAGGACCCCAAATGCCAGAATGAAGATTTTTGAACTCTTGGACACTTGGCAGCTATTGAGGTGTTTTGAGCAAAGGTGGTACTTGCAAAAATATTATTTTGGAAGATTAACGTTGTTCCGGGGTGGATTGGCAGGACCAGCGAGATGAGTCTGTCCCCAGCCCTCTGGGAGGGGAGGGTGTGAGCCAGGTAGTGGCAGCAAGAGTGAGGACAAAGGAGCCCCAGAGGCTTTTACCTGGGAAGACCAGATGGGACAAAGGACCCACTGGAGGCACAGAAAGGAGCCCAGTGAGACAGAGCAGGCGGTGCAGGTTCAGGCGTTCAGCCAGCGTCACTGAGGACCCGAGCCATGTTGGGTGCGGTGTTCCTGGCTGGATGCAGTGTTGGCAGGGCTAGGACCTGCGGATCAGGGCTGGTTGGGGAGACCGTGACAAGCTTGGGTGTTCGCATTGACTTTAGCGTTTCCCACTCCTGGTCACACTAAATCTCCTGGAAGCTTTTCAGCAATACCAGTGTCTGGGCCTCTGGTTCCACCTTTGTGGGTGCTGCCTGTTCATAACTCCCCAGGTCACTCTGAGGCGCAGCCACAGTTGGGATCTGAGTAGGGGTGAGGGGCGCACCGCAGGTGATGCTCATCAAGCTGGCAGAGGCTGAGGAACCGGAATTTAGGAGAGCTGATAGTTCTCCAGGGCTTCAAACCTGAATTCTGGAATATGGAAGTCTCTGTCATGTGACTAAGAGGCTGCATTGAGAGGCCTCATCCATGACCTGCCATGGTCCTTCCAGACCAGAGTCTCTCAGGACAAGAAGGAGGAAACTTGGAAAGGAATTTAAATCTGAATTGAAAACCAGGGAACAGAATTAAACACAGGAGACATGAAGCAGCATCAGCAGGTGGAAAACACCACTGTGGATGGAGCTTTGAATGTGTGGGAGAGATGCTGGTCAGAAGGTAAAAGGATGGTAAGGAGGTACCTAACTCCGAGTGGGGGTGAACCAGGGATCAGATGATTGTTAGAAAATGAGGGCCAGGT
>NW_016107316.1:16353049-16389485 GCF_001604975.1 Cebus imitator | reverse complement strand
CAGCACTTTGGGAGGCTGAGGTGGGTGGATCACGAAGTCAGAAATTCAAGACAAGCCTGGCCAAGATGGTGAAACCCCTGTCTCTACTAAAAATACAAAAATTAGCCAGGTGTGGTGGTAGGTGCCTGTAATTCCAGCTACTAGGGAGGCTGAGGCAGAGAATTGCTTGAACTTGGGAGGTGGGGGTTACAGTGAGCTGAGATCACTCCATTGCACTCCAGCCTGGGCAACAGAGTGAGACTCCTTCTGGGGGGAGAGGGGGAAGAAAAAAATGCATAGAAGAAAAATAGAAAAAGAAGGAAAAACAATAAATCCATAGAAAAAAAAATAAATGCACAGAAGAAAAAAACAAATGCATAGAAAAATAGGCATAGGAAGATGGCCTAAAACAGCAGCATGAGTGTTTAAAGACCCAGGAAGGCTGGAAGCTCTTTGCCTTGTTTTCATATCTAGACTCCACCTTGAACAGTGATTCCATAGAAGAGAATCACCTGGAGAAGGGCACAGATGCAAATGCTGGGGATTCTGTGGGCTAGGACCCTGGAATCTCCCATTTTAACCAGGTCCCCTTGGGATGCTGGTGTGCCTGGCTCAGAAACGCTGAACTAGAAAAAATAGCAACTCAGAAGCAGAGCGGAAGGGTTGCATCAGAACCAGTGACTGGGAAAAAGAAAAGAGCCGAATGTCCCCGAGAAAGCTGTGAGAGGCTGTAGGAAAGAAGGAATTGCTGAGAAACCCCTAGAAGGACTAAAGGGGAGAAAAAAGAGGAATCAAACCCCCAAGGAGGAAGCTGTGATTCAGGAGAGCACATAATATGGTTTTTGCTGCAGAGGGTGTGCAAAAAATTTTACTCTAAAAATGTCGTTTTCTGAATTGAAAGGTGTAGGGAGTTTTAGAATCCAAAGAGTTTGTTCTGTTGCATGGACACAAACACAAGGGAAGGCCTTGGTGTTTTTGTGTCACCAGTGATCTGTTCCCTTCAAGTTTTTACATTTTAAGTTTGTGTGATGCTGTATCTGGATTCATAAATATCTTCTGTCTCCAGATTATACACTTGTCTTCCTCCGAGCTGGTACATTTGTTTTCAAGTTCATCTAAAATCAGTTCCAGACAGTCAGGGGATCTGGGCGTGTGAATGTACCCAGTGTTGCTTACAGGTGGGAAAGCATGAGTGAAAGCGTGGAGCCCTGTTCTCCTCTGGCCTCACTTAGTATTGGCCGTCAGCTAGAAATTGGTTTGAATTTTCTTTATCATCCAGAATCTATATGCCCAAATATATGTGAAAGCTTGGTGTTTTCAGAACATGTGAAAACTGCAACTGAGTGTGGCCAGCCCAAGCTTTCCTCCCTTGTGGGGGCCTTTGCTGACTTCTCTACTCTCCCTCGGAATGGATTTGCACATGCTCTGTTCACTGCTAGCTGCTGCTTTTTTTGAGACAGAGCCTCACTCCATCACCCAGGCTGGAGGAGTACAGTGGTATGATCTTAGCCCACTGCAACGTCCGCCTCCCAGGTTCAAGCAGTTCTTGTGCCTCAGCCTCCCAATAACTGGAACTACAGGTGTGTGCCACTGTACATCGGCTAATTTTTGTATTTTCAGTAGAGATGGAGTTTCACCAAGTTGCCTAGGATGGTCTCAAACGCCTGACCTCAAGTGATCCACCTGCCTCAGCCTCCCAAAGTGCTGGGATTACAGGTGTGAGCCACTAGGCTCGGCCACTGCTAGCTTCTTTACTGTCAGTAGATTCAGCTCCTTGAGGTAATTTTATAATCTCCAGGGCCCAGTGTGGGGTCTGCCACTCACCAGAGTACTCAGTAGGGTTGAATTGATCACTTTTTAAAAAAAGACCTGAGACCGAACATGATTTGGCTTTAAAATGGACTTCTTTAAGTAGAATTGGAATTATTTGGCCTGGAGAAAGAGACCAAGGTGACTACTGAGGTCACATCAATAAGAGGAGACAGGAAATGCTGTGAGCAGATGTTTCTGTCTAGTGAAGCAGTAAGAGGATGGGGGAGCTTTTGAGGAGTTTTGTGGTTCTCAGTCATCTGGGCTAATTAGGAAAACCTGATGAGAGCAACAGACTTGCTTCCCAGAGTCGGGCAAAGTGTGATTTCTCCCCTACTCTTAGGGGTTCACCAGCTCCTCCAAAGCCTAGCCCATAAAGTTCAAGTGAATAATCCCTAGCTTAGGATAAGATGCTACATCTCAGCTCCCATTCCTGAATGGAAACAGGGAGGTGGACCAGATGGTCTTCTCCGGTTTTGAGCATTGACACCCCTGAAATGTGGGCCTTCTTGGTGGGTGCACTGATCAGGCTGCTGTGTCTTTATGTTCAATAAGCAGCGTTCTCCTCTTAGCCCGCAGACTCTACAATTGACATAAAAATCAATCTGCTTGTGTACACCATTGCTTTAGAGTTCATTATTCTGCAGCAGAAAAGCTTGAACAAGTTCATTGTGAGCACTCGGGAACTAGAAAGGAAGAAGGCCTTGTTCCAGGCCAGGGTTTCTCATCGTTGGCTCCATTGACATTTGGGGCTGGATGGTTCTTTGTGGAGGGACTGCCCTGTGTGGTGTAGGATGTTCAGCTGCATCCCTGGCCTCCACCCACCAGGGGCCAGTAGCACCCGCCTTCCCAGTCATGACTGTCTAAAATGTCTCCAGACACGCTGCGGAGTGGTCTTGGTGGTGGGCTGCCACCTCTGGCTGAGAACCACTTCTCTATATTTATCTTCATTTTGGCTCTTATCAAGGGGGAACACTTCGATGGAGAATGCACTGTTCTTTCAGCTTCTTTTTACCACTGTAGCTGTTCACACAGCTCATGTTTGCTATGTCACAATAGCTATGCAAGGCCCTGGGACTACAAATGTGACACGCGTGACCTCAGGTACTTACTGCGTCATCTTGGGGGAGATGCTGCACTGAGGGAAGGCGGTGCCTTGTGCTGTGTAGGGGTCTCCTTTGTACTGCGAGTGTCTTCTCCGTCCAGAATGCCCTTCCAGCCTCTCCCGTGGCTGGGTCTTATTTGGCATTCTCATCTCAGTTAAATGACACTGCTTCTAGGATCCTAACATCGGTGTTAGCTGTTTTTACCTAATGCTGCATAACAGCCCAAAACTCAGTGTGTCATGACATGCGTTCCTCATTCGCACATCTGTGGGTCGGCTGGGGTGGTGCTGATCTGGTCTGGGCTCAGATGGCTTTGGCTCTAAGCTTTGGGATCAGTTCTGCTGAGTCAGTTTCTCATTCTGTTGTACCAGCAAGCTTCTTGGTGTGTGGTGTTCTGGTAATGGCAGAATCATAAGAGGAAGAGCCAGCCATCACATGCATTTCAGAAATGTGCTGCTGCTATAGATGCTAACGTCTTTTTGGCCAAAGCAAGTCACATGGTCAAAGCCAGCAGGAGGGAAGGAGACTTTTTTTATTTTTTTTGAGTTGGAGTCTCGCTCTGCCACCCAGGCTGGAGTATAGCGGTGAGATCTTGGCTCACGGCAACCTCCGCCTCCTGGGTTTAAGCGATTCTCCTACCTCAGTCTCCCGAGCAGCTGGGATTACAGGGATTATAGGTGCCTGCCACCACACCTGACTGATTTTTGTATTTTTAGTAGAGACGAGGTTTTGCCATGTTGGCCAGGCTGGTCTCGAACTCCTGACCTCAAGTGATCTGCCCGCCTTGGCCTCCCAATGCTGGTGATGGTGGAAGCACAAGAGGAAAAGCCAGTCCTCACATGCATTTCAGAAATGTGCTGCTGTAGGGGGTGCAGCATGAGCCACCGTGCCTGGCTGGAAGGAGATTTAATACTCTGCAAGGATGTGGCTGCCTGATACTTCTACGGGCGAGTGAAGAACTAGGGCCAGCTGTCTCCCTCATACCGCATCTAAAGCAGCCAGCTTGTCACTATGTACCATTTCTATTCTCTTCTGAGCTCTGATACTCTTATGTTTGAATCATTTATTATTTCTGCTACGTGCTTGACAAGGGTGAGGTCACAGACTCGTCGTAACATGACCTCCACAGGCAGCAGGGGCAGGATGTTTTGGTTGGAGCCTTGGGTCCCTGAAATAGCACATCTCGTAGAGAGGACTGGAGAGAGGCCCGTTGTGGTTGGCGGCAGAGGAGCTGTTGAGGAGCAACCAGATTCAACACAGTAGAGCCTGTGGCCAAGGCCACCATGTTCCACGTCTCTGGGGAAGCCTTCACGACAGGTCTGTGTGTGGTGCCCCTGGCGGTGCACAACCTGAGAAGCTGTGCTGGCTGCCTGGCAGATTGTGAGGGACCTTGCATAACATGTCAGGTTGGCTGGATGCCTGTCCTGGAAGTCCTCTTTGTTTTGGAAGAGGGTCAACATTGAGCATCTTTTAGCAAGGGCATGCACAAGTCATAAAATAAGCAGAATGCTTCTGGAGGCCCCTTTGTTTTGAGGCACATGGTAGAAACATGGCAGATACCCAGTGTGGAAGGGTATGGCAGCAGCACCCCAGGCTTGAGCCTTGTGTTGTGTTGATTAAAGTTGTATTGATTGGAGATCCCAGAATCTCTCTTGGTGCAGCGATGCTTAGAATTTGCCCAAAGCAGCATGAGAGAGTTGCCCACTGTCTGCAGACCTTATGCCTCTTCCTCCCCACCTGCCCAGATGCACCAGGCCCTAACTGGATCCTTAGCTCTTGCGGAACCCCCTGTTCCCCGGCTGTAGCCCCACCATGGCAGATACCATCACCATCCTGGACCCAGGGGTGGAAGATCTGGGTTTCAGTCTCAGCTCTGTTAAGAAACTGGGGCTCATAAATGTATTTCTCTGGCTTTAAGTCTCTTTTGCAAAATGAGAATAAGAAAACTGGCCTGCCTCCTCTTGTTGTAAGAAACAAATAGGAAGATGAACATGAGGCTCTTGTAAAATGCCCTCAAAGTATTATTATTTTGTACTATTTTTGCCTTCCGTGGAAGCAAAGAAAAAGTCATGAAAAGCATATTTTGTGCCAAGCCCTGTGTGAGGTGTATTGCACATGATCTCTTTCAGTCTTACTGGAATAGCGTGCGGGGTCGCTGCAAGGGCAGGGAACCCAGTCAGAGAGGCGAGGTGACTCCCCAACTGTTCACACCTCTCTTCCTGCCTCTTGGTCTGCTCTGTCTGATGCTCTGATGCTCTAGATCGCTCCCAAAATGTACCTACCCCTGCCTGTGGGCAGCCATGGGCAGGCCTGCGTGACCCTCAGGCCTGACCTCTTCCCGTCCCTCCATCCGTCAGTTGTCCCCTGTGGCTTCCTGTGTGCCGCAGTCCTGGGCGCGGGGGAGCCAGCAGGGAAACTACCCATGCCCTGGCCGCATGCATGGAGCTTGCTTTCCAGTCGAGGAGGCGAAGGAGTAAGGACAGAGAAGGGCAAGTGCAGAACATTCTGTGCTGGGCCTCAAGGCCAGACTCAAGGGAGAGGGAGTGGGGTGGGCGGGGAAGGCCTCTGAGGGGAGGGAGATTTCACAGGGACTTGGCTGAGAAGGAGCCACTGCAGCAGCCTCTACAGGGGTCTGCAGTGAGGGTGGCCCCAGATACGGGACCCATCTGTGCTAAGTGGCGGCCTCACAGGTTCTGGCTGGGCCTCCTTGGGTGAGAGAAGGCTGGCTGCCTTTGGAGGGGCCAACTCCCCTGCTCCTTCCTGCCCCATGGCTGCTAGGAGACTTTTTTCCCAAACCATCTGAGAAGTTTTAATGAAGAGCCTCCCGCGCAGCTGGTCTCTAGCCACAGAACGTCATAGGTCTCTGGGCGACACGGGCAGTGCACCCTGAGCAGCTTTCTCTCGCTCAGCTTCTCCACAGTTCTGGAGCGTTCTGGAATCTTCAGGCTGGAATGAACTTATAGGGAGAGATTGGTTTGGGTAAGAGAGCCACCAGATCACCTCCATTGGGGTGACTTCACTCTGCAGTCCCACTCAGAGCAGCCCATTTCCCTGCAGGTTGTTAGCAAATGCGCAGGATCTTGAGATGCATAAACTTGCAGGAGGGAGGATTTTGGAAAGGAATTTTCTCATGGTTGCATTCTGAGCCAGGATATTAGAAGCACTGTATCAGACTGTCATGGGTTAGATGACACTCTAGTCCGAGTGTTTATCCATTTGGGAGACGCACTTTATATTTTTAAAATGTTGTGTATTTTAAAAAAGCAGAGCAATTCATTTGAAATGTTATTTCCAGGAAAACTTTAGGATCAAGAAAACTTTTAAAAAGATCTATAAATAGAGAACCCAGTGGCTGTGCACCTGTCACACAGAGCCTGACCATGCTGTGCAATCTGAAGGGGGCCCTGGGGCAAGAAGAGGTGACCTTGGTGGTGTCCAGAGCAGGCTTTTCAGCCTCATGGGTTTGGGGAGTCCAGGTCCTGGACTGGGCAGTGCAGCCAGCTCCTGGGTGCAGCTGCTGCCCCTGGGCCAAGGACCACACCCAGGAGCAAGGCTTGGAGCGCCAGCTCTCTCTTCCCCTGTGTCTGGTGCTCAGATGGTGCCTGTATGTGCAGAGCACTCAGAGCGAGAGCCCTCGGGATATCTTCTCCATGATTCCAGAGAGGGAGAAGTCTCCTGTGTGCCACTCACCCAGTGTGGTGTCTGAGCTGGTCTTTGTGTTTCAGACATACCCCGCATCTTTCTTTAATGCCCATGTCTTTGTGAAGCTGTCCTCAGCATCACCCTGATTGGTTGTGATCTCCCCAACTCTTCACACCTCTCTTCCTGCCTCTTTGTCTGCTCTGTCTGATGCTCTAGATGGCTTCCAAAATGTACCTGCCACGTCTGCTGTCCTCAGGGGAGTGACTGAGCCTTGTTCCTCTTTGTTCTTAGGGCTAGGGTTCTTTGGGGTAGGTAGGGGATGCTCATTGGAAGGCCGGAAGCAGCGAAGCTGGACCCCGAGAAGGACTTGGGGCCGGAAGCTCGTGTTTACTGATGGTTTCTGCTCTGTTCGCCTGCTGACCACAGGCTGAAGGGGTGAGGGGTGGGTGGTGGGTGAGTCATAACCCACATCTGTGCCGCCTGACAGCGTGAGGCTTCCTGGGCACCTGGGGCTGAATGGAGCCAGGATGGGCTGAGGACACAGGCGTGAGGACAGTGCCCAGCTTCCCAGATGCCCCATCTGGTAGAGTAGACGGGTCTGTCAGCACACAGTGGCAGGGCACAGGGAGCAGGAAGGGCTGCCTGGGGTGCAGCAGTGCGGGTGTCGGAGCAGATGGGAGGTCTCTGCGGGGCTCTCAGGTGACAGAGCCTGCCAGGTGGGCCAGGTGGGGTGGGGTTTGCAAAGTACTGGGTGCGGGTGCGGCAGCCCTGGAGGGAGAAGAGTTCTAAAAAGGAGGATCTCTTCTCACCCTTGCCTGGGAGTGGGAGCACCGAAAAATTAATCCCAGATCAGCAGAGCTCAAGGCCTGGTGCAGAGAAACCCATATGTCATGGTGACGTGAAAGACCTATTTCAGAGTCTCACTAGGGTTCAGGTTTTCTCCAGAGGCCGAATTTTTTCCTGGGTCTCAAGTTCCTAAGCTGTGATGAGAGGCAGTCGTGAGGGATGGGTTTTAGAGGGACGGCAGCTGCCCGCCTACGCGCCGTCAGGTCCTTCCTGTGGCCACACCTGCCTGCCCTGTGGACAGGGACAGCGTCATGCCACTGCCCTTCCCCGGGCCAGCTCAGTGCCTGGCTCACTGCTGAAGGAGTGAAACTCACTTTTTGCAGACATATTTTGAGGGACACATTCATTTTGCTAAGTGAGATACACATTTATAAATATGAAGCAGGAAATTTCTGAACCTTAATAGCTTAGAGATTACGACCCCCACTGTGTGTGGCAGCTGTGGAAAGTCTGCAAGTGTTCTTCTTTGTTTCAGATTTAAAATATGTGCAGCTCACACCTAAGGGCTGTAGGGCTGGCATCTTCGTGGCCATCTAAAATTTCAGTTTAAAAAATCCGTAGGCGAGGTACAGTGGCTCACACCTGTAGTCCCACCATTTTGGGCGACTGAGGCAGGAGGATCACCTGAGCCCAGGAGTCTAAGAGCAGCCTGGGCAATATAGCAAGACCCTGTCTCTACAAAGAATAAAATTAGCAGGGACTAGTAGTGTGTGCCTGTAATCCCAGCTACTCAGAGGCTGAGGGGGAGGATCCCTCGAGCTCAGAAATTTGAGGCTGTGGTGAGCCATGATTGCGCCACTGCAGTGCATCCTGAGCAACAAAGTGAGACCCTGTCTCTCTCCACCCACCACCAAAAAAAAAGTCCACACTCTTTCCTGGGAAAAGGTGGGGTTGTGAAATATGTAAATAAACTGAGGAGTGCTTTAGGGCAGGGTTTTGAACCATAGAAAGACATTTGAATGTGGAGGAGGTCTCGCCCTCTAATTTTGTTTTGTTTTGTTTGAGACAGTCTTGCTCTGTCACCAGGCTGGAGCGCAGTGGTGCAATCTTGGCTCACTGCAAATTCAGCCTCCCAGGTTCAAGCGATTCTCCTGCCTCAGCCTCTTGAGTAGCTGGGATTACAGGCACATGCCACCACACCTGGCTAATTTTTGTATTTTTAGTAGAGATGGGGTTTCACCATGTTGGCCAGGCTGGTCTCAAACTCCCGACCTCAGGTAATCCACCTGCTTCAGCCTCCCGAAGTGCTGGGATTACAGGAGTGAGCCACCGAGCCCAGCCTGAGATTGCAATGTGGGAGGAGTTCTCACCCTGTAGTTGGAACACATTGTTTAATCTCAATTCCTTTCGTAAAACCAGAATGACATCACCTACCTCAGCACTGGTTGCAAAGCTAGAGGAGATGAGGCTGATAAAGTGCTGGTGTCTAGGACGGCACGCGCTTCTCTGTCGGCAGGTCTCATGGCCTTGCCTTTGTCCTCGTAAGTGAGGTGGGCGAAGACCAGACAGTGTCAGGGCTAGGGGGAGCATTGAGGGGAGTCGATTCTCAGCTCAGCACTCAAACTGGAGCTCAGCGTGGTGGTTGGACCTGGAAATTTGCAAGCTGGTGAGGGGCAGGGTCAGAGTTCAGGGTTCCACTGAATTTATGTTCCCTACTGTATGTACCTACAAGTTGAGTGAAAAAGCAGATTTTATTTTTTAAAACTTGCAGAGCAATGAAAGAAATACTGTCCTGCATAGAGGGGCACCAGGCATGAGCCAGACCTGAGCCCTGCTTCCAGCCTTGGGTCGTGATCTTTGGTGACTGGTGTGAAGTTTTTCTGAGATTGTTGTTCTGATGGTCTGCACAGCAGGTCTTGGGTAGACAACCAAGGGGTAATGTCAGCAACTCCTTGCACAAGCTCAGCACTGCTCACTTGATAGAGCCTGTCCCATCTGTCCTCATGTGATGGCCAGGCAGGGCATGTCCATTGGAAGCAGGAAGACCCAGAGTGCAGAGCTCTTTCCTCAGCCCAGTGAGATACTCAAATGGTTGTGGCCCCAGGGCAGCCTGCCTTGTGTGTGTATGTGGGGGGGGGCGGGGAGGGCACTCCGTGCAGGGTCCCCGACCCCAGCAGTGCGGGGCCCAGGTGCTTGGTTCCCAATTGGCCTCCACCTCCACATGTGTCTTCTCCCTTGGCCTCCAGGACCCAGAGCGCTGAGTCTTGGAGACCCTTGGCCCTGGGCGCTGATGTGTGGCTTGGTAAGGAAGGCTGACCTTGTCACCCAGGTCTCCTGGCTTCTAGCATCATGAGCTTGGGGGCAAGCAGACTTCCAAGGTCACGCAGCCCCCGCAGGAGAGCGACCTCCGGGCTGCTGGAGGTGCTCTTGAGCCCAGCGTGTCTGTGGGTTTTGCTAGGACTCCCTCAACACATGCTGGCAGCTTTTTGGCCAATCAGGTGTTGACCGAGTGGCCTGAGGCCATACTGGTACCGACCGCTCAGACAGGGGTGGGCTGTCCTGCCCCTGCAGACTTGCCCCACAGATGAGGTAGGCAGCTAGGGCTGCCCAGACCCAGGAGATTGACGGGTCATTACAGGCTGGAACCAGAGGCCAGAGCTTGGGAATCTACACCCAGTGACTTGCTGACCAGCATTGAGACTTACCTGAGCTCCTGATTCATGATGTGGTGGGCCTGGGCCCTTGTTGAGGGCCACAGAGGCTGCAGGAACATTCAGCAGGGTGTGGCAGTGGCGGGTCCTCAGAGCGAGTGCTGATCAGCTCTGATGAAACAAGACAGTTCAGAGGGGATATGGCATAAACAAGAGAACCCAGAAAACCCATGTCAGAACCAGCCTCCCTTGTCTATTAGACCATCTTGTTTAAAATTTGAAATTGATTTCCCTGCAGTTTTCACCTACCCCAGAATCCATTCTACTCTGAGGCCAGTCTTTCCTCCCCTGAGGTCCAGAAACTGAGAAATTCTTCCGCTTCTCTTCCCATCCCATTTCTCAACTCCAGACTCAGTTCCAAGAAACCACACTGAGCAGGCGGGGCATTGGCGAACCAGGGCTGAGAGGGTGGGCATAGCCTCAGGGGAAGGGCGTGGAGCTGGCGCCAGGGAAGCTGGAGGAGCCGGACCAGGAAAGAGGCCTTGCTTGAAAAGACTTACCGAGCCCAGTAGTCTTGAAGAAGTAGGAGGGATTAGCACTCAGTCCAGCCACGTGGGGGCCCAGTCATGGCCAGAGGTTGGAGTAGCAGCAGCCAGGCCTGGATGTCAGGCATGGTTGGGATGTTCAGGTCTGTATCCAAGGTTATCCCAGCAGGAGACCATCAGATCTGCAGTCTCTACAGCCTGTGGAAGTGGGGGGGGCTCACCTGGAGGGTCTTCAGCGTGCCAGGCATGGGGAACGGGCACTTGATGCCCCAGAAGCCCTTTGAGCTACTACACTGACCTTGCAGGCAGTGGGGGAGACCTCAGGTCCCAGGAACCCCCCCAATAGCTTGAGACCTGAGTATTGGTACTGGGTACCCCTCACCTGCTGGCAGGTGGGGTTAGCTAAGGGGATACCTGTGAATCTCAGAAAACTAGAAACTTGTGACACATGTGTAAGGTCAACACTGTGGCTACTGAATCAGCCTGGGACCTCTTCAGGGCTTCTGCGGCAACCCAAACCATCTGAGCGTTTAGAATTACATAGTCCTGCCCAGTGGGACCTGGGATTTGTGCACCCTCCTCCCCAGTGAGTCAGCACAGCACATGGGAGCATCTGAGCATGTGCTGCTTGAGCAAATGTATGAAGGAGTAAATGGGTGGCAGAGGGTCTACTCAGGCCCCATCCGTGGAGGGACTGGCCAGCCTTGCTTTGTTGGGAAGCTAGAGGGGAACCACAGCCCCTCAGCCAGCTTTGCACGCCTGCACCCTACCGCTCATGGAACCCTTGAGCCTTTCAGGCTCTCGAGCCATGACCCTGGGTGGGCCACCCATCCATGGTACGTGCAGTGGTGTCTGAGGCTCTCGAGCCATGCCCCTTGGTGGGCCACTATCCATGAGGTTCTGAGGTCCCAGGCCCTGCTGGGCCCCTCCCTGGACTTCAGGCAACTTGAGGCTTGATTTTGGTCCCCACCCACCCCTCCTCCTCCATCCCCTTTTCTGAAAACATGCCTTCACCACTGGCCTTTTCTCTCTTCTTCTTTGGGGTACAGATCCTGGCCAATGTCTTCCTCTACCTGTGCGCCATCACTGTGGGCATCATGTCCTACTACATGGCCGACCGCAAGCACCGCAAGGCCTTCCTGGAGGCCCGCCAGTCGCTGGAGGTGAAGATGAACCTGGAGGAGCAGAGCCAGCAGCAGGTGAGGCTCTCGGGAGGCCACGGGCCTGGAGCTTGGGCTCAGGGACTGTGACCCTGTCATAGGGAGAGGAACCACAGTGACAGCCCCTGACTATGTGGAGCTTGGCATTTATCTGCCCAGTTCAGGTGTTTGCCTTTGAACTTGGCCACCTGAGTTCCTCTGCCATTAGAGGGCAGCTTCTGAGCTTCAGGGAGCCTCTCACTCCTAAGTCTGCTTCTGCATGACCCAGATCTCTCCTTTTCTGCCTTCCTGCTCTGTTTTGTTTTGTTTTGTTTTGTTTCTGTAATGTAAAACTTTTCCCTTTAAAGAAATGCATTGCCCAAGCAACCAGCTATGACTTCCTGCATTCCTTTCTCAGATGACCTTCTCGGGGCCAAGGTCAGGGGCATCACGGGCATCACTTCACGTCATGCCTCCCCTACTTCTCTTGCTGGTCCCACTGCAGATCCACCCTGTGCACCTGCTCATGCCACAGGTGGGGCGTTGACTCATCCTGTGGCCTCAGGGTCCTGCTGGGTGAAGTTTGTCAGCCTCACACCCCCACCCCCAGGGAGCTCCTCCCTCCCTTACCTTCCCACCCTAGGTCACTGCTGAAGAAGGAAAACCAGCCCGTTCCCCAGGGATACCCCTGTTGACATTCTCCATCTGGAGAGAGGCCTGGCTGTCCCTGCCTCGGTGTCCTGGCTTTCCCCCAAGCTTCTCCATGGCGGAACCATCCTCCCAGTTCCCATGTCACTCAGGCTTTTACATAGCTTTGGCCTGGATTCATCTCACATGTTTTTTGAAGGCCTCCAGAAATTACATCCACCAATTTCCTGTTATCCATAGGTTTATTTCCCCTTCAAAAACGAACTCGATAGGTTGATGCTATGATTCTCTGCTCTGGGAACAATGTCATTTTTGTTCAGGAGGTTCTCTGTGCTCCTGATTCACTGAAATTGCTGTTTTCATAGATGCTGCCACTCAGATGGACAGGGCTTTGGTTTTGGGGCCCACTCTGGAGCTCTTGGCCTACAGGGGTTCCACCATCAGGCCTCACTCACATTCTAAGTCATTTAGCTGATAGGTCCCTCATTCCACTGTCCAGCGGATGTTTTTCCTCCCCATTTACCAATCTCATTCCTTTCAGAAGGCCCCTGTGGGATGGGATTTTCCCTGGCTGCCATTGTGACAAAGGCCCAGGCTTAATGGCCCATTGTATTCACCCCTCCCCTGGGCCCTGGGACCTGAAGTTATTGAAGAGCCCGTGTGTGTTTAAAGAATTCTCCTTTCCTGGCTTATAAAGCCTCTTGAAAGGCATTCTTCCATTTCTGTTTCTTTTATACTGTCTCATGCCTTATTTGTGTCTGATCTCTCACTGTGGCGGCATCCCTCTGGGTTCTCTACACTTTAAAAAAAAAAAAAATGTGTCAACACTTAGCTATGCCAAGCATTCTTTTTATATAGCATTTGTGCAGTTTTCAGCATGTCTGTCTGCTTCGATCTTGTCTGTCTCATATTGTACAATCTAGGACATCTTAACTCGCACTGAACGGGGCCCCTGTGTGATGAGGAAGGCCCTGTGTTTCACCCTGGGGCTGTTGTTCTCCGTGTAGATAATTTAGATAAGTTATCCATCCTACAAAGCCTCACTTTTCCTCATCTGCAAAGTGGAGGCACTGACATTTGTCTGGCAGGTTTCTTCAGGGTCAAATGAGAAACACAGAAGTACTCTGTAACCCATAGCGCTGGGAAATGGTTAGAGGTAGGCTGAGGTGCACAGGGCCACAGGGAGCCTTTGAAGTGCACAGGGCCTTTCTAACACCCAGGGCCATATGCTCCCTCTGGGCAGGGTCAGCTTATGGAGCCTGGGGACCAGCAGAGAGGGTCATCCCTGGGTGCCCCTGGGCTCCTGAAGGTGCTAGCAGCTTGCCTGGGCAACACTAGTGCTTCTCTGCATTGCCTTCCCACTCTGCAGCGGCACAGCAGACATTGGCCCCAGGACAGGGAGGTCCAGGTTAGGGGGAAGGGAGGTGCAGAGGTGTATGTGTGGGGGGGAGGGGTAAGTTGCATCCTCCCACCTAGCTGGGTGCATAGCCAGGGCCTATAAATGTCCATCAGATGGAATTAATTTGTCTAGCCAGGCTCTGTCCTGAGTGTGGCCTTGGGCTCATTGCTGCCCCTCTTTGGACTTCAGTATCCCCATATGTAAAACCACCTTTGAAAGATTGTTTTCAGGGTGAGAAGGAATCTGTGTGAATCCTACTGGGACTGCGAAAGCACCGTTACCATTGGGAGGGTTAGAATCCTGGCCCTTGTGAGTTTCCATTTACTCACATTCTCCTTGCGTCTTCTGTGACCATTCGAGAGAAACCTGCCTGCCATTTTCTTTCCTTTCCATGTGCTTGACAGGTTTTGGTATCAGGGTTATGCCCAACTCATTAAATAATTTGAGAAATGTTCCCTCTTTCTCATCCCTGATAGTTTGAAAATAATTTGGTTTATTCCTTAAATTTAGAAGTCACGGCCAGGCATGGTGGCTATGCCTTTAATACCAGCACTTTAGGAGGCTGAGACAGGAGGATCACTTGAGTCCAGGAGTTCAAGCCCAGCCTAGGCAATAAAGCAAGACCCTACCGCTACAATAAATTAAAAAATTAGCTGAGCATGATGGTGCATGCCTGTAGTTCCAGCTACTTGGGGGGCTGAGGTGGAAGGATCGCTTGAGGCCAGGAGATTAAGGCTGCGGTGAGCTGTGATTGTGCCACTGCACTCCAGACTGGGCGACAAAGTGAGACCTGTCTTAGAAAAAAGCACTAATGAAGTCCTATGGGCCTGAAGTGTTCTTTAGGGGAAGATTCTGTTTCCCTCATAGATATAAGGTTGTTCAGTTTTTATATTTCCTTTTGTACAGGTTTTAAGAGAGGTTTTTTCCCCCAGAAACGTGTCCATTCAAATTTTCAAAATTTTGGCATAACATTCATAATATTTTCTTTTTATCTTTTGTCTGCAATGTGTAGTGATGTTCCTTTTCATTACCAAAGATAATCTGTGCCTTTTTAAATTGTTCTTAATCTTGCTAAGGCTTATTAATGTCTTAGCCTCTTCAGCAGATCACCTTTAATCTTTGTTACTTTCTTTGTACATTTCTTATTTCTAATTTATTTATGCTTTTAACTTTGTCATCCGTTTTTTCCTTTGGTTTTAATTGGTGTCCTTTTTTTTTTACCTTAAAATGGAGTTTTATTGTTTTTGTTTTGTTTTTTTGAGAGAGAATCTCACTCTGTCTTCCAAGCTGGAGTTTAGTGGTGCAATCTAGGCTCACTGCAATCTCCACCTCCTGGGATGAAGGGATTCTCCTGTCTCAGCCTCCAAATAGCCGGGGTTACAGGCACACACCACCACACTGGCTAATTTTTTGTGTTTGTAGCAGAGACAGTGTTTCACCATGTTGGCTAGGCTGGTCTCGAATGCCTCGGCCTCCCAAAGTGTTGGGAGTACAGACATAAGCACAGCCAAATAGAACTTTAGATGACCAATTTTCAGCCTTTCTTTTCCTAAACCATGTATTTAATGCTACAGATTTCACTCATTACGTTGTTTGAGCTTTATTTCACAAGTTTTAATATGCCCTATTTTAAATGTCATTTAATTAAAAATATTTACTAATTTTCATTGAAATGTCTTTGATCTGTGGGCAATGTAGAAGTGCACTAAGTTCTAAACATTTGAGGATTTGTTCACAGTTATGTTGATTTGTAGCTTTATTCTGGTTAGAGAACATACCCTGATTTCAAGCCTTTGAAATTCGTTGGAACTGATTTTGGCCTAGCATATGATCAGTTTTGATGCACTTGAGAGTAACGTATATTCTACAAAATGTGTCAAGTCTTTTAAAAATGAAATAATGTCAACATTTGCATCTGCCTCAAATTAGTACTTACCTTTTTTTTTTCTTCTTTTTTTGAGATGGAGTCTCCCTCTGTCACCCAGGCTAGAGTACAGTGGCACAATCTTGGTTCACTGCAACTCCTGGGTTCAAGTAATTCTCCCTCAGCCTCCTGAGTAGCTGGGATTCCAGGTGTGTACCACTATGCCACGCTAATTATTGTTATTATTATTATTATTTTTTAAGTAGAGACAGGCTTTCACCATGCTGGCCAGGCTGGTCTCGAACTCTTGACCTCATGATTCTCCTGCCTCAGCTTTCCAAAGTGCTGGGATTACGGACATGAGCCACCACACCTGGCCAAACCTCACAGCATTTTAACTTCATTTAACAAGCCTCTGCTCCCCACATTCTGGCTATTATTGTAATGTGTTTTAGTTCAACATATTTTAAACTCCGTAAGCCCTTATTATGATTATTAATATTCTTATATATTTACCCATGGTTTTCCCTCTCAATTGCTCTGAATTTCTTCATTTCTTTGCTTCATTTTCTTGAAGAATTTCCTTTAGTACTACCTTTTATGCTAATCTCTTGGTACCAAATTCTCTCCATTTCTGATTACCTTGGAGTGTTTATTTTGCTTTCACTTTTGAAAGACACCTGTCTTTGTTTGTTTTGTGCTGCTACAACAGAATACCTGAAACTGGGTAATTTATAAAGAACAGAAATTTACTTCTTACAGTTCCAGAGGCTGGGAAGTCCAAGATCAAGGCATCAACGTTTGTTCTGGTGTCCATACGTGGCAGAAGGGCAGGCTAGCTGAATGTTTTGTGATGCCCCTTTTAAAAGGGCCTTAATCCTACAAAAGAGGGGTGGCCTGATCCCTTCTTAAAGGCCCCATCTCTTAATACTGTTACATTGGCAACACCTGAATTTTAAATGGACACATTCAAACCATACCAACACTTTTTGCAGATTAAGAATTCTAGGCTGGCCAGGTGTGGGGGCTCACGCCTGTAATCCCAGCACGTTGGGAGGCCGAGGCGGGTGGATCATGAGGTCAAGAAATCGAGGCCATCCTGGCCAACATGGTGAAACCCCATCTCTACTAAAATACAAAAAATTAGCTGGGCATGGTGGCGCACGCCTATAGTCCCAGCTACTCCGGAGGCTGAGGCAGGAGAATTGCTTGAACTCGGGAGGCGGAGGTTGCAGTGAGCCAAGATTGTGCCACTGCACTCCAGCCTGGCACCTGTCTACAGAGCAAGACTCTGTCTCAAAAAAAAAAAAAAAGCCTGCCATTTTTTATTTCTAGCCCCTTATAGGCATCATTCCACTCTCCTTCAGCTTCCATCATTCCTGTTGAAATACCAGTCGTCAGATAGACTGTTGTTCCTGTTACATTTAATGCATACTCTTTCCTCTGGTTGCTTTCCCAGTGCTCTTTGTTTTTGGTCTCGGTAGTTTTACAATGCTGCACCTGGGAGTTTTCTTTGCAGTTGCTCTGCTTGGTATTCAAAGAGCTTACTGAATGTTGGTTTGATATCCCTCGTCAGTTTGAGCATTTTCAGCCAGTATCTTTTTATTGCTTCTTCCCATTTGCTGCTTTCCTCTAGTACTCAATATCCCTGTTAGACATTTTTACCATGTTCCAGAAGTATCTCTTCCTTTTTTGAATATTTTTTTCTTTCTGCACTTCAGACTGAATATTGTTATGGACCTAACCTACAGTTTGCTAATCCTGTCTTCTCTGCTTTATCAGATCAGTGGTTTATTGAGTCATCAATTTCAATTATATGCTTTTCTGTTCTGGAGTTTCCATTTGATTTTAAAAACTGGACTTCAGTTCCCTGGCTATGTATTCCCACGTTGACATCTATTTTTTGAAATATATTACATTGATTTTAAAGTCCCTGACTGACAACCATATTATCTGGAATACTAATGGATATGCATTTTGTTGTTGTTGTTACTGAAATTTGGCCCTGTTTCCTGGCATCTTGGCGGCTTTTTTTTTTCTTTTTTTTTTTTTGAGACGGGGTATTGCTTTGTCACCCAGGCTGGAAGTACAGGTGGCTTATTGCATGTTTGAACTCCTGAGCTCAAGCGAAATTCCCACCTCAGCCTTCTGAGTATCTAGGACTGCAGGTGTATGCCACCATGCCCAGCTAATAAAACAAAATTTTGTAGAGATGGAGGCTTGCTATGTTGCCCAAACTGGTCTTAAACTCTTGGCCTCAAGCGATGTTCCCACTTTAGCCTTTTGGCATTTTAAAAATTAAATACTAGATGTTGTGGATGGGAAATAGTAGTGGCTCTGAATAATGCTGCATCTCTCCAGAGAGGATTTACTTTTCTTGTGGCAGATGGTTAGAGCAGGGGCAGATAGGAAATAGCTTTTCAGGGATCTTAACTGAAGGGCAGGTCCTTTTCTCATGGTGCCTTGAACTCCTCGGCAGTGTGACTGCAGAAGCCATCCTCCGTCCTTAGCCTCTTAGCTCTCACTTGCTGCCTGGATTCTTGGTCTCTTGCCGCATGCAAATACTAAAGAGTAATAGTGTACAGAAAGTCGGGCTCACGGTTGCGTGGTTCTCTTTCCCAGGGTAAGTCTTAGCGCCTCTACTCTCTCTGCCTTGGAATTTGCCCACAGCTCTCGTTTCTCCAGCCCCGTGAGAGCCCTCGTCATTGCGCTCTCTCCAGCCTCTCGACCCCAGTTGCGGGGGAAAAATGGCAGAGTGTGTTGGGCTCACTTAAATGTGTTTCCCTTCCCCTGAGATCTTGGCCCCTCAAGTGCTGGCTGTTTTGTTTGTTTCCATAGCCTTTAAAGAGCTGGGTTTCTATGTATTTTATCCAGCTTTTATCGTTGTTCTTGTCTGAAGGGTTGGCGTGCCATAAGATCCTCTATAGCAAAAGTATACATGTATAAAATTATAAAAGTATGAGAAAAAGGGTATACTAGGAAAAGTAAGTCATCCTACCTATATTTCCCTTAACCATCCAGCCCCAAACATCAGACAATACCAATCACTGTTATCTTTTTAATGTATCCTTTCAGAGGTTTATAGAATTTTCACACACGCACGCACGCACGCACGCACGCACGCAGATGGTAGCCTATGCATGCTCTTGTACTAAATCTTTTTTTTTTTTTTTGAGATGGAGTTTTGCTCTTGTTGCCCAGGCTGGAGTGCAATGACACAATCTCAGCTCACTGTAACCTCCGCCTTCCAGGTTCAAGCAATTCTCCTGTCTCAGCCTCCTGAGTAGCTGGGATTACAGATGCCCGCCACTACACCTGGCTAACTTTTGGTATTTTTAGTAAATATGGGGTTTCACCATGTTGGTCAGGCTGGTCTTGAACTCCTGACCTCAGGTGGTCTGCCCACCTCGGCCTCCCAAAGTGCTGGGATTACAGGTGTGAGCCACCGCACCCAGCTTTTTTTTTTTTTTTTTTTTTTTGAGACAGAGTCTCACTCTATTGCCCAGGCTACAGTGCAGTGGTGCGATCTCAACTCATAACTTCTGCCTCCTGGGTTTAAGCTATTCTCCAGCCTCAGCCTCCTGAGTAGCTGGGACCACAGGCATGCACCGCCACACCTGGCTAATTTTTGTATTTTTAGTAGAGATGGGGTTTCACCATGTTGGCCAAGCTGGTCTCAAACTCCTGACCTCAAGTGATCTCTTTGCCCTGGCCTCCCACAGTGCTGGGATGACAGGCATGAGCCACTCCACCCAGCCTCATATAGAGTTTCAAATAATTTATACTCCACCAGCAATGAGTGAGAGTACACTTAGGCACTTAGGTTTTCCTTGTTTATCTAGAAAATATCTCCTTGCTTTTGGAAACCCTCCCTGAAGGATTCCTGTTAGAAAACCCCAGCCCCAGGGAACTGGCTTCGAGGCAGGAGTGACATCCTGTGAGCCGTTTCCTGCCTTAGTCCCATTTGGCTCAAGCCACAGCCTGATTAACTGAAGTTTGCAAGAGTTCCTTTGCTTTCTTGGCCTACATTGTATAATATTTGGCAAGAATATACAATTATAAAGAAAATAAAAAGAGGCAGGCACAGTGCCTCACGCCTGTCATTCTAGCACTTTGGGAGGCTGAAGCAGAAGGACTGCTTGAGGCCAAGAGTTCAAGACCAACCTGGCCAACATGGTGAGACCCCATCTCTAAAATAAAGAAAAAAGTCTAACAGATTCTGTATTAGTCAGGGTTCTCTAGAAGGACAGAACTAATGGAATAGATACATATTCCATATACATATACATGTATATATATGTATATGTAAAGGGAAGATTACTAAGTATTAACGCACATGATCACAAGGTCCCACAATAGGCCGTCTGCAGGTTGAAGAGCAAGTAGAGCCAGTCTGAGTTTCAAAACTGAAGAACTTGGAGAAGCATCCAGCACAGGAGAAAGATATAGGCGGGGAGACTAAGCCAGTCTCTCTCTTCACATTTTTCTGCCTGTTTATATTCTAGCAAATTGGCCACTGATTAGATTGTGACCACCCAGATTGAGGGTGGGTCTGCCTTTCCCAGCCCACTCATTTGAATGTTAATCTCCTTTAGCAACACCCTCACAGATGCATCCAGAATCAATACCGTGTGTCCTTCAGGCCAGTCAAGTTGACACTCAGTATTAACCATCACAGAGGCCTATTCCTTCAGGCCTTTTTTTTTTTTTTTTGTCCCAATATTTGAGAGCGTCCTAGCCATGTTTTACCCTGATTTAAAGATTAACCCCTTCATCTCCCATAGCATAGCAGTCAAGAACCAAGTACCCGAGCCTCTGCCTGTTTCCTATGGCTGAGGGGAGGTGGATGTTCAGTAGCTATTAGCACAGCATCTGGCCAGAGTAGCCACTCAGACTGTCTACCATCATATGATTGTTGGATCAAATTTTGAAGGTATAGGAAAGTAGAAGAAACCAGCATAGGAAAGTAGAAGAAACCAGCAAAACTCCCTTAATCTGGGAGTCTCTTTGAAAAACAATTTTAGCCGGGCGCGGTGGCTCACGCCTGTAATCCCAGCACTTTGGGAGGCCGAGGCGGGTGGATCACGAGGTCAGGAGATCGAGACCATCCTGGTCAACATGGTGAAACCCCATCTCTACTAAAACTACAAAAAATTAGCTGGGCATGGTGGCGCGTGCCTGTAATCCCAGCTATTCAGGAGGCGGAGGTTGCGATGAGCCGAGATCGCGCCATTGCACTCCAGCCTGGGTAACAAGAGTGAAGCTCCGTCTCAAAAAAAAAGAAAAACAATTTAAAAAAACTATTATAGTATTATAAATTAGGTTTGTAGCTAGAAAAACTCAGGTTTGCTTGATTTTTTTTTTCTTTTTTATAGAGGTAAAATGCACATAAACGAACACCCCTTAAAAGTGATTTAGTACACTCACGGTGTTGTGCCACCACCACCTCTAGCTGGTTCACAACATCTTTACCTGAAAGAAAACCTGGGACCGGAGTCTGACACTTGTTTTTTGCTTTTTTTTGCTTTTGAGATGGAGTCTCACTCTGTTGCTCAGGCCGGAGTACAGTGGCACAGTCTCAGCTCACTGCAACCTCTACCTCCCAGGTTCAAGTGATTCCCCTTCGTCAGCCTTCCAAGTAGCTGGGATTACAGGTGCCGGCCACTGTGCGTGGCTAATTTTTGTGTTTAGAGACGGGGTTTTGTTGGCCAGGCTGGTCTCAAACTCTTGACCTCAGGTGATCTACCTGTCTCGGCCTTCCAAAGTGTTAGGATTACAGGCATGAGCCACCATGCTGGGCCCTGAATTTAATTTTTAAAATCAGATAGAAAGGGACCTGGTGAGCTCTGAGACAGGCCTTGCACGTGAGGACACGGGACCCAGACCCTAGCACACTCCCACCATCCTATGCTCGTCCTCACCTTGTGAGGGACACCAGAGTCTGTACTGGGGGGTCGGTGGGGTGGGGGAGGATGCCCCCACTGGCCATTTTGGACCTGGATTTGCATCCACCGCCTCTGCCACCCTGGCTTTCTCTGTGCTGTCGGCATTTCCCCTCTCCGGCCTTCAGTTTAATTTTCTGAAAATATGGGATTAAAAATAATACCATTGTCAGGGGTTTGGGAATCACATGAAATGTAATTACGTGGTCTAAAAACGTGCTCTAAAATCCATGAAACCCTTTGGGGCTCCAAGCTGCCGTCATGCTGGCCCCCAGCCCCTGGGGAGGCACCGGCTGGAGTCGGGGCTGTCAGGTGGGATGGGAGCTGGCTGGGGCCCATCCCCTTCTCTGTTCCAGCCAGGACAGAGGTCACCCCCTCCCGAGGCACTGGGGCTGACGTTGAGAGTGGTGTGGGCTCTGGGCTGATTTGACGTTTCAGGAACATCAGCTGACGGGTCTTCAGAGCTGAGTGCAGGCCAGGGCAGAGGCAGCATGACCCCGTCTCCCTTTCCTCCTGTGAAAGCCCCTCATGAGAATAAAAATGAGATAATGGAAAGATGGAAAAATACTTCGGAAAGGGCTGCAGACAGTCCTGGTAGGAAAGGAAACAGAAACTGGTTTGAACGTGGCTCCAAAGAGCCATTTGAGGTCAGTGTCACAGCAGGCCATCCCTACTTACACGTGTGCTTAATGTCTTTAAGAAAATTCTCTATTTAAAAAAAAAAATTGAGTGTCCTCTACAAAAACAATTGTTATTCTACCCTCTGCAAAAAAGGGGCCTCCTTCTAGAATTGAGTGCTCAGGGTCCATGTCTCCCTTTTTATTTGGTCAGGTGCTTTTTATCTTGTTTTTCGTTGTTTGTTTTGGTTTTCTAGAGATGGAGTCTCACTCTGTCACCCAGGCTGGAGTGCAGTGGCAGGATCTCAGCTCACTGCAACCTCCGCCTCACAGGTTCAAGCAATTCTCCTGCCTCAGCCCCCAGAGTAGCTGGGACTATAGGCTTGTGTCGATGGGGTTTCTCCATGTTGGCCAGGCTGGTCTTGAACTTCTGACATCAAGTGATCTGCCCACCTCAGCCTCCCCAAGTGCTGGGTTTACAGGCATGAGCCACCGTGCCCAGCCACTTATCTTGTTTTCTAAGCTGCCTTAAGAGTGTGTGGCCAAAGGGAAGCACTGGCCACGTGGCTGTCCTAGCAGGAGGCTCCTCGCTGGGCCTCATCTTCCTCCGCAGCTGTGAAGTGAGCCGGAGGGATGTGCCAGTGACCTGAGCCCGCTCTCTCTGTGGCTGTCCCCTGGGAGGTTATACCTTCTGTTATGAAGATGACCAGCCTCCTGCTAATGACAATCAACTCCCGGATGGGTGGGCAGCCAGCCACCGTCCAGGAGGGCGAGCCGGCACAGCCCCTCAAGCAGAGGCATCCCTTTCTGCCTCCTCACGGGGTGCGCATGTCCAAGTATCAATGGGTATATTGAGGCAACAGAGCATTCGAGTAACACAAGGGTCTCAGATTCCTTTGACTTTGCTGCTTTAACCTGCCTGGCTCCAGCCTCCTGCACAGCGGTAGTGGGGCCTGCCCTGCCTTGTGGATTTGGAGTTCTCTGGCTGCAGCCCTGGCATGTGAAGCACCCTCTTTGCATCTGCTGAGTACGTATCTGACTTGGTAGGCCGTGCCGTGGCGCATCCCTGTGGCGCGGAGCCGCCAGGATGCATGCTGGCCTTGGTCCAGCCTCCCTGCTCTGTGGGCATGTGAGGGTAGAGCAGGAGGCCCAGAGGAAAGAACTGGAGTTGTTTGTCTTTATTCCCTCGTGACCACACTCCAGGGGTTAGTTGGGGACCTTGAGGGTTGCTAAGCACCCCAGCTGCCACCTGGCAACAGGCAGCACCCAGAAAACCCACTCAGCCCACACCTGCTGCCAGGTGGAGCTATAGAACTGAACCCCTCTGACTTGTACTCGGAATCACTTCCCAGGGATCGCAGCATGGCTGAGGGAGGGTATGGGGGGGTTGGAGGGAGGACAGGGACAGGCTTGTGCTTCCTTCAGTCACAGCCTGTGCGGTCAGCTGGCCCTGTGCCTGGGCCTCCCTCAGGGAGGAGAGGACTGTCCACAGTGCCCACCTCAGACAGGAGGCTGCAGCCGGGACATGTAGAGGGAGAAGCCAGGGCGGACTGCGCAGGGTCTAGGGTGGAAAGCCATCCCTGTCTTCACCCGTGGACCCCTGGGGAGCCGGCTGATGTGGTTGCTGGGTGGGCTTCCATTCAACTCTTGGGGAGTGCACAGACAGCACAGCTGTCTCTCTCCACCTCTCCTTCTGCTGTTACCCACACACAGGGTCACCTGTGACTAGGGATGGTGTTTTTCCTTTGTGCCAGTCTTACAAGGAAGAACTCCCCACTGACCACAAGCATCAGACTCCCCTCTCAGGA
Source organism: Cebus imitator (assembly GCF_001604975.1). Lineage (NCBI taxonomy): Eukaryota > Metazoa > Chordata > Mammalia > Primates > Cebidae > Cebus > Cebus imitator. The sequence continues at coordinate 16,365,550 of NW_016107316.1, read as the reverse complement.
GCTGTGGAGCTTGGGATGCTGGGAGGCTGCCATTTCCTAAGCTTGGATTTGATCTCTTGCTTTTCTGAATGTCCCTCCTCTGTGACCTTTCCCCAAGCCTGGTCACTGTTCCCCTCAAGACCTTTTGCTATGAGGACAAGGAGTCATCAACCCTGAGCCCTGTTCTGATAGGCGCTTGGTAGGGGAGAGGGGAATCGGGGCCAGAGGCCAGTCTCCTCTTGGCCTAGGGTTGGGCTTTTAGTGCCAAGCCCTATCATGCCACTGTTATCCTGGCAACAGTGACGTCGGGGCTGGGGGACCAATAAGTGGGAAGAGGAGACGAGGCTGGTGTCAAGGAGGAGGGTTGTGCCTCTGCCACTCCATAGATGTTCTTCGTCACGATATGCTCGGCATGTAATGTAATGGATCAAACCCATCGTCTATTTCACAGGAGACACACAACACCAGCCTTGCGTTGTACTCACTATCGTAACTTCTTCACAGAACCACCCGCAGAGATATCTAAATATTTTTAGTTTTTCTTTTAGCCTCAAGTGCCTCTCGGTGTGAGAACAGTCAGGTGCATCCCCCTGATGCGGAGTGGGCACTGGTCCTTCTGTCAGTTTCAACTCCTACCTCTTGGATGTCACAGAATGTTTTTCAACATTCCAGGGCTTAGCAAAACAGATCCACATTTTAGATAATGCAGATGATGAACCCACAGAAAACAGGTTGTCCTAAAGCAGTGCTGGGTTCCTGGTGGCAGTGGGAGGACGCCGGCCTTGTGGGGATGGACCCAAGCAGAGCTGGTGAGGACAGTACTGTTGATGGCCCGTGCGTGGCTGTGTGGCCTCTGACCTGGGCTCTGTTGGGCTCCGGCAGGTCTTAAGCCTTTGCCACATCCTCCAGCAGAAATTTTCTCCAAACAGTTGCAGAATTGCTGGAGAATTGTAGAATTGTCCACTGTGGCCAGTGTTGTGGTGCATTCTATGTTTATTTGGCTATAAGAATTGAAGTTTTGTTAGTAATATTAAGTGTAGTTTTATTGAGCGTTTACTTTGTGCTAGGCCCTGGGTAGTGTTTTTATTGGATTATTTCATTTAATGAGGTATCTCTTTTACTAGCTGGCACTTCCACCCAGCTCTATTTGGGAGATGTGTTAACATGAAGAATCAGGTAGTCCTTGGACCACAGCTGGCCTGCGGGTATCTGCTTTGTTTGACCTTCTCAGAGTGTTAACATTTTCTAATATTTAAAAATTTGTGCACTCTACATAAAAGCCTGGATTTCTGACTCACATAGAAATTGGAAAGATCTGGTAACGACGGCTGTGAGTAAGACTTGCATTCACATTCTTGTTAGGTCGCTTGGCTAAGTACTTATTCCCTCTTGAGCCTGGGAGTTCAAGACCGGACATGGCAAGACCTTATTGCTACAAAAAATTAAAAAATATATATATCCAGGCATGGTGGCGTGTACCTATAGTTCACTTGGCAGGCTTGGGAGGCTGAGGCAGGAGGATCACTGGAGGCCAGGAGATTAAGGTGCAGTGAGCCATGATTGCACTTCGGCACTCCAGCCTGGGAGACAGTGAGACCCTGTCTCTCAAAAAAAAAAAAAAAGAATGATCAGACCACAGGCATTTCGGGCACTGAGGATATATATAGCTGTGAGCAGAACAGATTCTGGTACAGGTGACACACTGAACAGACGTGCTATGTCAGGAGCTGGGAAGGGCTGTGGAGAGAAGCCAAGCACAGGAAGGAGCTTAGGGAGTGCTGCGGGTAAAGATGGAAGTTTTGTCTATTTAATTGTCTTGGACCTTTATGCCCAGGGTGGCACTGAGCTGCTGCATCTGGGTCAAGGACAGAAGCAGGTGGTGTTTGCCTCTGCCACAGACATTGCAAGCGCAGCTTCCACCAATCACAGATACGAGCCTTCCCCATCCTTCTCGACACCGGGCTCCGGGCAGCTGCTCTCTGCCTGTCAGAGTTGGCATAGCACTTGTTACTACAGAGTCCTAGAGCTGCGCTGTTCAGTATGGTAGCCACTTGTCATGTGTAGCTATTTAATTAAATTTGATTAAAATAAAAATACACAAAGCCAGTCTTTTTTTTTTTTTTTTTTTTTTTCAGTCTGTTAGTACCTCTGGCCATATTTCATGCGCTCAATAGCTAAATGTGGCTGGTGGCTACCATACTGGACCACAAAGATACAGAGCATTTCTGTGAGTGCAGGAAGTTCTGTTAGCACTATTCTAGAGGATGGTGGCTTGCCCCTTGGGCCAGGTCTCCTAGTTGACAGCTCATTAACTCACCAAACCTCTGAGGGGTACCAGCTCTTTGCCAAATATTCATGGTGAGGGCTCCAGGTTCCACACACGTGACCATCTTTGGGGCCAGTGTGCTGTCTCCCGAGACTGAAGTTACCTTGGTCCACACGGTGGCCCCTGTCTCTGGGGACTGCACCCGAGGCCAGGCCAGTGACCAGAAGTCCCACATGTTCGTTGTCCCCTCTCCTGCTTTGGCAGGGTGAGAGCTCTGGGCCGACCCTGGGTCTGTGTGATTTCCACACTGTTCCAGATGACATGGCCTGGTGGCTCGTTAGTCTGGCTCCACTAACACAGATTAACTGTGGCCCTGCTTCTCTTGGGGCCTTTCAATCTGGGAACACTGGCCTGGTGCCTGTTCTCATGCTGGAGGCCTTGTTTCCAAATATGCTGACTTTTAAAGTTATGCCGCTCCTCCCTCCTCTAAATTCCCACAGCATTTGGCTGAAGATGCGAAGCACTCCTGCTCTGGGAGACCAGTCACCCCCATGCATGACCATCGCCCCACCCATTCAAGCTCTTTGGAGTACTGTTTGCCTTTGACCTGCTCAGCATTTAGCTAGGGGACATGCACAGATGACGAGTGACTGTTCCTCGAGTCACTGAGGTTGTGAACATGTCTCTTGGGTAGGGGCAGCACACGCGGGCCCCCAGTCTAAATGGCGGCAGTATTGGAGTCTCCAGATTTCACACATTGTGGTCCTTTGTCCTTTTATCAGGGACAGGTGAGCTGTTTGGGCTCTGGCCTCCAAGGTTACTAGGCCTGGTCCTTCTTCATTCCCTGCCTCCCTCAGCCACCTCTGCTCAGGTAGTCAGGCCATGATGGACACTCTGGTGGGATCCAGCTTCCAAAGTGGACACTCTAAGAATCTGGATGAATTAGGACCAGAACAGACTGGTTTATGAAGTATCTGTGGGTATGCTGACAGCCTATGATGGGTTACAGTGACATATATTTGTTGTGTGTACTTAAACACATGGCACTTAGGACACACATGGACACACCCACCCCACAGACAAGCAGACACTGTAGGCAGTGGACGTGCACATCCAGATGCATGTATGTACATGTGCAAGTGCTCGCGTGTGGACACATACACACATATACACACACACACACTCACACACATGCACTCCCAGCCACCTGGTGTTGGTCTCTTTCCACTTCACTGTCTCCCTCTTATAAGGATGCTGGAGAAACTTAGCATCTCACCAGCCAACCTCATTTATCCAAATCCCTCCTGGCCTCCTTGCTGTAATGAACTCCTGACTGCCTCATCAGAGCCTCAGCCGTAACAGCTCGGAGGCCCCTGGGAGCAGTGCTGGCTGGCTCTTTCCATCTCAGTCCCGAGCCAGTGCAAAGCAAGGCCTGGCATGACTCACCCCTGTGTAGAAGGGGGGCTTGGCTGGTTCCTTCTTGGAGCCCTGTGGAGGCCATGCTGACAGACTGCCCTGGTCGGGGAGGCAGGGGGCTCACAGCCCACCTGAGCAGCTCAACAAATCTGCTCTTAGCCAAGATCCCAGCCCAGGAGTCCAGTATCTCCCCAGGCTCCTCCCAGCCCTCCACCCCACTGCAGGCCTGCACGTTGCCCAGGGCAGGCCTGGGTGCTTCTCCCGAGGATCTGGGCCGTCTCTTGCTTTACCCAGGAAACCTAGGAACTTCTAGGGCTTGTTGTTTTCCTCTGGACTTTGATTCTTTTCCCAGAGAGGGTTAGGGCCTTGACTTGTATTACCATGTTGTATTTTTAGGATAACCATTAAGGACTTGCAGGGCTGAGGAGATGGAGAGACTTTACCATCATTCCTCTCTGCAGAGCTGCATGTCGGCACCCAGGGTTTGGCCATGTCCCGCTCCTCCAGGCCAGCCTTCCACCAGTGCTCAGCTCCTCCCGCGGTCTCTTCTCTCAGTTTCTGGGAATGGGAGTTCACCAGCTCTCAGGGCAGCACATTCTTTGAAGTGATTGACTCTTGAACTGTTTGACTCTTTAAAAATTCTCCCTTCTCTGAAAGCAACACTCTGTTCCCCAGCAGCCTTTCCTCGTTAGCTTTCCCTCTTGGGGCCTCCAAAGCAAGTCTTGTCCATTTTCCACACAATAGCTTTCCTCAGACTGAAAGACTGCTCCGTGATCATACAACCCCCTCTCCTCCGGGCTGATTCCCAGCCCCTCAGCATGGCCCACCCTCAGATGCTGGGACTCAGGCTCCCTCACCCTGTGGTCATTCCCTGATGAAGCCCCAGGTGATTGGTTTCTTCCTAAGGTTGGGGCAGGGGTCCTGGAGCTAAGGACCAGCCTGGTTGAGCTGGACCAGGGCCCTTATTTTCTGTCACACAGCACAGAGCCACGGGGCTTGTTCAGGCAGCTACTTTATGCTGGGAATTCATTTTATTTTAATTTTTTGTGGGGGACAGTCTTGCTCTGTTGCCCAGGCTGGAGTGCTATGGCATGATCTCAGTTCACTGCAACCTCTCCCTCCCGGTTCAGGTGATTCTCATGCTTCAGCCTCTCAAGTAGCTGGTACTACAGGTGCCTGCCAACCACGCTTGGCTAATTTTTGTATTTTTATTAGGGATGGGATTTCACCATGTTGGCCAGGCTGATCTTGAACTCCTGACCTCAAGTGATCTGTCTGCCTTGGCTTCCCAAAGTGCTGGGATTACAGGCATGAGCCACCATGCCCGGCCTGAGAATTCATTTAAAATCTAATAGTATCTCAAATGGTAGCTGTCCCCCCTCTACCCATGGCAATATTGGTACACTGTGTCCCCCCACTCTGGTCTCCTGCAGTTGTTTTTCATTCTGGGGATTCAAGTAGAGGCTCTGACCTCTGTCCCTTCTGAATTTCTTCCTGTACAATTCACCAGATCACCACAGAGCAAAAGCCACATGAGCCACTTGTCCCATGACACGCCAGCCACCCATTTCTAAATACAGCCTCCGTGTCTTCAGAGAAGTTCTCCTTCTGGAATGATTTACACTTTAAATAAAGAAAGAGGCCTAAGAGACACCCATTTTGTAGGTGAGGAACCAAGCCCCTGGCGTGAAGTGCTTGCTCAGGCCTGGGGGCCTTTGCAGCATAACCCCAGATCAGTGAGCTTTGCTTTACCCCCCAAAACCCCTGGGTGATGTGGCTGCTCCTCTGACAGATGTTATGATTTTAAACATGCTTTGTTTCTTCGGCAAAGCCCCCTTTGGCATTTGCTGAAGAAGTCATTACTATCTTCACATCTGTTGCCTCAACCTCAATGGACACTCTTCTGTTTAGTCCAGGTCGTCAGATAAAAAGTAGCTTTGAATGAAGGAAGGGTCCTTTTTCCACAGTCCAGTTCTCTGGAACCCTGCCAGCCTCTGCCAAAAGTCACAGTCCCAGAGCAAAGCCACCGCAGGCCACAGCTTCAAGATGCCACGCCTGAACAGGCGCAGTCCTGGGAGAGAGGTGGCCTCTTTGTCCTCAAGCAATTTTTATAAAGGAGAAACAGCACCAAAGGGACCCGAAGTTGATCACAATAATTCACATGATGATGAGTATCACCATTCAGTTGTGTACTGATTATTACAAATGCTTATTCAATGGATATATTCATTGTATATACAGAATCAGTGTATATGAATCAGTATGTATGAATCATAATGTTCAGCGGTGGACATTGGATAGCAATGGAATCCACAATGCCAGGAGCTTTAAAGAGATGGGGCGCGGTGGCTCATGCCTGTAATTCAAGCACTTTGGGTGGCCAAAATGGGTGGATCACCTGTGGTCATGAATTCGAGACCAGCCTGGCCGGCATGCTGAAACTCCATCTCTACTAAAAATACAAAAATCAGCCGGGCACGGTGGTGTGCACCTGTAGTCCTACCTACTCAGGAGGCTGGGGTGGGAGAATTGCTTGAACCAGGGAAGTGGAGGTTGCAGTGAGCCGAGATAGAGGAATGCACTCCAGCCTGGGCGACAGAGTGACTCCATCTCAAAAAAAAAAAAGTTGGGATGTGTTTCAATAAGGTTCTGAAAATCACACTATAAAACAATTGTAACAGTAAAAAAGGATTAAGAGGAAAAAAAATACAAAGAATGTGGAAGTTGCCAAGTGACCCCCCGGCCCCCAGGCGCTTCCCTGCCGCACCTTCCCCTGCAGCAGCTCCTCACAGCGGGGTCCTGTGCCATCCTTGGGCTTTGGGAATGGGGTGAGGTCACCGCATGCTGTGTCCTGGAGTGTGAAGCCGTTTCCACCTTGAAGCGCTTCACACTGGCTTTGAGGGTCACGTTTTCAGCTTCTTCCTTACCCCCAAGTCCTTGGTTGCAGGTTTTGCCTCTTAGTTTGATATGGCTGGAGGCAATGTTCTTGGTAGGTAGAATCTTCCAGAGTGTTGTACAAATCACTCACAGGCACGCGCACACGCACCCCTCCCCCACACACATACCCACCCACCCACCAGCTGTTCCTTTCCTCTAAGTTTCTTTTCCTTGAAATCTTGCTCCTCAAGAGACACTTCTCAAACCTCAAGCGCATGTGGGTGCCTCAAGCTCCGTGGTTCCCCACCCTGATGAGCACAGGTGACGCTGAAGCCACAGCCCCACTGGCCACACTCTGGGTAGGGCAGCTGAAGTCCGGGGAGTGGGCTCAGCTGAACCAGGGCTGTGCCCCCAGCACAGGCTCGACCACTCCATGTGGTAGTGACGAGGGTGACCTGAGTTTCCACAGGTGTCGTTGGCAGCTCAGGTCCTCAGGCAGCAGCTCCCAGTGCATGGGGAGGCGGGCAGGTGCCTGCTGTTGGTGTTGGGGAGCAGCAGGCCTCTGTCGGGATCTGGAGCTGTCCTGGATCAGGCCCCACATGTTCAGTGCAGTTGGGTACTTTCCGAGTACATGGTACCCACTCATGCCTGCTCTGAGGTGGGCCTTTGCCACATGGGCCCCATCTCTCCTCAGCCTGTGAGGAGGAGCACCGGACAGTGAGGCTGGGGAGGACAGGTGACCCACCAGTGTCCTTAGGCCACAGGGTGGGACGGAGCCATGGAGGCAGCACCCTTCTCCTCCTCCTCTTCTCTGCTCAATGTGGGTTCCAGGGAAGACTCCAGCAGCTGCTGCCACTACCATCCCTGCCCCCCCCACCCCTGCCTGGTGCCTGGCAGTGGCAGCTACCGGATGTCTTTGAGGACCTCAGATGCCACAAGGGCAGTGGATTGCAGAGGAGGAGCAGACTGGGATGCTGGGAGCGATATCGGGGCAGTTGTAATTCTTTACTGAGGCAGCTGCCAGACCATTTCTGTGAGGAGAACCCACCTAGAGGGGCTTCCTGATTTCCCAAGCTGGGGCAGCACAGAGCCCTGAGGAGGGTGTTGAGAGACAGGGCCAGAGCCACACGCTCAGGGCCTCACTGTGTTACAAAACACCAGGAGTTCAGTCTGGGTCTGGCTGCTTGCACAGAAAGCCAATCACTGTGACAGCAAGTATTGTCGAGGAAGAAGGCTTTAATTGGGTGCTGCATTAGAGGAGATGGGTACTCAGTCTCGAATCCATCTCCCTGTCCTAAATCTGGGGTTTGTAAAGCAGGGAAGAAATGGAACAATGTGTAAGAGAACAGGAATGAGAGGTCCTGAGTCTCATTGTCTGGTTGTGGTGATCTGGTTGGTAAGTTTCAGTTATTCAATACTTCTTTTTGAGAGGCCGAAGGTCCTTTCCTGAGGAAGGAACTCAGATAAAATGAATATAAGTTTCAAGCTTTAAGACAGAGGGATCAATTTCCATGTTTATTTTAAAGAACAGTATATGGGACCTATTGGAAAGGTTTCAACCGATGTTCCCAGGCACTGGGGAGACCTTCACATCTGTAGCAGAGCAACATGAATGCAGGTGAGAGAACTGGGGTGGGAAGAACACAAAAACCCATCCCAGGGATCTCAGAGCCCTGGTTTCAGGGTTCAGGGCCTGGTACTAACCCTTTGGGACATGCAACAACTTCATCTCTCTGTCCCTAGGTTTTGTCACCTGCAAGATTGAGACAGTATTGTACATATATGATAATACAGGGTTGATGCAGTTTTAGCCAAGAAGAGGAACAATTTTGACTGTGGGTGGACAGTGTCTGTCACCTTGTGGGTGCTGTGTTCATGAGAGCTACAGAGTTAAACCAGCCCCGCTCTGTCACTTGGCTCCCCAGGAGGGCCACTGCCTTCCCCTAACCCAGTTTTGGCTGTGAGTCTCCTTGCTTCGTGCCTGGCCATAGGTTCTGCCTTCTCAGGTTATCTCCAGTCTGACCAGGAAGTCAGGAGCCAAGCCCAAAGGCCTTGAGGGATATTCCTTTCCTAAGAAAACTGTGGTCCTTCCAGAGAAGCCGAGGTCAGGGCTAGGATCGCAGCTGGAGGCAACAGGAAGTTCCATGTTTATTTTCAGTTTAAAAAGTGTTTTAAAAACAACCACCAGCATCATAGAGCAACTTTGAAAAACATTTAAGGTTTTCCCTGAATTTGGTCCCCCCAGTTAAATGAGCCTTTTCTCTTTGCATTTATCCCTTGGCCTTTATTTATATGCACACAGGGATCCCAGCGTCACCTTCATGGAAGACAATTTTATCCTGCTCTTCTCTCTGTCACTTTATTGTTGCAATGATAAACTATACTCTTGTTTTGTTATGGTCATTCTTAAGGTTGTAGAATCTTCCATCCAGAGGATGTGTCTGTTTAATCAGCCGTTTGCTGGGCATTTGGGCTACTTGCAGTTTTTCTACAAGTGTTAAGTCACGCTGCAATGCAGATCATCTTCTATGTATATCTTTTTTACTTCTGTTGGATTTTGAGAGATAAATTCTCAGAAGAGCTTTTAATGGGTCAAAGGCTTGGAACATTTTTATGACTCTCAAAACATATAGCATCTGTTGTCTTTGGAAGAGCAGGCTCTGCCTCCATGCTAGGGAGACCATACCACATCCATCAGCCCTGGGACCCTGAGCAGCCCTGGGCTGCTATGGTCGGCCTCTCCCCTGCACCCCTGCCCCCTGCTGTGGGACACATTTGACAAGTCACTGGGATCTCAGCCTCCTTCCTTCCCCAGGAACACAAATGAAGGGGTGCTGGAGTCTTTAGCCAGGCCCTGGAATGGTAATGGGGCATCTTCTATGTGTGTGTGAGCATACTAGAAGGTCCAAAGGTCATGAAGGGGGCCAGGATCTGGGAATGGGTTTAGAACCCCTGAAGCTCGAAGGGCAAACAAGGTCAGCACCAATAGAGAGGCACCAACAAAGTGGTTGTCAGTGAGGAAGGAGGAAGAGGCACCCCTGGGCAGGGGCCAGGGCCTTTCTGGAGAGGTGACATGTGAGGTAGGTGTCGAAGGTGTGGGGAGGGAGGGACGTTCCACAGAGTGATGCCAGAAGCAGGGGATGGGGTGGGGGGAGGGTACAAAGAAAATAGTCTAGCTCGTCTACCTGTCTACCCCGAAGGGCCACAAGGAGAGCAGTGGGGGATAGCATTAGAAAGACAGGTCAGTGGCATGGTGACGGGGGCCGGGGCTCCACTGAGTGTGCTGGGCACCGGTGTCACACAGCTTAGAGGACATCCAGACACCGTGCCGAAGGCAGACTGAATCAGAGGAGCCGGCTAGCGCCTGGGAGACACGTTCAGAGGCAGTCACCAGAGGCCCTGAGGCTTGGGGGATGGCAGCTGGTGAAGGGGACCCTCCCTCCCGTGGGCCTTCGCCTCCAGTACCCTCCTCTTCCTCTCCCCGCTGTAGGTTCCACGTCTTCTTTCTTCTGCACCCACTGCCATCTTGTTTAAGACCCGTCTTGTTACAGAATGACTCCAGGTGGACTGTCTGCCTGCTTCACTTTTCGAGGTTGACTCTAAGGTTTCCACAAACCACACCGGGAATTGGCAGCCTTAATTTACAGCCATAGCTCCCTTCTTGTGATTTTTAAGATTAACAGTCGTTGATTTTCTGCTCTTAGAATTCGTATGGGCTCTTAGCAAAGGTGATGGAAATGCATAATGGAAAACATGGAAATTCCCCCCGTCCCACCCCCAGAGAGAAGCTCACGGTCGTTTCACTTATGGGGAGGCGCCTGTTTTGGGCTCCAGGGCTGCCCTGGTTTTGTGCCTCTGCTGTCCCTTTGTTCTGTGTTGGTAGACAGTCTCAGGGACCTGAGCCTTGCCGGGAGGAGGCCCAGCGGGGTCTGGAGGGAACCAGGATTGTGGTCAGGGGCACGGAGCTCCCCCAGGACTAGGTTGCACTCCGGGGTCCTGCAGGTTCCAAGGGAGCCTGAAGAAGCTTTTCTGAAGGGACGGAGCTCTGAGGTAGAGCCGGGAGGTCAGAAAAAGCCTGTGTGGGCTGTGGCTGCTGGAACCATTGCATGCAGGTGGGAGGGAGGCCAGCATGGTGCTGCGACATTCCTAAACCTCATGTGCCACGCCCCTCCTGCCTGCACACCTGACCGGGCCTCCCCACACGCCTCACACATCTGCGCTCTCCTTCCCCAAGCAGCAGCCTGAATGCACACGTGGCCGGGGGTGCTGAGACTCAAATGGAAGGTGTCCTCTTCATTGTCCCACCTACAGTAAGTTGAGCTCACGAGGTCAGGCTGAGCGACCCAGAGGATTTGTGCCAATCCTGGCACATCTCACTGGAACTCAACCTAAACACTTTGGCCAGCTTTGAAGCCCAGAGGAACACTAGGCTCTACCTTTCTGAGCCACCTGCTGTCCCCACACTCTCAGTCACACTTCATAGCATGTGACAGTAGGAACAGCTAGACTACACTGAGCACTTCCTGCAGACCAGTGCTGTTCTCAGTGCTTGCTGGCAATGAATAACGCGGCCCCCCTGCTTTCCTGCCCAGGAAACCAAGGCACTGGGAGGTTTAGTAACCTGCCTGATAGCCACAGTGAGTGCAGGCAGGGCTGGGGCTGAGCCAGGCCAGCACCCACAATCCTGACAGCAGCATCCTACTGCCCCGCAAGCCTCAAGCACACCTGAGCAGCACACCTGAGCAGCACACTCCAGTACGCTGGGACCCCCAGGATTACTGAGCAGAGAAACCCAGCCCAGTGGACACTGCCTCCCACCTACCTCCTCCAGACTCCTCAGCTCAGCCTGCCCCTCAGGACTCTAGCAGCTGCCTCCCTTAAGAGGCTGTCCTCAAGAGCTGGTGGGGCTCCATCACTAGCTTTTCTTGAAAACCCCCCAGAGGCTCATCTCTTCTGCAAGCCAAGAGCTTTTTCTACCATATCTGGTTAGTTAGGTTCCAAGAGGGGTCCTCGGGTCCCGCCCAGCATGCTTCCACCCGTTTCTTTGCATCGGGCATCCTCTTGCCACACCCGACTGGCAGAGGGGAATTGCCAAACACCAAGGTTGCCTAAGTTGCTCTTCCTGGGCTCAGGGCCTGGGAGAACCGGGTGCTACTTCCTGGGCTCAGGTGGAGCCAGGGCAGGGCACGCAGTGGGGTTACTTTGGTTTCTCATTACTGTGCTGTAATGCCATGCTTGTGGTTCTTAACAGTGAAGAGACATCACTGTGGAAATGGAAGAATAAGAGTATATTAGTCCATTTTCACCCTTCTGGTAAATACATACCCAAGATTGGGAAGAAAAAGAGGTTTAATTGGACTTACAGTTCCATACGGCTAGGGAGGCTTCAGAATCATGGCAGGAAGTGAAAGGCACTTCTTACATGGTGGTGGCAAGAGAAAATGAGGAAGGAGCAAAAGCGGAAACCCCTGATAAACCCACCGGATCTCGTGAGACTTCCTATCATGAGAATAGCCCGGGAAAATTGTCCCCCAGGATTCAATTACCTCCTCCTGAGTCCCTCCCACAACACATGGGAATTCTGGGAGATAAAACTCAAATTGAGACTTTAAGTGGGGACACCAGCCAAACCATATAATTCCATCCCTGGCCCTTCCAAATTTCATGTCCTCACATTTCAAAACCAACCACACCCTCTCAGTAGTCCCCCAAAGTCTTATTTCAGCGGTAACCCAAAAATCCATAGTCTAAAATCTCATCTGAGACAAGGCAAATCCCTTCTGCCTATGAGCCTGTAAAATCAAAAGCAAGCTGGTTACTTCTTAGGTACAATGGAGGGTACAGGTATTGGGTAAATATAGCCATTCCAAATGGAAGAAATTGGCCAAAACAAAGGGGTTACAGGCCCCATAAAAGTTTGAAATCCAGCAGGGTAGTCAATTTTTTTTTTTTTTTTTTTTTTT
>NW_016107316.1:16329341-16351999 GCF_001604975.1 Cebus imitator | reverse complement strand
CAAATTTCTGCAGCCAGCTTGAATTCTCCTCAGAAAATGGGATTTTCTTTTCCATCGCATAGTCAGGCTGCAAATTTTCCAAATTTTTATGCTGTTTCCCTTTTAAAACTGAATGCCTTTAACAGCACCCAAGTTATGTCCTGAATGTTTTGCTGCTTAGAAATTTCTTTCACCAGATACCATAAATCATCTTTCAAGTTCAAAGTTCCACAAATCTCTAAGGCAGGGGCAAAATGCCACCAGGCTCTTTGCTAAAACCTAACAGTCACCTTTGCTGCAGCTCCCAGCAAGGCAAGTAAGAGACCACCTCAGCCTGGACCTTACTGTTCATATCGATATCACCATTTCTGTCAAAGCCATTCAACAAGTCACTAGGAGGTTTCAGACTTACCCACAATTTCCTGTCGTCTTCTGAGCCCTCCAAACTGTTTCAGCCTCTCCCTGTTACCCAGTTCCAAAGTCACTTCCGCATTTTCAGTTATCTTTTTAGCAATGTGCCACTGTACTGGTACCAATTACTGTATTAGTTCGTATTCATGCTGCTGATAAAGACATACCCAAGACTGCGAAGAAAAAGAGGTTTAATTGAACTTATAGTTCCACGTGGCTGGGGAGGCTTCGGAATCATGGTGGGAGCAAGAGAAAATGAGCAAGAAGCAAAAGCAGAAACCCCTAATAAACCCATCAGATCTCGGGAGACTTACCGTCATGAGAATAGCACAGGAAAGACCGAACCCCATGATTCAGTTACCTTCCCCTGGGTCCCTCCTACAACATGGGGGAATTCTGGGAGATACAGTTCAGGTTGAGATTTGGGTGGAGACACAGCCAAACCATATCAAAGAGCAAAACCACTGTAACCACTTCAGGCAAGGGCCAGTGCCAGGCATCCTCACCTTGTCCTCATGGTGTGATTCCCTCCAAGAAACGCGATACATTCTCCCCATGAAGCCACAGAGTGCAGAAGTCAGGGGACTTCCCATGTGGTGGGATAGGGGAGCAGGGGGCCTCCCCCTGTAGCAGAGCTGATTGTCCCAGGGGAGGCCTTTGGTTTACCAGGTGCTGCTGGCCTGAGTACAACAGCAGGCTCTGGGACCTCTTGGCAGCTCCATCCAGAGGAGAGGAGTTGAGCCCTCACCTCCTTCTCCTGCCACGGAGCAGGTACATCTGACATGCAGGATGAGCTGGCTTCTCTTGGGCCTCAGGGACCCTGAACACAGCAGAGTCGGAGCAGTGGGGCCCACTCTCCCACCCAGGCCTCAGCAGGAGGCGAGGTCCCTGGCTCCTGCCCCTGGGGCCTGGGGCCTGCAGCTGTCCAGTCAGGCTAGGTGCTGAGGACCAAGCCAGTAGTTCTTGGTTTTCTGGCCACCCTGCATCCAAGGTGGCAATGTCCGGGGCCTGTACTCTAGTCACAGAGCTCCTAGGGGTCCCGAGCCCCGGCCCACGCACCCCTCACCTTTCAGCAGCCGACCCCATGGCAGCACTGGCCTGGCCACCCGGAAGCACGCCACCCCGAGGGCCCACAGCCACCTGTCCTCCAGCCCCATCTCTGCCCTCTGGTTCCCCGGCCTCCCCTGTGCCAGCTGCAGTTTCATTTGTACCTTGGCCCTGCGCTGGACGTGCTTTCTCTAGTCACGTCCTCGCCATGAGCCACTGTCCTCCTGCCCCCTGGCCTCTTACACTTTCCATTCTGCAAAACCTCAACTGGAGGCTCTCCCCCACGTGCTGCCCACCGTCCTTCATCAGACCATCATCACCCTCCTCCCCTCAGTGGGGGACGGGGGCAGTGCTCCCCTCTTGACCGGCTCCCTGCTGGGCCTCCCGCTCCAGCTTTGCCTCCACATCATCATGTTCTGTCCCTGGTCTCCTCTCACTTCTTTCCCTGCCCTCATCTAACCCGTGGCTTCCAGGGAGGACAGTTCGGCCTCTGCCTCTCCCAAGCGCTGCCTGCGGGAGCCTGCACAGAGGCCCCACAGCGCCGCAGAACCAGACCCTTTGCCCTCGCATCTGTCGCTGCTCCTCTGTTCCCTGTTCCAGAGATGGGCACTGTCCCTCCAGAGGCCCAAGCTATCGACCGATCTGACAAGAGCCACAGTAAATATTTTCGGCTCTGTGGACCACACGGACTCTGTTGCATCTAGCCTGCTCTGCCATTCGAGCATTAAGAGCCAATCAACAAATGAGCATGGCTGGGTGCTGGGAAAACTTGATTAGAACAGGATGGCTTCTGCACCGGAGTTAAAGACGAGCTTGGACAACAGGGCAAGACCCTGTCTCTACAAAAAAATGTAAAAATTAGCTGAGTGTGGTGATGCGTGCCTGTACTCCCAGCTACTCAGGAGGCTGAGGTGGGAGGATCACTTGAGCCCAGGGGGTTGAGGTTGCCATGAGCCACGTTTGCACCACTGCACTCCAGCCAGGGCAACAGAGCGAGACCCTGTCTTAGAAAAACAAAACAAAACAAAAAACAAACAAAAAAAAAACGGCAGCAGCAGTCACATTGGACGCGCAGGCCACAGTTTGCTGACCCTGATCTAAACATGCCCAGCTTTCAAGCCATGTTTTTGTTTTTACCTCCACAAAATCCCTGCGGGTCCCTGGTGTGCTTTGTATGCATCTGGGCCTTGTGTACCTGGCTGCCTCTGAAGGGAGTGCTCTCAGCTTTGTGTCTTCGGCTCGGCCAAGGCTCCTTTAGGAAGGCCTCCTTGATGCCTCCTCCCTGGCCGACCTCGGTCCTGCTTCTCTCTTGCGCAGTCCTCTGCTCTCTTCTTTCTGGGCACAAAAATTGTGGACCGCGCTGCTCTGCGCGTGCTTACCTGTGTCCCATGAGGCCCTCCGCTCTCCAAGGTGGACGCTCTTGCTGGGTTTGTGTCACTGGCGCCTCGTGTGGTGCCTGGTCTGCAGTCAGCCTTCGATCAGGTCAAAGTGGGGTTTCATGAGTGATGGATCTGTGGTCATGGCGGGTGGCTGAGGCGGCTCAGCAGGGCTCCTGCCAGGAGGGCTCAAGGAGCTGCAGCCCACGCGGAACTATGGCTCAACCCACGCGTGGCTCTGTGCTCAGCTTCTTGTGGCACAAGGATGCTGAGCACAGAGCCATGTGGGGGTTGCTTCACTGCGCTTCTGACTCCCCTCAGTGCTCAGAAGGGGCCGTCACCGCCCTAAGCCTTGTCAGGGCCAAAGCTGCCTGTCCCAGACCCCATGCTGCTCCCAAGGCAGGACTGTGAGGTCCCTCTGGAGGGCAGTGTGGTTCCTGGCTGACGTTTCTCATCAGGATCGGGGTGTTTCTTCCCAGAAGTATCTGAACTTTCCCCTGACAGGCCCTGCCTTTGCCTCTGACCCTCTGCTGCCTCTCACAGGAGAACCTCATGCTTTCCATCCTGCCCAAGCACGTGGCTGACGAGATGCTGAAAGACATGAAGAAGGACGAGAGCCAGAAGGATCAGCAGCAGTTCAACACCATGTACATGTACCGCCATGAGAACGTCAGGTGCGCCGGTCCGGGGCGCGGGCCCTACGGCAGAGCAGGCTGCGCAGGGATGAGTCTTTTCGGGACCCATGGGGTGCTGTGGGCTTTGAGAGGTTTCCAGGGTCTAGAAGTGAGGCTCCCCATGGCACCCATCAGTCCGCAGGTGCTTTAGCTACAGTGCGCTCTAGGCAGCCTGGTCCCACCCCGTCATAGAACACACATCACCAAGGGCAGGGAAGGGACTCCTGTGAGCTCACCCAGCTGTTCGGGGCCAGCACTGGGGCTCAAGCCCTGACCTGCAGTTCGAGGAAGAAGGGTAGGTTCAGCCCGGCAGGAGCGGGAAAGTGTGGGGTGGTCCCCAGGCAACCCAGGGAAGGAGGCTGCAGGGGGATGTCCACTAGGACAAGTGCAGTGTCAGAGCCCTGATTTTACCTGGAGGGACCAGGGTCTCACTGCGTGGGGATGAGTGAGGATCTTCTCCCACCCTGATCCCAGCTGCCCTGTGGATTGGGGAAGGGCTGATGGTGGAGTGGGGTGCGCCTGGCTGCCTGGAGCCTCACCCAACGGTCCCTTCTCCTGCAGCATCCTCTTTGCTGACATTGTGGGCTTCACCCAGCTGTCTTCTGCCTGCAGTGCCCAGGAGCTCGTGAAGCTGCTTAACGAGCTCTTTGCTCGCTTCGACAAGCTGGCAGCTGTAAGTCCCTGGCCCTGCCTGGCGCTCTAGCAGGGCCTGCCCTCGGCCTGTGCCTGGCCCCTGCCTGGCACTCTAGCAGGGCCTGCCCTCAGCCTGTACCTGGCCCCCACCTCCAGCCCCATGGTTTTCTCCCACTGGTCTTCCCCTGCTTTCTCGGCCACTCCCCCATCGCCGAGGTGGGCTCTAGCACAGGCCAGGCCCTCCCCTTTCAGAAATACCACCAGCTGCGGATTAAGATCCTGGGTGACTGCTACTACTGCATCTGCGGCCTGCCTGACTACCGGGAGGACCACGCTGTCTGCTCCATCCTCATGGGGCTCGCCATGGTGGAGGCCATCTCGTAAGTGGGGAGGCTCCCAGAGCAAGGGGCCCCCACCCTGGGCCCAGGGAGAAGCAGGTCTTCTGCTTTGGCTGAGGCCCCAGGGTGGGGGGGGTCTGCTGGTGGCAGAGACTGCACCCGCTGGGATACAGTGCTGGTTGATGGGTGGCACAGGTCCCCGCTCTGGAAGCTGGGACAGGGCTTATCTCCTCACAGCCCAGGGAACCTGCGAGGCTTCCCCAGCCGGTCTCACTTTTCCAGCCTTAGCACATGTATTTTCTTTTTGCTGCAAGTTGCAGTTGTGAAATTCCTCACGCCTCACACTTGCTGGGACCCCCACAGGTGCTCTCCATCACTCTTCCATGTTTTCTCACCATGACCCCTGGAGGCATTGCCCACCCATTTCATGATGCAGTAACTGAGCCCTAGCGCAGGGGCTCAGGGATGGGGCTGGAGCCCCCCCAGCCTCTGCTGCAGCCTAGGCTGTGAGGGAGCAAACTCTCCTGCCTCACTGTCCCCACTCTTGGCTTTGCCCTAAGTGGGCTTGCAGCTCTCAGATGGGCAGTCCCTCTGGTTGACTTCCAGCCTCTGGGGGACCCGGGGTGACACCAGGCATCTACGCAGAAAAGAAAGCCCCTGCCGAGGCCCCTCCCCCAAGGGATGGAATCCAGGAAGTTGTACGCTCTTTGCCACCTTCTCCGAGGGGTCAGCTTTGCATTTTTACCATCTTCCAGGTTAAACCCCTCTAGTATCACCCTGGAAAGAAAGCAATGTGGCCTTTACCCCAGGGATAGTAGTCCAGGATTAGAAAATCTAACCTCCGCTCCCAGCCCTGGCAGACGCATTCAGAGAAGGGCTGTTCACAGCTAATTTGTCCACCTCTGTATCTGCAACACTTTGAATGTGCCTGGCACATACTTGACGCTCAGTGAAATATTAACTGCACGAATGAATAAAAGAGTGCTCGGGCTAGGCGCAGGGGCTCACGCCTGTAATCCCAGCACTTTGTGGGAGGCTGAGGCGGGTGGATCACCAGGCCAGGAGATGGAGACCATCCTGGCCAACATGGTGAAACCATATCTAAAATAGAAAAGTTAGCTGGGTGTGGTGGTGGGCACCTGTAATCCCAGCTACTCGGGAGCCTGAGGCAAGAGAATTGCTTGAACATGGGAGTTGGAGATTGTGCCGCTGCACTCCAGCCTGGGTGACAGAGCGAGACTCCGTCTCAATTTAAAAAAAAAAAAAAAGTGATCAGCCGAGAGACACTGGAGGACCCTTGGGAAGCGGGGGATAGGGAGGAGAGTTGCTCGGTGGCTCCGTCCTGCTGGCCTGTGGTGCCTGACTCTGGGCTGGTCCCGGCCTGCCTTACCCCTCTCCCAACACCATGGGTTACTCGGCTTCAGTGCAGGAGGAAAGCTGCGGGGAGCTCGCCATGCCCCCTCTCATGGAGGGGAAGAGGCCCACAGTGAATTTCTCCTGCAGGGGCAGGGGCAGCAGGCTGCCTCGAGAGGGCCACGCCCTGACCCTCCTTCCTGTGTGTACCTGGCAGGTATGTGCGGGAGAAGACCAAGACTGGGGTGGACATGCGTGTGGGGGTACACACGGGCACCGTGCTGGGGGGCGTCCTGGGCCAGAAGCGCTGGCAGTACGATGTGTGGTCGACCGATGTCACTGTAGCCAACAAGATGGAGGCCGGCGGCATCCCTGGGTGAGTGCCCTTCCAAGGGGGCAGACCTCGGAACTGGGGAGGGGACCATTCCCTCCACCCCACAGGGCTGTGGCCCTGATTAGGGACAGGGGCCTCAGAGACTGTCCCCCCACCACCCCTGGGACAATGTTCCACTTGTCCTGCTGCTGCCCTGGCTGAGGCCATTCTGACCTGCCCTGGAGTGAAGCCTTTTTGGGCCTGATATTTGATGTGGTGTCTCCTGCCTGGACCCTGCAGTAGCCTGTCCTCTTGTCTCCTTTACCCACTTAGGGGGCTGCCCCAGCTCTCCTGATGCCAGAGCCCAGGTCTCCCCAAAGGGAGAGTAGTGAGCAGTCATCAGCTAACGGGCTCAGAGGCATTGCTTTGCAGGTCACAGTGCCATGGCACGTCTTACATGAACTTCTGTACAGGGTCCGTGAGTCATGGAAGCCCTGCCTTGACCAGGGCCAGGCTGAGGGAGGATCAGCCCAGCCTTCCCACCTGGGCCAGGGAGCTGCCTTCAGTGGCATTTAGGATTCTTGCCCTCAGTGGTGACTCTTCAGAAACGGGTTTTATTATCCCTTGGCAGCAGGGGTGGTGACTGAGAATCATGCAAGGTGGGGGATAATTGGTTATCGTGGCTCACACCTGTAATCCCAGCACTTTGGGAGGCTGAGGTGGGTGGATCATCTGAGGTCAAGAGTTCGAGACTAGCCTGACCAACATGGCAAAACCCTATCTCTACTAAAAATACAAAATTAGGTGGGCATGGGGGTGCGCACTTGTAATCCCAGCTACTCTGGAGGCTGAGGCAGGAGAATTGCTTAACCTGGGAGGCAGAAGTTGCAGTGAGCCGAGATGGCACTTGGGCCTGGGTGACAGAGCAAGATTCTATCTCAGGGAAAAAAAAAAAAATCCTTTATCACATTTGATATGGGTCACAGCCCATGAAGAAAGACTGTACTCCTCTGTCGTGGTTCCAGCACCGGGGCTGAGAGGGGAGTAGGTGCCACATGGTCCACACAGCTAGTCAGTGGCAGAACCGCCTCCACTTGGCCTCTGCCCCACGTGCCGGAGAGACACAGGGCGGAGCAGCAGCTAGTGTGGCCGTGGTCCATGGACTGTCCCCTGGGGTGTGAGGGCCGCCTCTGGCCGGTGCTCAGGGCCCCCCTCTCTGCAATCCAGGCGTGTGCACATCTCCCAGAGCACCATGGACTGCCTGAAAGGAGAGTTTGATGTGGAGCCAGGCGATGGGGGCAGCCGCTGTGATTACCTAGATGAGAAGGGCATCGAAACCTACCTCGTCATTGCCTCCAAGCCAGAGGTGAAGAAAACAGCCACCCAGAATGGCCTTAATGGCTCGGTGAGTCCCCCACCCCGCCCTTGGACTAGGGGGTTAGAAAGGAAGAGATTAAGGAAAGATTGCAGAATAGTTGGCAGGACCAGCGGTGGCTGGCTGTGTGCAGTGAGCGGTGGGCTGGCGCTGGTTTCTGGAGGAGATGGTGAGTGTAATTCATGGCAAGTTGCAAGGGAGGTGACTGTAGCCTGTCCTGAGACCACATCCAGAAGGGAGCCACTGGAGACGTGTCAGTGACGCCCAGGAGAGCAACCGGGCTGGGGATCAGGGTCTCCCGCACGGCGGGAGTGAAGCCATAGGAGTGACGCGGATGCCCAGGGAGACAGGCTTAGAGAGGAGGGTGGGGTGGGGTGGATGGGTCAGGGAGGAGGAGGACCAAGGCCAGGAAGGTTTCCTGAGTCGGAAATGAGGAAGGAATCAGACAGAAGCAATAGAGCAGGGCGCCTGGTCTATTGGCTTCCCTGGGCCGCATTGGAAGAATTGTCTTGGGCCAAACATAAAATACTGCGGGTTGAACAAGCTTGCAATGGAGCATCCTGTGGGCCCACCCTCTGATCTGGTCGCTGTGTGGGGTCCCCAGAATATCTGCAGGTCTGAAGCATTCAGCAGCCTCCCCACGTCTGTTCACGAGCCCCCAAACACCTCCTGTCAGTCTGATTAGAAACCAAGAGCAGCTGTGGCAGAAGTGGACCCCTTTACCATCCCTGCTGAATCTGGAGGTCGTTCCATTCTTTGTAATCTCTGATACGAAACCCTTCCCTCCAGTTATGAGAGTCCATCTCACAAGACTTGGAACTGAGGAGCTTGGTGGCTGTTAGGGAAGTTACATCATTTGGGACTGCTCCATGGCTGAGGCTTTGCCTAATTACAGCTAAGCCAAGCCCAGTCTGGGGAGGCTACAGGAGTGGTGGCTGACACTCCCTGTTGATACCAACCTCGACGTCATTCTCATCCAGCGTCATTTTAAAGGCCGTCCCTGACAACTCCCAAATTTGTGTCTCCAGCCCCAGCGGCATCCCTGCACTCAGCATACAGCCACTTGTCAGTCTCTGTTTGTACATAGAATAGGCATCTTAAATACCACCTGTGCAGAGTGCCTGCCCTCCTCCCCACTCCAAAACCTGCTCTCCCTCGCTCTTTCCATCTCAAGCAATGGCAGTTCCACCCTTTTATTAATAATTGCTGGCTGGGTGCCGTGGCCCACGCCTGTAATCCCAGCACTTTGGGAGGCCAGGGCGGGTGGATTGCCTGAGCTCAGGAGTTGGAAACTAGCCTGGGCAACACAGTGAAACCCTGTCTCTACTAAAATACAAAAATGTAGCCAGGTGTGGCAGCATGCGCCTGTAGTCCCAGCTACTCAGGAGGCTGAGGCAGGAGAATCGCTTGAAACCGGGAGGTGAAGGTTGCAGTGAACCAAGATCATGCCATTGTACTCCAGCCTGGGTGACAGAGCAAGACTGTCTCAAAAAATAATAATAATAGGTAATAACAATTGCTCAGACCGAAAGCTTTGAAGTCATCCCTGACGCCTCACTGTGCAGTCCACAAGCAATTTCTGTGGCCTCAGATTGCTGTCTAATCCCACCGCCTCTCACATTCCTGTCACTTCCAGCCCTGTGCCCCACTCTCATCCCATGCTTAGGCCATTGCTGAGCTCTCCTTTCCTCCAGGCCCTGCCCAATGGAGCGCCAGCTTCCTCAAAGCCCGGCTCTCCTGCCCTCATTGAGACCAAGGAGCCCAATGGGAGCACCCACAGCAGTGGCTCCATGTCGGAGAAGCCTGAGGAGCAGGATGCTCAGGTGCGTGCAGGGCTCAGGGCAGGGGCCGCAGAGGGCCAGATGCAGGCAGGCACCAGGAAGCCATACATTCCTGTAGCAGGAGTCCTGTGCTGGGGGGACCTGGCCACCACCCAGGACCTGCTCCGGCTTATCACCATAACCATGGTCAGGTCACCCCTCCAGCCCCGCAAAACCCCACTGCCTCCTCACCAGTTATGTTGGGGTGAGTAAGGTCAAAACAGGTGCTTAGCTCCGGGGCCCTGTAGCTCTGACAGCCCAGAATCCTGTAGATTTGAGATCAGTGAGGACAGTCATGGAAAATTCTATAGCATCTGAGATCATTTTGGAAGTGAGATTTCAGAGCGGGACTTACCCCCCTGGCTAGGACCAGACCCCAAAAGTTCCATGCAACATGGAACATTTCTGCAGCTCACAAAGGCAAGGAATTAGCAAGCTGTCCTGGAGTGCAGCGTGCCTCTTGGGGAGCATCCAGAACTGGTCCCTGACTGCAGGGTGTCGGGAGCATGCTCACTGATGAAGGTCAGTGCTGCGGAGATGGGATGGGCGTCTGCTGTGCGGGGACCGCCAGGCTCACTGTGAGGGGACAGGAGAGCTGGGCCTGCTGCTGTCAGAGCAGATACTATAAAACAAGGTAGACAGGGCTTGGGGGCAATTAGGTTTTTCTCAAGCCCCTCAACATTCAGCAACTTTTCCTTACTGCAGTTTTCTTGATAGAAAGTGGAAGTACAGACTCAGGGCACTCACTAGCAAGGAGGACACAGACACAGCTTTACCAACTTGTGACTTTTGGGGCTCCTTAGCCAGGGCCATGCTGCTCCCAGATCTGCTGCAGGGACAGGTTCTGGGTGCTGCCACAGACCGTGCACGTGATTTTACAGCAGAGGAAGCTGGGGTAGGGAACAGATTGTTTAGGATCACACTGTCAACCAGCGGCACACCTGTCACCTGTGCCTGTGCTTAAGACCAGGGAGTCTTTTTTTTTTTTTTTTTTTGGAGATGGAATCTTGTTCTGTTGCCCAGGCTGGAGTGCAGTGGCACGATCTCAGCTCACCGCAACCTCTGCCTCCCGGGTTCAAGTGATTCTTCTGCCACAGCCTCTCGAGTAGCTGGGATGACAGGCACACATGACCATGCCAGGCTAATATTTGTATTTTTAGTAAAGGCGGGGTTTCACTGTGTTGGTCAGGCAGGTCTCAAATGCCTGACCTCAAGTGATCCACTCACCTCGGCCTCCCAAAGTGCTGGGATGACAGGCATGGTGACTGTGCCCTGTCCCCGGGAGTCTTGACTCTGGCTCCCAGAGGCACTGTTAGACCCGTTCACCCAGCTCTCAGCTATTGAGCGTGCCCGGTCTCAGTGACTATTTAGACTGATGGCTAGGCCATCACAGTCAGGATTCCTGTTTCTGGAGTTGATACTTTTTCTTTGGAACTGGGAATAAAATGGTGGTGGGTGCCTCAGCTCCACCTTCCTGCCCTTATCAGCCCTCCAGTAATGAGGACGTTCTTTTCTCTCCCATCGTGTTCCGCCTCAGATCTTCCTTTCCAGATGAGCCAGATGTGAGTTCCTTTAACAGTTTCCTGAAGCCCTAGAGTTGGGGGGCCATTCATGTCCCGGGGTGCTGACGTATATGGCCCCCACATCCGTGCAGTAGGAAGTGCCAGGACTGCCCGGCCCAGCAGCCATCTCTGATGACAGGTCTCCTCGGGAGCCAGGGGCTGCTCCCCACAAAGCTGTCATTAGCAGGCCTTCCCTGCAGAGCTCTGGTGGGGGCCCAGGGAGCCAGGAAGGACTGGAGCTTTGGGTGGAGACTCAGGCAGCACAGAGCCACATGGAGCATGGGGACTTCCTGGAAGGGATTTTAGAGCTTGAGGGATTGGTCTTCCCGAGGATGCCCTCTTTTGTTCTTTCCTCCTCCGTCTTTCCCAGCTCCTCCCCGCCACTCTGTCCCATCTGCCTCCCTCACGCTGCCTCCCTGGCTCACAGGCCGACAACCCCTCATTCCCCAATCCGCGCCGGAGGCTGCGCCTGCAGGACCTGGCTGACCGGGTGGTCGACGCCTCCGAAGATGAGCACGAGCTCAACCAGCTGCTCAACGAGGCCCTGCTTGAGCGAGAGTCCGCCCAAGTGTAAGCGCCACCCGGAGGCGTCCGGGCCCACCGCCCCTCTCGGGCCCTGACAAGGGGTTCAGGAAACCAGGCATCCCAAGTGCAGCCCCCCTGTGAGGCCCAGCAGATGTGGCATTTGGGATTCATGGGGCTTGTTCCCGCTGCAGAGTAAAGAAGAGAAACACCTTTCTCCTGTCCATGAGGTTCATGGACCCTGAGATGGAAACCCGTTACTCGGTGGAGAAGGAGAAGCAGAGTGGGGCTGCCTTCAGCTGCTCCTGCGTCGTCCTGCTCTGCACGGCCCTGGTGGAGATACTCATCGACCCCTGGTGAGGGAAGGGTGGGGGAGGGCCACGAGTTTCCTCAGCTGCAGCGGTGCGGTGGGGGCAGGTGTCTCAGCGGGAGCCTGACCTTAGGGAGCAGCCTTGTTTCTGCTCCGTCTCCCCCACTGGGATGGCCCCTGCTGGCCGCAGGCGGTGCCCCAGGCTTCCTTCTTTTTCCCAGCCCCGGCTTTCGGAGGAGTCCTAGCATCAGAATGGGGATCTGGCCAGGATGGAGAGAGCTGAGGGACAGTGGCATCCAGAAGGCTGGAGACCTTGGCTGGATGGGCCCTCACTGGTTCTTGGGACAATGATGGGGACATTGCATCAGCCTCAGTCACAGAAGCTGACCCGGCCCCTTAATTGGCCCATCTTGGTGAAGATACATTTTGGGCTCTGGTCATGGCAGCAGGTCCTCCAGGGCTTGGTGGGGCCTCCTGGAGTCCTTTCCCCAGCTGGTGAAGCCCTATCTGAGCGTGATGACCTCTCTCTCTTTCTCCCCCTCAGCCAATCAGGGATTCCCCATTACAGAGGAGGGGTCTGGAACCTTGCTGGGATTATAGTTTGTCAAGAGCCTTGGGCTCAGTCACACCATCTTAGGTTGTGGGTGTGTGACCACGTGCAGGCCACTGCGGGCTCTGGGCATGTTTCCTCATCTGTGAAATGAGGAGAACAACCCCTGCCCCAGCTGACACTCAGGACTGTGGTGAGGCTCAGATTCACTCATTTCATAAGTATTGATTGGTCATCTGCTTCACGCGTGGGGATCCAGGGCGGGGGCTACAGCTGTGATATGGCATGCAGAAACCCTGCTGTCATGAAACTTGGGTTCTGGTAGGGGAAGATGTAGTCATAAGCAATTAAACCATTAAAATATGGATCCATGCAGGGGTAAGTACTGCAGATCCAGGGAAATCAAGGAAGGGAGGTGGGTATGCTGCTGGGAGCTTGGTTTTGTTTTGTTTGCATTTTGATGTGGGATGATGAGAGCAGGCCTTGCTGGCAGGGGAATGTTTCAGTAATGCCCAGGAGTGGGTGAGGCAGATAGCCTTCTGCTATCTGGGGGACACCTCCTTGCAACAGAGGTTCGGAGGCTGGAGTGGCCTGGCCCCTGGAGGCATGGTGAGGAGGCAGCACAGTGGGGACAGGGGCCACAGGCAGAGTAGCAGGAGTCCAGCCCAGACGGGGGTTCCTGAGACGCCACTGAAGGGCGCCAGCCACCACTCTTAACACGGAGGCCGCTGGAAGGAGGGAACAGAGGAGTCCCCTGTTGTGACATATGTCCAGAGAGGCTCGCTCCTGCTGAGAACAGCACTCAGTGAGCACAGTGGGAGCAGTGAGACCAGAGGAGACCAGGCAGTGACCTGGACAAGTCACCGTGGCGGCCTGGCCAGGCCGAGGATAGAGGAGGATCAGTGGTTGGATTCTGAGTTTTCTGGATTGACAGATGGATGCTGAATGTATTTTGGAGCCAGAGCTGACAGGATTTGCTGGCAGACTGGTTGTGGGGTGTGAGGATGGAGGACATCTCCCAGGTTTCTGATCTGAGCAACTGGTAGGACGGGGGTGCCGTTAACCAAGATGAGGACAAGGTGGCAAGACGAGAGTGGAGAGGCAAAGATCAGGAGTTCGGTTTGGGATGCGTGAGCTTTGCAATGCGCACAAGCTGAGGAGGCCAGAGTGCATGAACTGGAGCTCAGAGGGCGGGTGGGGTCGGAGACATGAACGTGGCGTCACCAGCACGCAGGCTGCGCTACAGCATGAGACTTGCTGAGCTTGAGGGAGGGGGGAGACTTGGGGAGAAGCCACTCAGGGACCTGGCCCCAGCAGGCAGCATACCGGCAGACTCAAGAAACCGAGCAAGAAAAGGGTCTCAAGGACAGAAGGGGACTGAGAATGGGACATGGATTTAGCTACCTGGAGGCTTCTGGGGCACTTGGCCAGGGCACCTTCTGGTTACGTGGGACTGGATGTGAGCAGAGGGTGTGGAGAGCAGGTTCCCGGGAGCTGGCGGATACAGTGGGTATGTTACTAGCATCTCTGCTGTGAAGCTGGGGGCCGCTGTCTTGGGCAGACTCTTAGCCCCTGGCACTGAGGAAGCTACGCTGCTCTGGGCTCTGTCCTTTCAGCACAGCCACATGGCAGGGGTGCGTTCCTAAGATCCCTGCCCAAGTTTATACTGGGCTGTGCCCAGGCCATCTGTGAGTTGTTCCCTCTCTGGGAAATGTCCCAGGCAGCAGCTGCAACTGGAGAGTGGCCCGCTCCCAGGCCAGAGCTCAGCTGGTGGCCCCCTCCTCGGGGCCTTCGTCCTGTTCCGCATGGCAGGCAGCAGCAATTCTCTGGCGTCACATGGAGCTGTTCAGGCTCGTGCTGCGCTGAGAGGCCTCCCCGTCCCCCATCTCCTGTCCCTTCCTCTCCTAGCCCCTCACCCCAGAGCCCCTCACCCCATCTCACTGTTTCCTCCGGCCCCTCCCTAATTGTCTTCTCTCTGTCACAGGCTAATGACAAACTATGTGACCTTTGTGGTGGGGGAGATTCTGCTCCTCATCCTGACCATCTGCTCTCTGGCTGCCATCTTTCCCCGGGTAAGAGGCACTTTTCTGCTGAGCTCGGAAGCCTCTGGAAGTGAGTGGCACTCCCTGTAAAACTGGGTGGTGATGAAGCTATTCTTTCTGTCCAGTCTTGACAAACAGACCGTCCTCTGCTAGGACGGTCCAGGCACTTGCCCGTCCATTCATTCACTATCAGCAGAGCACTCACTCTGGCTAGGCCACCAGGCTGTGGCTGGGCCGTGGTGGGCCGTGGCAGGCGTGGCGGGACTGTGGCACTGCAACATGCATGAGTACTACAGTCAGGTACACAGGAACCTGGGTAGAGAAGCAGTGGAGGCCCAGCTGGAAGATGGGTTGGCCCCGATTGTGAAGGCCCTTAGAAGCCAGACTAAAGGGATTAAAACTTTCTCTTGTAAGGCACTGGGGTAGCAAGCAGTTTTTGATCAGAATGACAAAGCAGTGTTTAGGAACATGAATCTGACAGGTGGCTCACCAGGCCACTTGGAGCGCTTGGGAATACTGAGCCGGGTAGACGGGTAGCTGGCCAGAGACGACCAGCCCTGAACACTGCTCCCTGCCCTGGCCTCGCCTCACGGAGATGGACCTGTGACTGGTGCTGCCCATGGCCTCCTGGAATGGTCACTGTGTCTGCTCTGGGAAGGGCTGCGACCTGGAAGCTATGCTGTCATGCAGGCATGTCGACGAGGTCTCACACAGAGCCACAACTGCCACACCCTCTTCTCAGCTCTGCCCCTTTATCAGCTGTCAGGTGACTCCCAGGCAGAGCCACTTTTGAGGCTCCTGGGCCTGGAATGCGGGGGCAGTCTGAGTTGCAGGCAGTGACGTCGGCAGGAGAAAGGGCTGGCAAAGGCTCATGGCCCTTGAAATTCCATTCCTTCTAGGCCTTTCCTAAGAAGCTTGTGGCCTTCTCGACTTGGATTGACCGGACCCGCTGGGCCAGGAACACCTGGGCCATGCTAGCCATCTTCATCCTGGTGATGGCAAATGTCGTGGACATGGTGAGCACCTGCTGTCCTCATTGAAGTACGCCCCTGTTCTCAGCGGAGCGGGGCTTCTGTCTGGGTCACATGAGCAGTTTCTCCGTCCATCCCTCCACCGTCATGTAGGTTTGGAGTGGCTCTTAAGTTCCTAAACACATCATCCCTGCCGAGTGGAGGAAGTCTTCTCCCCACTGTCCAGGGAGCCTCTGGGACAGACTTGTTTTCTTGAAGCTTCTCCTCTCCCAGCATCCGAGAGCCCAGTTCCCTGCGCCCAGGCCTGTGCTCGGGGCCTTATATGTGTTGATTCATTTAATCTGTGAAACAGTCCTGAGCAGTTGTACCAGTATCTGCAGTTTTCATATGGAGAAACTAATGCTCAAAAAGGGTCATTGAGGCCGGGCACGGTGACTCACGCCTGTAATCCCAGCACTTTGGGAGGCCGAGGAGGGCAGATCACCTGAGTTTGGAAGTTGGAGACTAGCCTGGGCAATATGGAGAAACCCTGTCTCTACTAAAAATACAAAATTAGCTGAGCGTGGTGGCGCAGGCCTGAAATCCCAGCTACTCAGGAGGCTGAGGCAGGAGAATCGCTTGAACCCGGGAGGCAGAGGTTGCGGTGAGCCGAGATCACGCCATTGCATTCCAGCCTGGGCAACAAGAGCAAAACTCCGTTTCAGAAAAAAACAAAGGAGTGGGGGAGTCATCGACTTGCTCTAGGTCACACAGCCAGGAAGTGACAGTCCAGAATGGAGGCAGGTCTAAGTCCTGGTCCTGTATGTTCTTTTCTCCCACCTCACTCTGTAAGGGACGCAGCACCCGCAAGCCTTTTGCATATCCTAAGTACTCCTTGCAGCAAGGCTCCTTCTGGTGCCCTCAGGGCCAGGGAAGTAAACCAGTTCCACTAAAGGAGCTCTCCTCCCTGTGTCACCTCACCCAGCCAACACGGCCAGTGTTCCTAGAGGTGGGTCAGTGGGGACTGCAGCTTCACAGCCAGATGAGTAAGGGCAGACAGAATCATCCTGTTCTCTGCTCTCCTCAGTTCCTGGAGAAATTGGGGGCCCCATGAAGGGGCAGCCAAATGCTTTCTTGGGGAGAAGGAACAGGAGTTGGGAGCCCAGATCTGCTGGTTTAGAACCGCTGGGCATGTGCTGAGCACGGCCTGCCAGAGTTGTCACCAATGTTCTTTTCACTTGTCTTGGTCTCCTCTAATTGTGGCAGTACCATATACACCCTCTTCCTTTTTTCCAAATATAATGTTATTGCTGTATGTTAACAACAGCAAGGAGACTTATTCCAGCAGTGGCATAAGTGAAAAAGCTCTAGGGCTGCAGCTAATGAGAAGTCCACTGGGGGCCCAGTGCGGTGGCTCACGCCTGTAATCCCAGCACTTTGGAGGCTGAGGCAGGTGGATCACTTGAGGTCAGGAATTTGAGACCAGCCTGGCCAACATGGTGAAACCCCATCTCTACTAAAAATACAAAAATGAGCCAGGCACAGTGGCGTGCGCCTATAATCCAAGCTACTAGGGCAGCTGAGATCGGAGAATCACTTAAACCTGGGAGGCAGAGGTTGCAGTGAGCTGAGAACGCACCTCTGCACTCCAGCCTGGGTGACAGAGCAAGACTCCATCTCAAAAAAAAAAAAGTCCAATGGGAATGAGGAGTTAGGGGCTTCAGAGCCTACCATGGCCAGGGGTTGCTGGGGGGCCACTACCCAGGGGAGAAAAGCCCCAGACCTCTTGCATGTCACAATACACCTGGAACCTGGCGCCCAGGTGTGGGGACCACCATGGCACAGGGTCCTGGATGCTGCACAGGACACCAGGAGATGCCGTCAGCCATAAAGGGGTAAAAAGCTAGGGAGGTACGACAGATGCTCAGGCTAGAATGACATGCTGGGAATCATGCAAGCAAGACAAGCCCCCCGGGTGAAAGTTACAAAAAGGTGGGGTTGATTCCGGTTCTGGAGGGGCTTTCTTCGGGCCACATCTGCCCAGTAGCAGAACCAGTGATGAAGACTCCAGAGGCAGTGATTGTCCCCCAAATGGAAGGGTTTGGGCAGAGACTGGGTGTCATCACAGGAGGCTGTGAGTGGGGCTCATGGCCCCGCGGTCCCTCCTGAAGCAACAGTGTGATGTGGGGAAGAACATGTTGGATTTGAAGCCTAAAGACTTGGCTCCTACTTCTGGCTTTTCCGCTTGCTAATTGTGTTTGGGCAAATCTGGCCTCTCTGAGTTTTCTGTACAATAGGGACAGTACTAAAAATACCCGAAGAGAGTTTTTGTGAATGTCAAATGAGGCGACAGCAAGGCTCTTAGCTGCAGTTACTAACTTTCATATGATTATTTCCTGGTCAATGTCCCCATCTTTCTTGGTGTTTCTGGGGGAGCTGTGGGAGGTGGCAACTGAGCGCACACTGCCACACACAACCCTCTGTGACCAGCGCCTGCTATCCTCTTGAACATGTGTCCCCTCCCACCGTCCTGGCCTCCAGCTCAGCTGTCTTCAGTACTACGTGGGACCCGGCAACACAACGGCAGGGATGGAGACGGAGGGGCGCTGCCTGGAGAACCCCAAGTATTACAACTATGTGGCCGTGCTGTCCCTCATCGCCACCATCATGCTGGTGCAGGTCAGCCACATGGTGAAGCTCACACTCATGCTGCTCGTCGCAGGCGCGGTGGCCGCCATCAACCTCTATGCCTGGCGCCCCATCTTTGATGAATACGACCACAAGCGTTTTCGGGAGTATGAGTAAGATGAAGCCCAACTGGGGATCTGTATTGTCTCCTTCCTCCCACCCCCAGAGTTCTCAGTTCAAGCCATGAGCCTGTGCTGAGGTGGCTTTCTGCCACTAGGGGTCCCCAAAGGCTTGTTCAGGAACCAGGGTTCCTGGCTGTTCACAGACGCATCACTGGTTTGGCTAGGACCTGGGAACAGATTCTTCCTATTCTTCCCGAGTGCAGGACTTGGGATGCTACAGTGTCTGGCTGGGCATCAGGCTCTTGTTCCTGATTGTGCTGCCATCTGTCCAACAGCTTACCTATGGTGGCCTCAGAGAAGATGCAGGGATTCACCCCTGGGCTCAACGGCACTGACAGGTAAGGGCCACGGCTTCCCCTCCTGGCTTGTGCTCACAGCCCTTCTTTTAGAGACAGGAATACAACAGGCCCAAGCCCTGTGATCTCACCCTCCCGGGAGGGGCATGACCTGGCATGTGCAGGTTAGAGGAGCTGGCATGGGTTCCTCCAGGAGGGCTGCAGCAGAGGCCAGATGAGTCTAACACGGACCTGGACATCCGGGCCTCTCTGTATCCAGGACAATGAGGCTTGGAGAGCAGCAGCAGTACAGTGAGGGGGGAAGCGGGAAGGCACTGCCAGGTGGATGCCAGCTGCATGTAACTGGCTGGCAAGACGGACAAGCAGCAGGAAAATGAGGAGGGAGGAACATGCTTTGGCTTTAGACCTGGATTCTGAGCCTACAGCAGGCAGTAATTCTCTGTGGGTCACAGGCAGGTCAGTTTGCATGAGTCACAGTTTCATCTTGAGGAAGATACGGAACCATAAGTCCTCTAAGGTCCCTGCAGGCCCAAGGTTTTAACATTTTATGATTCATCAGTTTGAATAGACCTTCAAGGAAGTTTAGAAATAAAAAGATTACCTAATAGAAGAGGGGTAAGACCTGCATAACCCTTCCCAAAAGAAGAACTCTAAATGGCCACTAATAAATGACACTCAAGTAGTCAAGGAAATGCCAGTTCCACCCTAACGAAATATCATCACAAACGTACTGTCGACGCTAATGAAATACGATCACACACATACCATCACACACGTACTGGTTCAGAAAAACTCGATATTGTCCAACTTTAAGTGCAGCAGTAACTCTCACACTCCTGGTGGGAGTATGAGTTAGTACAACCATGTTAGAAAATATTTTGATCTATTTAGTAAGGTTGAAAATAAACCTGTGTCCCAGCAATTCCACTCCTATGTACACACACACAGACGTGTATATGTGTGTGTGTGTGTGTGTGTACACATATCTTAGAGAAATGCATATACATATGCATGAACTAAGATCTATGTATGAGAGTGTCCATAGCAGTATTGTTCATAATAGATACACCCCCTCCCTCCCCCAAAACAAACAAAAACAATCCAAATAACATCAACAGGAAGTGGATACATAGCTCTGGTATATTCATGCAGTTGAATACCATATAGTAATGGAAACTAACCACAGCTCCATGTAAAACTAGGGACCAACGACGTCAACAGCCATGGTGAGACTGTGCCCCAGTCCCATGGCTATAGAGACCCATCACTAATGTCTCTTGCTTCTCCGAACTCCTGCATGGTTGTACCTACCTCTGTGATCAGTCAGGCAATGCTTAAACTCCTGGGGAGCGGCCCTGATGTGAATGCCAGGTGTAGTCAGGAGGGGCCAGGGGCTGCCTGGCTGTTGGAGAGGAGCCCAGTGAGTTAAGAAAGCTTTGCTGTCCTGGGGGAGCCCAACTTGATGTGAAAGGGCCGAAGGAGCTGGGGTGAGCTCTGGGGCTGGGGTGGCAGGAGGCAGCACCATCTAGTTGGAGGGAATCAGCCCCCCGCCGCCGCCCCCCGGAGGCAGATGGCAGCCGTTTCAGTTGCACATGCTCTGCCCGGCAGGCTGCCCCTGATGCCTTCCAAGTACTCCATGACAGTGATGGTGTTCCTCATGATGCTGAGCTTTTACTACTTCTCCCGCCACGTGAGTGCCTGCACGCCCCCGCTCTGTGCTGACAGCCCACAGGGCCTCCTGAGAAGCAGCCCTGGGACCTAAGAGCCCAAGCTCCTAAGGAACGCAGCTTCCCTTTACCAGCCCCACACGTGAGCCTGGTCAGGCCACTGCCTTCTCTATATTCAGGCTCCTTCCTCAGTCATACAGGAAGACAGTTCCTCACCTCTTCCATCCGACCCCCTCCAGGATGGCGAAGGAAGCACGGGAGTAAGGGTGGGAAAGGATGGAGTGAAGGCACAAAAATCCTGAATCAAACCTCTATCCCCTAGACCAGGGGTTCATGGCCCCTACATTCCCACAACTGACCAAGAGAAACGGAAGGGAGCTGATAAATTTTGTTGGGTTAAAAGGAAAAGAGAAGGCCGAGTGTGGTGGCTCATGCCTGTCCCAGCATTTTAGGAGGCTGCAGTGGGAGGATCACTCTAGTCCAGGAGTCTGAGACCAGCCTGGGCAACATGGTGAAACCCCGTCTCTACTAAAAAATACAAAAATTAGCCAGGCATGGTGGCACAAGCCTGTAAACCCAGCTACCTGCAGGGCTGAGGCAGAATTGCTTGAACTTGGGAGGTTGAGGCTGCAGTGACCCGAGATGGCACCACTGCACTCCAGCCTAGGTGACAAGGTGAGACCCCCCAAACCCCCCTACTGAAAAGGTAAGGGAGGAGGAGAGGGAGAAAGATCCCCTGTACTTAGGGTTCAGTGTTAGCTCAAGTGCCCCCCAGTGGCTTTCCAGGGAAAGTACAGCCTTCCCAAGCCTCTTCTCTGCCATATGGAGCCTGCTAGAAAGGGGGGACTCCACCCTGAGCTGGGAGATCCCAACTACTGCCACCTCCACGAGACAGACCTGCAGCTGAAATTGCGTCCCAGCAGGCCCCACACATGGAAGGCCTCCTGAATCTCCACTGTAACTACTGGGGCTGGGATCTGCACTCCTATTGGGTGGCCTTTTTGATGAGGGAATCCTCTCAGGGTCTTCCTTCCCTTGCCATTTTGCCGGTATCCCTCCAGCCTTTGCAAGGGGAGCTCCTCCATTCACATTCACAGTGCTGTTTTTATTTTTTTAGATGTCTCACTCTTTCACCCAGGCTGGAGTGCAGTAGTGCGCAATCTTGGCTCACTACAATCTCTGCCTCCTGGGTTCAAGTGATTCTCCTGCCTCAGCCTCCTGAATAGCTGGGATTACAGGTGACCGCCACCATGCCTACCTAATTTTTGTGTTTTTAGTAGAGATGGGGTTTCACCATATTGGCTAGGCTGGTCTCGAACTCCTGACCTTGTGATCCGCCTGCCTCGGTCCCCCAAAGTGCTGGGATTACAGGTGTGAGCCGCCATGCCCAGCCGTTCCTGTTTTTCATCCTTCTATCCAATGGCCAGCTTAGAGCACATGCCTCGCCTTATCTGTGCCCGTAGGTAGAAAAACTGTCACGCACACTTTTCTTGTGGAAGATTGAGGTCCACGGCCAGAAGGAACGTGTCTATGAGATGCGACGCTGGAACGAGGCCTTGGTCACCAACATGCTGCCTGAGCACGTGGCACGCCATTTCCTGGGGTCCAAGAAGAGAGATGAGGTGAGGAGTGTGGCCTCAGCCTGGAGCTATGAGGCCATTTGTCTCCATCTGTTCTTTCAGGGAGCCCCCCTGGGCCAGGCCTTCTCAGGACAGGGGATTGGGGCTCAGGTAGGGCTGAATCTAAACAGCATACACAGTATCAGCAAAAGAGGAGCTTCTGTGGCTTGTGAAGGGCACTGCTGTGGGCATTGTGATGTGGGCCACACAGCTCTGAGGCCATGTGTCAGAAGACAAGGCCTTGGCTAGAGCCCACCTTTCTGTTGTCTGTGAACTTCTTGCAACAGAGTGGTTCCCAGCTTCACTGTACCCTCTTCTTACAGCTGGGGCCGTTAGAGGAACTAAAGAAGCTGTTTTTAAAACTTATTCAAAGTAGTAGCCAGGCATGGTGTCTCTCCTGTAATCCCAGCACTTTGGGAGGCCAAGGTGGATCACCTGAGGTCAAGAAGTTGAGACCAGCCTGTCTCGACTAAAAAATACAAAAATAAACTGGACTTGATGGTACACACCTGTTGTCCCAGCTATTCAGGAAACTGAGGCAGGAGAATCACCTGAACCCAGGAGGTGGAGGTTGCAGTGAGCTGAGATTGCCCCACTCTAACTCCAGCCTAGGTGACAGAGCCAGACTCAGTCTCAAAAAAAAAAAAATAGTGATGAGCTATTGTTAAATTATTCAGAGTTGGGATAATCTACAGCCATGCCTGTTGTCCCAGACGCCTTGTGTTCGAGGCCGCAGTGCGCTTCAGCCATACCTAACCGTGCTTGTTTACTGCCATTGCATTCCAGCCTGAGAAACACAGCAAGACCCAGACCCTTAAAAAAAACCTGGGATAGGCCGGGTGCGGTGGCTCACGCCTGTAATCCCAGCATTTTGGGAGGCCGAGGCGGGTGGATCACGAGGTCAGGAGATCGAGACCATCCTGGTCAACATGGTGAAACCCCGTCTCTACTAAAAATACAAAAAATTAGCTGGGCATGGTGGTGCGTGCCTGTAATCCCAGCTACTCAGGA